>NW_027316167.1:8600396-8645396 GCF_026437365.1 Eucyclogobius newberryi
TAAATTTTGTGATTAACCTTTACTTTAATCACTGTCACACCTTGAATAATATCTTATTTATTCGGCAACAATATGTTTTCTGTGTGATTTTGCTGTAGATGAGAATACATTTATAATAACATAAATGCAAAGTATTGTTTCATCACTTTACTTTAGTAAATGCAGCACAAAATACAGTTTTGGAGGAGAAAGTAAAATATTCAGAATAATTAAATAGGTGGGTGCGTGGTGGTGGAGTGGTTAAAGTACAGCACATATGCCAGGCTCAACGTGCAGCCGGCCTCAGTGTGCAGAGTTTAAATCCTGATTCCACAATTTACTGCATGTCCTCCCCTCTCTCATCCCCCATTTCACACTATTGTTCCTGTTTAAGCCTACCGGCCAAAAATCTTAAAAATAAAATAATATATATATATATATAAATAAAATATTGTTATTAAATAGGTGGAAAGCAACACTCTTTTTCATGATTTAAAATATATATAATTTCAATCAGATCGAAAGTCTAGATTATTTTCTCGAATTGATGGACAATTATAACAAACTTATGGCACCTGAAACCCATAACACACACTGCATTATACACTTGGACACTACAGTCCCCCTGCAGCTGACGGATGTACTGTTTGTGCAGGTCAACGTATAAATCCATAGCCATATTTCCACCCGAGACAATGCAACGCGATATGGAAAACACTCTGCACTTGAGAGAATACATCAGGCTTCCCCCTGTGATTCCCTCAGGACCTTTCCATGTTGGTCCACGTGTCGGCTCCATCTGAGAACTGTCACCGGATACAAAGAAGTCTATTTGGCCCTCCGCTGTATGTGTGCGCGTTAGCATGAAAATGTGTTTGCATGTCTGAGTGACACCCCAAGGGTAGAAAACACACTTATGGGCAGGAAAGAGGGATGAGACAAAGAAAGCACTTGTGATATTTCGCGATTTTGACAAGCGCCCTGCCAAGGTGAAATTGCGTCTTGATGCTCGTCTGTGCCACGGTGTGACTGTGGTTTCCCCCGAACATGAAGTTAGTGTTGTTTTCAATCTCATCTCTTTTCAAATGTGGCGCAGGGGCCGCGAGGAAAGGTGGCTGCGGCGCGGCTGGCGTGTTGGGTGAAATTGGACTGCCTCTATCCATTATTGTAAACATCATCCCACCAGACAGGCAAGCAGGTCGCGGGGACTCAAAGGATGTAGGGAGCGCCAGCCCGGGAGAGATCCTGCTAAAACACATCCATTAAGGGCCAAACTATTTTTGATTTACATGTTGAGACTCTTTTAAAGTGTCAGCGCCACTGCCGAGCGGCGCTTGCCTCCTTCGCTTTACCTCGCCGTCAGATGGCTGCCTCCACGATTCGCCGACAGAAAAGGGAAAATCTTCTCCTCCCCTTCGCCCTCCTTACTGCTCCCGCACCCTTGTTCCCGAGCGAGTGAAAAAAATCCCCTCCTTTAGTATCAAGGGCAAAATAGCACAAAGCACCTCGCTAGTCTGGTAAATAACAGGCAGCCAATCGCGTGGCTCCATGCCTCCCTCATTATAGTGTGTGCACAACTTAATGACCTTAACGTCAGAACAGTCCGCAATCATCTGTCATGGCAGCAATTAATTTCATACTTGGACCACAATGGTGGCAAAGCATTTAAACTTTCTCCAGTCACGTTGTATTTTGTATTATGCGTAGGAAAAAAATCTATATATGACATAACCTGTGTGAAGTTAAGTAGATAAAAACAACAACAACAATGGAAATAACTATTCATTAAGCGAGGGGGAAGACGAAGAAGTAAGATGAAGAAGTGAAAGGTGGAGAGTTAAGTCAAGGTTGAAGAGTAATTAGAGAAATAATGTGGCATGAGAATCTGAAATATATTGACCTTAAACACGTCTGAAGGAATAGAGAAAAAATATGAAATTCAAGGTAAGTTTGCATAATTATTTATACAACGTACACATTTAAATTGCATGTTCGCCGCCCAGAGTGAAGTGGAAGCGAGCGGTGAAGGTGGAGGTCGTTCTTGGTGATGGGGTTCCACAGGGGTGCGTGCTGGGGCCGCTGTAATTATGTTTGTTTCAGATTTTCTCATAAAAATAGTGATTGAAAGAAACATCTCAAACATTAGAAAATATATATTAAATTCATTCTCATCATTACAGGTGTCAACATATACATCACATTTAAATATTTCTGTAAAATAAAAGTGTTTTTGCTTGAATTAATTGATTTTTAAATGATTATAATCGTTTTTTGACATGTTTTGTTTTTTCCTTCTCTGTTATTTAACTAATAACAACATTACATTACATTTAATTACTGTTATTTAGTCTTAATGCAGCTCAACTCGACTCAGACATGTACTTTTTTGTGACTACGTATACATTTGACACGTTCATCTTTGCGTGACATTTGGAGAGCTATTAAAAGAGCGGTAAATAAAGCAAATGTGTTAGCGCTGTTGAGGAAACAACCATTGGAAGTTATTAAATACAAACACATTGCCAGCGTGCCCTTTTTTCCTCATTTACATCTGAAGGGGGGAAAAATGAACAGAATCTATATTTCATAAATGCATTTTAGGCGCAGAGTGCTGAGGATCTGTGATGAGGTTCTTTTTTCTTTTTCTTTTTTGGTGTTAAATAAGAGTATATTAGACCATTTATCAAGGCCGGGGGAATGATGATGTGTGCCGCGCCTGGCATTCATCATGATTACTGTAGCATCAGTCCTGGTTTGTGTCCCGGGTCATGGTGCAGCTGCCTCGTCTCCAGGAGCACGAGTCTTAAGGAGTGCGGAAATCTCTCGTGGCATGTTTGACTGGAGCGTCGCAAGGTCAATGTGTGGAATTTATTCAATAAGATCACCCAGATATGACGTGTGTGGCAGCGGATTTGGGAACGGACGAGGCTGACCTTAACCTAGAAAGAGGACTTTGACAGCCACGCCATTTTTTTTTGACAAATCCGTTTGGACTGTAAATTCTGATTTCGATAGTAATGGTTCTAAAGAGTTACTATTGATACCATTATTATTTTATTTTTTATTAACAATATAAGACGTTTTTTATAAGAGTTTTTATATTTAAGAGCTTTTCTATTAAGAGTGTTTGTTTTTTTTAAGTTTTCTATAAGTTATCTGCTCTTTGTTGTTTACTGCAACACTGGAATTTCCCCATTGTGGGACAAATAAAGGCTTATCTTATCTTAAATGTGTGGAACAACAATTTACAAAATGAATTAAAGCCCTTCAACTCGGGGGAAAGCTGGGACTCTAGGGCAGTTGTTAGTGAGTATCTATATATCAAACATATTTACAGACAGCAGTAGTTATTCTATAAGATATAATATAATTTCAAAACAGAATTGTAACGTGTGTAAATCACCTTTTTTAATCATTATTGTGAGACTTTTTGCAAGTGTCTTCTGGCTCTTCCTTTTTCTTCTTCATGTTCTTCACAACAAACATAAATCTCCTTTTTGGTCTTTTGGAAATCCTACCTGGCAACACACACAAATAAAACTAAATCCCTGCTTTTTCTTCCTTCATTCTATGTCCAAACCATCTGAAATCTATCATAAAATAACTACACTGAGTCTAAACGACGTCTGCTAAGCATCTGCCTTGAATAAGACAGGAAGCAACGGCAAAACTCTGCTCGAAAATCTGTGTAACGCGTTTTCACAGTAAAAATCAGGTACTTTGCATTTAAAAAGACGACTTACGTGGAAGATTTGTGGTCTGATCCCTAAACTTTGACCTCCTCGCCAAGTTTAATTAACCCCGGGTGGTCCAGGACTGCACTTAAACTCAACGTTAACTCTCCCTCACGTTCACCATCCAAACTTGACAGTCAACATCGTCAGTAGCAACGTTCAAAGTCCAAAATATGCACGCCATGCTCCGATTCTGCATCAGCTTTATTGCTCTCTCCAGCGTGACCCGCTTACATAACTGTTCCCAAACCTCTTTTCACCTGCACATTTTCATTTGTTTCTAAACGCACTTTCGCCTTCGTTCCATCTCTTGATCATCACACTTTGCCTCTCTTGCTTTTGTTGCCGAGAGACACTTACGCAGCGGTGGACTCGGGACATAAAAATACAGATCAGGCCTTTGAAATGGGCCGAATGCACGTTGCCGCTCTCCGTCCATTTGCCGCTTGCGTCCTTAAAGGTGTCGGTCTCGTCGCGGCTTTTCGTGGACTGTCTTTGATGAACGTTAAGCGATGCAAAGTTTAACCGCGATTGAACACAAAAGTGAGGCGGGTGCAAAGTTTTATCTCAACAGTTTTGGGCCGATATCCCGATAAATATTCCATTGATTCCATGATGTGCTCAAATTTGCCTGTGAATTCCTTGGTCGAGATTCAAGCTGGAAAAAAGACAGTTGAAAATAAATCACGATCAACTTTATTCGAGTAGATGTTATCGATAACAATCACGAGTTTTTAAGTGCGACACATTCTTTTTGCTGCTGAGATGCTGGCGTGGGACCCTTGTGTGGGGAGTTTGCATGTTCTTCCGTTGTCTGTTTCCCAACCACTAAAAACAAGGGCCAGGACCTTGAAAAAGAGAAATCTCTGCTGGACTTTCTTAGTTAAATAAAGGTCAATAAAGATGCAGCATGTACCATATTTTCCGGACTATAAGTTGCACCTTTTTTCATAGTTTTGGCCAGGGTGCAACTTATACTTATACTTATACTTTTATACTTATACTTATACTTATACTCCGGAGCAACTTATGTGTGATATTATTTTTTCTTTTCACACTTGCAACAGCATTTCATACTCCAGTGCAACTTTACAGTTTTTTCTTCTCTATTATGCATTTTTTGGCTGGTGCGACTTATACTCCAGTGCGACTTATACTCCGGAAAATACAGGTAACTTTTCTGTTGGTGTGGGGATACAATACAATACAATACAACGCAATACATTACAATATGCAGTACTTCATGAAATTAGTTTTAGACTCAAACTCTTTTGCCTTCAGTTCAAAAAACACAACTTCACGTCAGTAACACTCACTGTAAACACGTCATTAACAGACCACAGTTTTTGTGTCCTTGTGTCTCCTTTTGTTTGCGTTGCCTGGAATGTTCCACAGTTTGGTATCCACGGAAACGATGATGTCACCGGGCCAAGTTACAGGCCGTTTATGTAGAAAGGCGACCGCGATCACCCGAACAATGTCCTTCCATATACCGCATTTTCCGAGTATAAGTAGTCGCACCAGCCAAAAAATGCATAATAGAGAAGAAAAAAACGTATATAAGTCGCACTGGAGTATAAGTCGCATTTTTGGGGAAATGTATTTGATAAAATCCAAGACCAAGAACAGACATTTAATCTTGAAATGCAACTTAAAATAATAACAGATGAGAGAACATGGTGAATAGGTGTACGTATGCTAACCTTGCTTCCTCTGTGTCACTTCTAAACAACTCCACAAACTCCAGAGGAAGAGGAAGTGCAGATTCTTCTTCTGCGTCGCTTAGAGCCTAGAGCGCCCTCTTGTGGTCGTCAGTGTGAAAATAACAAATAATATCACACATAAGTCACTCCGGAGTATAAGTCGCACCCCGGCCAAAACTATGAAAAAAGGTGCAACTTATAGTCCGCAAAATATGGTACGTGTCCATCGCGACCCGATAGCGACTGCGAAAGTTCAAATCTCGCGTGTTGTTCTTGTTATTTATCGCCTCGCGTCCTTCGAGAAAGACGACGCTCCGAGCACACACCCATCATCGGACGGAAAGTACCCACAAAGTCACGGAGGGGAAACGTATTTACCAAAGTACGTGAACGAGCGTCGCGAGGAGATGCGAAGCGCGCGAGGAGAAAGATGGTTAGATGTCTAGATGTCGCCGGGCAAAAATGACTTCCTGGTTTGATGAAAAGGGTTTGCCGATGTGTGGAGGGGAAGGGAGGATTTTGAAATTGTCTGGCGGTGATTGTGATTGCCAAGCGCGCGGCCCGGCCATTATATCACTGAATCTTTGTTAAGCAGCCCCTGAGAGCCGCTGACAGCATAATTAATCTTACCATATGAACAAAGAGACCCACTCAATAGTACTGAGGACGCTTATTAAAAAAATACTAAACATGCGCCGCACAACCCCCCACCCTGTCTCACGCCCGTTTGACAAATAAAAAGAAAGAAAAGGTGATAGAATTCTACTGGTGCGAGCAAGGAATGTCGCACTTTATTGCCGGAAGAAACGTCACGATATAACGATTATTCGAAAGTAAAGACGCCGTGATCCGGCAAGGGGGAAATACTGTATTTTCCGGACTATAAGTTGCACCTTTTTTCATAGTTTTGGCCGGGGCGCAACTTATACTTATATTTATACTTATATACTTATACTCCAGAGCGACTTATATGTGATATTATTTGTTATTTTCACACTTGCAACTGCATTTCATACTCCAGTGCAACTTATATATGTTTTTTTCCTTCTCTATTATGCATTTTTTGGCTGGTGTGACTTATACTCCGGTGCGACTTATAGTCCGGAAAATACGGTACTTACTTCACTTTCATTCACATTGTTTAAAACGCCCGAATCACCAATAGGAACCTCAGGTAAATTGGAATAACTGTCCATGTCTGTGAAAATGTCTCAGAAAATGAATTTTACCGACAGTAATTCAAAGGTCCATGTCCAGATTTGAATTCACCCGTGACCATTCTCCAACAAAATTCATATGTCATTTTTTTGCAATACATATGTGACTGTGTGGATAGTGTCGCTCTGCTCAGTAGCGCGCGCTTTCGGCTTCAATCATTTATTTCTACTGCCACTAATGTATGTTTTATACTCTCTCGCCCCACGACACGCCGCGCTGTGGTTAACTCCTGGATTGTGCTTTGGAGCTGGTCGTTCTGGAAGCTCCTGTGTGTGCAGCGGCTGAACTAGCCACGCCCGCTGCCGGTCGAGGGTGCACAGCAGAAGGTTCTCAGCGGAAAGTGAAAGGAAAGCTGCATTTTAGGCCCATTTTATCTGCTCCGCCTTAAAAACTAAATCTTTAACTTTAAGGTGATGGGGGACGAGCCTTTTGTATATCAACCCGTCTGGACTCTTGTGACTATTTTAAGGATGAATTGATGGACGATGCTCAACACAAATGTAATTGTGTTTGTGGACAACAATGAATGTGAAATTCCACTAAAAACAAATGTATAAATAAATCATATTCTGTATAAAAAAAAACTTGTCTTTGCGCCTTTTCTTTTAATGCTCTCAATGTGGTCCTGGGCCCATTAATGCCCACGTGGAAGTGTTGGTCCTCTGACTGGTTTAAACAGCTAAAGTTAACACGCCCTGACATGCCACACACAGACTCAGACTATAAACTAAACCTTTATTATTGTTGGTTCATAAGAAATATAATCATTTGGACGTTGTTGTGATTGATGATCGCCAAAAAGTCATAAGGAATGACTTTAGATGCTACAGGACAGGTAAATCATTTAAAACAATCTTAAAATAGAGGTGCAATAGTGTGTGTTTATCAGTCCACCATGTATATATTTATGTATATATAAGGTATTGCTTAACTAATACTCTGGGCAGCCCTCTTTTGCATAGTATAGTTTTTATATATGTATTTTATTGTGGTGGTGGGGGTTGGCTGAAGGTGGGGGGCTGGATGTGGGGGGCAGTGGCTGGTGGGGCAGAATGATGGATCATTCCGTGCGACAGTCAACGATATTAAACAATAATAGTGTTTGTGTGATACCGGCGACCAAATAGTTTTAATTAGAAATTTTAGATTAGCACAATCTTTTCCCCCTCTCACTGTGTGAATATTCAACAGCAAGAGGAGAGATAATGTGAAGGACCATCGCTAACGCAAACAACGCAACACACGCACGCACACACACACACACAGAGGCACACACACACACACACAGAGGCACACACACACACACACACAGAGGCACACACGCACGCACGCACACACACACACACAGAGGCACACACACACACACACAGAGGCACACACACACACACACACAGAGGCACACACGCACGCACGCACACACACACACACACAGAGGCACACACGCACGCACGCACGCACACACACACACACACAGAGGCACACACACACGCACGCACACACACACACACACAGAGGCACACACGCACGCACGCACGCACACACACACACACACAGAGGCACACACACAGAGGCACACACGCACGCACGCACACACACACACACACAGAGGCACACACACACACACACACACAGAGGCACACACACACACACACACACACACAGAGGCACACACGCACGCACACACACACACACAGAGGCACACACACACACACACACACACACACAGAGGCACACACGCACGCACACACACACACACAGAGGCACACACACAGAGGCACACACACACACACACTCTCACACACACACGCACATGCACACCGGCAGATCTGTAATCTTCTGCTGTTTATCTTTTGTATGAAGATTAATTCAAGTTTAGAGATTATTTTAAGGGTTTTATATTGGCCATATAAAAGAGATGCACCAATCCAGCTTTTTCATTTCAAATATTGATATTGATATTGGGCCTTAATATGTTGATATCAAGCAATACCAATGCAAACAAAGAACAAATTAACATTAAACTATATATATATATATATATATATATATATATATATATATATATATATATATATATATATATATATATATATATATATATCATGAGATGTCCTGGGCCAAGTGCCACTAAAAGTGAAAACTATTTACATCACTCAATCAAAACCTTTGTTTGTTCAAATGATGCACAATAATTACCCTGCATTATCCCTCATTAGCATCCAGACTGCAGTTTATGGACACAACATCAGGAATAAAACATAAAGCTTTTAAAGGTTATAGTAAAAATGCAAAAATAAGGCTGCGAGACATTAAAAAAGTAAAGAAAAAACTAAAAGCTGTAAAGATATTTTGATGGTAAAAGACACAGCATAAAAAGCTGAATTGACGCCGATATCGGACTCCGATATCTGACTCCGGTATCAGCTTCTGACCTGACCCCTGCAGATGTTTGTGTTGTAATTGCAGAAACAATGTGAAGAGCAAAAAGAAAAAACATCCTATTTGTGGAATATATTTGTTGTATTTCTAGATTTGTGCCATTTCATACTCTTAACTTCAGTTGTTGTCGTGGTTTCCCTAAACCTTGCTCACTCCTGATTGATCTGTGTCTCACTCTGACTTGAGTTCTTCACATGAATCACTCTGGGAAGGCTCTCGTCGAAAGCCATTGGGACATTAACAAAATACTTCAGGCTGATTGGTCAAAGCGTCACAACAACAGAAGAAACCAAAACATCTAAATCGTGTTAAATCCAGTGTTCAGAAAAGCACAGTCCTGTTTCTCATCCACAAATGTACAAAGCTCCATCATGTGCATGTTTTAGAAAGACAAAATAGTCTGTAATTCTCCTAAAAGTACGACCGTGGGCGCCGCCATGTTTGGTTTGAGCTGTTTTGACTTCCGCCCAAACCACAACGTTGCTCCGTGATTGGCTCCGGTCCCTAAATGCCACGTGATTGGCCCGTTTACCATTGGTGCAGCGGGAGCCGAACAAGATGGATTCTCAAGTTTGTGAACTCAGCAACATTGTGAGAATTCCTCTTACTGGCGAGGTCAAGTCACACCCAAAAGGTTAGCGGTTCAATACCCGCTCCCGTCACTGATGTTGTGTCATTGAGCGTTTTAATGTTACTTGTGAGTGATTGGTGTTGGTTTGAGTCGGTCAATTTTCGTTTGTAACTTTTTCCCTTTTTCCAAATGTCCAGATTACTGAGAAAATCCACTAAAGACATGGAATTCTGGAATAAAACCTGTGAACATTTTCTTTGTGAAATCCTAATATCGTGTTTGAAAAGTGTATTTTTTAAGTTTCCGTGTAGATTATTTTATGCGTTTCGTTTGCCAATTCACCACCGAAAAACAGATTCTTCATCACGATCAAAATACGTGTTATACATAGTCAGCATGCTCGTTTATGAAAGAAAGGGCAAGAATCAGAATAGTTAGAATGAATCAAATGTTTAATCCCTGCCAGTACAATTCTAATACAGATCAACAGAGCGCTTACCAATCGATTGTGATGGCAACTCACACGGGCGCTCTGGACGCGCCGCTTTCCCTGCTCTGCTTGTACATTTATAACATTTCGATATAGGGCGTAATATGAAAGGCTCTTTGGTCTTCTCCTCTGTACTTTTCCAGTTTCGCACAGAGATGTCCTTGAGCTCATCTGCCGCTTCTCCTTATCTAGGAATGTGGTCTGTGTGAGGCTCCGTCACAGTTTCAGCACAACTTCTCTTATTATATCAAAGCACAGTTTTGATACAATCTAGTAAAGTTAATATATTTGGTATTCCCTTCAATATGTTTAGGGTTACAAACATATTTCCTTAAACGTTCTTTGGCTTTCGCTCAATCGTTTTTCAACCCACATTTACGACGATGATCAGTTTGCACGCGCCTACGACATCCATTAAATTAAACCTGTCGAACGATCGCGCGGTCTTGGGAGTACTTTTTCTTCCAAACTGAACTTTCCCAGAGTTGGAGTCCCCGCGGAGCAAATGTCAGCGGAGTCAGCTCCTCTCCAAAATAACAATCATCGCTCTGCATACGATCCATCCGCAGCACAGAATTACATCTTCGCTCAAGAAGGTCAAAACTTTGCTTTAACCAAATACGAGTTGAGCTCTCTTTCTCTCACTTTCCTTTTCCTCGCTTCCTCCTCGTAAAATGTCAAGTTTTGTAATATGTCAAGAGGAACAAAATGCTCAATCCAATTAATAGTTGGGGGTGACTGCAGCCGAGAGAGCTCCTGCCAAATCCACGGGAAATCGAAGGTACTGTTTTTTTTTTTCTTTTTTAGTTCTGAACTTCGATAAAATAAATGATTAAAAGGTGTACTGTGTAACATTTGTGGTGTCTGACTTCTGCTTGTCTCCGTGGATCGCTCAGAATGGAAAGTTCAAAAGGATGGCACTAAACTTATCTATTTATCACAATCGTGAGTGTTATTATGACTAAAAAACACAGATCTGACTCACAACTTGGCCTGCTGGTGCCACTTGCTTTCTTTCATGGAGATGGATACGTTTAAAGCCACACTGTGCGACATTCCAAACAAAGTAATAGTATGAACGTTTAAACACGTGCAAAAACTGGTCTGAGGATTACAATTATCTTTATTTGATAATTGTCAAATATTCAGTTTTGGTAAAGAAAACTGCAAATAGTTGAGTTTTTAGACTTCTACACTGATGTTCCGTAATGTGTGGAATTCTGTCAATTATTTGTTAGTTCATAATCATCTTTTCTCAAATGTCGGAGCTCTTGGACGTGTTTGAAATGAGCGCTCTGAGCAGACGTCTCGCTTTATTCTTTTATTTTTGGTTCTTGTTTTAGACTATATTGTACATGCTGTTTTTATTGTGTGTTGTTCAGCACTTTGACATATTTGTGATACATGCATTGCAATTGTATACCGTATTTTCTGCACTATAAGGCGCATTAAGCAAAGCAAAACGTGTACCACACAAAATCGCTTCGAGGGCAATAAGCACAACCAGAATGAATCCATATATACGGCGCACTGGATTATAAGGCTCATTGTCGTTTTTGGAGAAAATTCAAAGCTTTTAAGTGCAGCCATTAAAACCTTCAGGTATACCGTATTTTCCTGACTATAAGTGGCACCAGCTAAAAACTGCATAATAGAGAAATTAAAAGAAAAAAAACATGTATAAGTCGCACTGGAGTATGAAATGCAGTTGCAAGTGTGAAAATAACAAAAGATATCCCATATAAGTCGCTCCGGAGTATAAGTATATAAGTATAAATATAAGTAAAAGTCGCACACCGGCCAAAACTATGAAAAAGGGTGCGACTTATAGTCCGGAAAATACAGTATATTTAATTTTTTCCCAAATGAGCACAAAATACAACTCTAAAAACACTGGAAATTTCCTTTTTTTTTTTTTTTTTTTTGACATTCCGCTTAAACTTAAATCCAAATCAGTCACAATTCTTTAAAATTAAAAATATTTGTCTGTATTCTATCATGGGAAAAAGACATGTAGTATTCTGGTTACCCCCCTTGTGGTTTAAGGAAAAACAAGAATATCAAAAATTAATACTTCTAGTCATGCTGCTAAGCTTTATGTTAAATCAGCTTATTTTTTATTTAGCATTCTGCATGTGTTTAGTCGGCCCTTAACAATCCTTAATATGAACTTGGCTCGGGCTAAGAGCGGGGTGGAGACATGTAATTCATCCGAAACGGGTCATCCACTCCCACACACAGAAGCCTGGATCCAAAATCATCTTAATATATTCCCAGCGCTACTTTTGAATATTAATAAAACGATCAATTATTAATTTTGCCTTCGGCGTGGCAAGATATACTACTCTTAATTAGTGTAGTGTACTCTTTCACAATTAAAAAATAATTGACGTCCGCGCACGAGGGCGTTTTTTTCGCCGAGATGCTCTTTCCCCGCCGCGGTCGACGGCGAAGGCCAGTTGCGCGTTCTTGTTTGACCCGCGCGATGCACTTTCGGGCCCCGGAGCCGTCGAGTCCCATTGGCGGAGGGCGCAACATCAAAACGGGATAATGAGACAGATCTGGAGCTTTGGAGAAAGGAGGAAGTAGAAAGCGGAGGAGTCGACGCTGATGAGAAGCGCGCCATTCTGTTTATTCTGCGCGTGATGGGGCGATTAGCACCGGCGTGATCGTCCGGGTAAACACGGGGTATTTGCGTCGGCGCGGCATTAACCTCCAGAATTTGTGTCGTTATGGTGGAATTTGATGATGTTAAAGTGGTCGGCGAAGGTTACGGGAGGGATCAGTTTGGAAACGTACAAAAAGAACGTTGAACTAAAAAAGGAAAGTTGTCTTAAAGGGGCAGCGCGTCCTTTTTCGGACGCTCGTCTCCGTGGAAATCTCAGTTCTGGGCCTGGAATGTTACAAAATGCGACGTTAAATATACACTACACCTTCTTTTTCAATGTTTTTGCTTCGTTTATGTTATTGAAGACATCAATTATATGAAGAGCAAGGTGTGTAAAATGATGTAGCAAATATTTGTTTATTTGCTCCAAAGATATTTAGATTCAGATTCCTCAAAGTTGATTTATTTACTGTATTTTCCGGACTATAAGTCGCACTGGAGTATAAGTCGCACCAGCCAAAAAATGCATAATAGAGAAGAAAAAAAACATATATAAGTTGCATTTTGGGGGAAATTTTAGAACAGGAACAGAGGAACAAGATCACATATAAGTCGCGCTGGAGTGTAATTCGCACAAAAACTATGAAAAAAGGTGCGACTTATTGTCCGTAAGATGCAGTATTTATTTTTTATGACATTTTTCACGCTTTTAAATAGACACAAAACACCAAACCATAGAACGAGGCCAGAGAGCAACACAAAAAGAACACAAATAACACCTGACTAAAAAGGTCCATTGTCAAACTAAGACCTTTTGCTTTTTCCTTTATCTCGATGAAAAACGGTTTTCCCTTCCTTGCTTCACTTCTGAGGGTTCCGAAGTGCAACGTGTGACTGTGCGAAAGAATCTAAAATATTAAACACGTTACATTCATTAATTCATAGTTTCTGATGCTTTCAGTTCAAATCCACGATGCAAATAGTCAGGAAGATGAAGAAAAAACATCGTCCAAACCTGTGACTGGCAGTGTCAATATATTGGATTTATTCAATTACAGCTTTTTCTACTGCTCAAAAAAACTAAAAAAAAAACACAAATTCTTACTTGCTTGTTCTTGTTATATACATAAGAAATAGATATGTTTAATGCCAAACTTCAGAACATTTGAGCTAAAGTCGTATCATCCTAATGAAGACGAGAAGGTCGCAGTTTTCTACCGTCTCTTCTTCCTCTTCCTCCTCATTTCTTCTTTTAATCTTTCGGTTATGAGAAAATTGCAAAGCCCAGGAGCAGCTCTTTGCAGAAAACACACAATGCTTTTTCCACCGACGACTCAACTGGATTTTTACCTTTGCAGAATAAATAAAATCAATATTTCACTGTATTTGAGCTCGTGGCAATTGCTGGTCTAACACTATTATGTTGTTTACAATTGCACAACCTCAATTTTGTGGATTATCGTTTTGGACAAAATAATAATAATGCATAATACTTTGTGCAGACGGATTGGACCAAGCCGCAAACAGACCAATTTTATACTATTTTATTCACAATTTCCACCTTTAGCAGGAAAAAAAAAACATTGATTTACTTTTTTAATATATATTTTTGCTTTTTAATGAGACAAACAAACAATTACAATAGCAACATAACAATTATAAAGAAAAGACAAAAAAAAAACTACAAACCACATTTTATGGACACTCTGGAGTATAAGTCGCACCGGCCAAAAAATGCATAAAAGAGAATAAAAAAACATATATAAGTCGCACTGGAGTATAAGTCGCATTTTTGGGGGAAATTTATTTGATGAAATCTAAGACCAAGAACAGACATTTCATCTTAAAATGCAGTTTAAAATAATAACAGATGAGAGATCATGGTGAATAGGTGTACGTATGCTAACGCTAACACCTTCAGCTACATGAGGCACAGACAGAACTGTGGTAAGTGTCTGGTCTGTTAAAGGTGGAATGGACGATTTTTTTCAGCTAATTTTTTATCATATTTCCTCGTGGCGTGGATAAATCATTTGTCCTGCCACGTATCAATCATAAAACGCACCTACCGCTCACCTGCAGCCGCGTCAGGCTCGTCCCCACGTTTCCGCGTGCCTAAGCGCATGGATCTATCATAATATAGTTCCCTCAGTGTACGGGGCAAAATGAAGACGGAGAAAGACAGTTCGAGCTGACGCAGAAGTGGACAGAAATCTACGGGAGACGAGAGATGCGATGTGCTCCGTTGCGCTAATAAACAAACGCACGTGTGTGTTGTATCAGTCCGCACGGGGGAGTGCGCATGCGCACTTCTGACTGAGTTCTCAAATCGCCGAAAAATCATCCATACCGCCTTTAACGTAACAGATAACTATAGCATAAAGAACATGCTAACAAGTTTACCAAAGCATCAGTTTTACCCCAAATCACTAAATCCATTGAATTCTTCTTCCTCTGTGTCACTTCTAAACAACTCCACAAACTCCAGAGGAAGAGGAAGTGCAGGTTCTTCATCTGCGTCGCTTAGAGCCTAGAGCGCCCTCTTGTGGTTGTCATGTGAACATAATGAAAAGTATCACATATAAGTCGCTCTGTAATATAAGTCGCACCCCGGCCAAACTATGAAAAAAAGGTGCAATTTATAATCCGGACAATATGGATTCATTTTCTTTATATACATATGTACTTTTTGTTTTCCTTCTTTTCCCCTTCCTGTTCCTTTACAGTGCATCGCTCCCTCTTGAACCGCAGATACAGCAGAATCGCTCGCTCTTTAGTGCCGCAGTCAAGTTCTTGTTCCTATATTTGACCTTTTAAAGTCTGACGGGGCGCCTGCTTAGCCCTGAAGTGTGCATTTGTCTCTGACGGTTGCGCGCCGACGTCGGGGGCTGTACGTATGGCGCTCGCGGTGAAGTGGCAGATGGAAGTGTGAGAAGCAAGAAATCTGCTCCCGTCCGTGTCAGTTCTGCTCCACGGAACTCTGATAACGGAATAATAATCCCCCTCATCTGTCGGCTGCTCCGTTCTGCTCCCGCCTTCTGCACTTCGATCGTCTCTCGCTGCCTCTGCGGTGATTTCATTTGCACCAGATTGCGCGCGCGAGATCCGTTGCTAAGGTGCGGATGCGATGCACCTAATTATCCGTCGACGTGGAGTGCCAGGGAAAGTGTCCGCGGTGCGTCAGCCGAGATGTGTCAGCTTATGCCGAGGCTGTGCGAGTTCAAAGTTCAGAGGGCTTTAATTGTCTATGCTTATGGCCATCAGGGAGCTGTCCGCGGATGTTTAAGTGAAGTAGGAATGAGGAAGTGTTGACTGCCCGGCGCATGAACTGACCGTCACAGAATAGTCACTTTTGGATAGTTGTTTGGGTCACCGGGAACCCTCTGGTCACAAGCTGAACCAGGATTTTGGTTAAAGGAACATTATAAGTATTTTTTTTATTTTTTATGCCATTTTAACTGTGTTATTTTTCATACACATGTTGGAGTATTGCACAAATAATTGGGGGAGGAAAATGCAAAATATCTTATTCTAAACAATTAATTTGCATTAGATTTTTTGTCAGGGATCACGAATAAACTTTCACCGAGGTCCAGTTTGAGAAGATTTCCACAAGCCAAGGTCAGGAACTCTGGACAATACTACAATATGTGACTCGCCACGGCAATTGTCGGACCATGTCGGCCTCGGTGAAACTGAGAAAAACAGCATTTTACTTTTTTTCCCCCAAATTTGTGATTTTCGTTTTTTTGCATTATGCATTATGTGAAAGTTGAAGATATGGACCAGCCATTCGATGTATCAGATAACAGTATTTGCAGCATTAAAAGCATAAATAAAGCCGTTTAAAATGTGGTGTTTTCGGGCGCTCTCTGGACGTGCAGAGTGGGTGTGACCGCATTTCCATATGAACAGCTGCGCTATTGTAGTCAGCCAATGGGCTGAGCCGCCAGCCGCATGGCTACTTGATAAGCAGCAACACAGGGACAATGTATACATTCAAATGACCACAACTTACTCAAATATTCTACTATTCTACATCTACATGAGTGAGACATCATTGGAAAGCTTTGAATTCACACTTTCAGAATATGTGAATAACTCAAAATGTCTCCGGGTAGACATGTAACTGGATTGGCCATGGTCAGTCACATACACTGTATATAACAATACAATATATATAAGATAAGATAAGATATTCCTTTATTGTCCCACATGGGGAAATTTCATTGGTGCAACGCAGGTAGATACAGAGGTAGATACAGAAGAACAGATCACTTATAGGAAGTCTGAAAAACACTTTCAGTAGAAGATCTCCTATAAATAAATAAAAACTCCCATAGACAAATAAATAAATAAATACCATTGCATGTGATCACGACAGTAATTGCACATGAATATGTGTCACGACAGCACATAGATTGCACATGAATTTCACAGTAATTTCACAGTAATTGCACATGAATTCCAACAGCAATTGCACATATGACAGAATTGCACATCAGTATTAGGTTAGGTTAGTATTGCGAGTGTTCAGTACTAACAGTGTTTGTTATAAAGTCTGACAGCAGCAGGAAGGAAAGACCTGCGAAACCTTTCCTTCACACAGCGAGGGTGGATCAGTCTCTCAGCTGCTCTCCAGAGCGGACAGAGTGTCCTGCAGGGGGCGACACTCATGGTCCAGCATATATGTGAATCTAGCCAGGACCCTCCTGTCCCCCACCTCCTGCACCGAGTCCAGAGCACAGCCCAGGACGGAGCTGGACTTCTTGATGACTCTGTCCAGTCTCTTCCTCTCCCTCTCTGTGATGCTGCTGCTCCAGCAGGCCACACCTACAGGAGCTGATGCCACCACAGAGTCGTAGAAGGTCTTCAGGAGTGGCCCTGTCACTCCAAAAGACCTGAGTCTCCTCAGGAGGTAGAGCCGACTCTGGCTCTTCCTGTACAGTGCGTCTGTGTTATGAGTCCAGTCCAGTTTGTGGTTCAGATGAACACCCAGGTACTTGTATGAGTCCACTCTCTCAATGTCCCGTCCCTGGATGTTCACTGGTGAGGGGGCAGTGGGGTGGTGTCTGCGGAAATCCACCACCATCTCCTTGGTCTTCCCCAAGTTATTATAAGCTAACAAGTTATTATAAGCTAGCAAGTTATTATAAGTTATAGTTATTATAAGCATAATAACTATAATAATGTATAAAACAGAGATGTAGAACAAATACTATGACATTTTGTAAACCTGTTAAAGGGCAGATGTCAGTTGCACAGAAGATCTTCAATCATGACTCTCTTCCTCTATAAAAAGACGTTTGATTGTATAACTCTCAGCAGATGCATGAATTCAGAGTGTTAGTTGACAATAATGTATTTTGCATCTCTTATAGTACAGATTCCTTTTTTGTGTCTGTTTACCTGTGTCTGCCTTCCTCCACGTCTGCTCTGCTCTCCCTGCTCTGGGCTCCTGTGTGTGGAGAGAGAGGGACCTGGGGTTTAGACGCTTCAGGTGGACTTTGTTTTATGCACATAAGCACTAAAGCAGGCATGTCCAAACTAGGGCCCGGGGGCAAAATGCGGCCCTCAGACTAATTTTTGTTGGCCCTCCAGCTTCCTGCTTTGTTGGCCCAAACAACAAAAAGGAGTACTTTTTACCGTCAAATTGGAAAAATTCAGGCATATTGATGATATACCAACCTAATATTAATGTTCTAGGTCTAATTAAAAGTGTGAAGGATCATCGCAATTACGTCAAATTGAAAATTTCGAATGATTTACTTCAACAAATTCGACATTGTCAAGTTGTTTTTGGCCCTCTGCCCTGTATAAGTTTCAAAATGAGGCCCTTGGTGAAAAAGGTTTGGACACCCTTGCACTAAAGCGAATTTTGAAAGGTGGAAACTCATTCAGTCGCATAAACGCACGTGACTATTTAAAGTCAGGTGACCGTCGGACTAGATTCCTGCACCAGACGCACCGGAGTGGACACAGATGATGAATACAAACCCACATCATCCCATCAGGCTGGTTGTTTGCTGCAAATCCTCCTGAAAGTGAACAAACATCTCTGCACCGACCAACGCTTGTGAGCCAACTTTAAACTTGCCAAGAAAAACAGACTATGATCTTCATTAGAGGATAAACGTTCATTCTTTTCTGCTTCAGCGTAACAATTTGACCAAAATAGAGACAACATTCTTCGGTGTGGTAGTGAAATGTGCCTTCAAGCACTATTAATGCGTCAACAACCAGCTAAAATTTGGTCATGATGAAAAAGTGTGCAGCTAACAGCTAAATAACAGAGAAAGAGCGTGTCTCGCCAAGCCAAACAAACGGTGCGGGACCTTATTTGTTGTTCACTTCACTTATGCAAATTTAGACAATATGTGCATTTTGTAAAGATGGAATATCAAAGCTAAAGGAACAACATTTCCATGGAAACAAGCAGGAGGAGTCAGTTTTATGAAGTTACATGCCCTTATAACAGGACAGTTTTTAGTGAAGCTTGTCCTTAGCCTCCTTCGATGAAACTAGATTATAGTCTCACTGTTCGATTTAGGAGGAACATCCATGCATGAGCTTTTGTACTGACTAGCAAGTGGCTGACCCAACACCAAAAACGTCAGGTAGTTTCATAAATAAGGACAGTGTCACAAATGGCAGTCTTCACAATTTCTAGCTTAATTTCTCAGTCATGACACAATTCCCTGCTAAGCGCCATGTGCCCATCCACTATAAATCCTCTTTAATACACTCCTATTAGGCAAAGTGAGAAGTGAATATTGGGTAAAGGCAAAGGAAATCCAGGCTGTGAGGATTTATGACACAAGCTTGAATGGAGAGCGGAGAGAGGACAGACATGAAGAGAAAGAACCTCTCACAGACTCCTCTAATGGTGTTGGCATGAGATTTGAAGGTTTAATATTGCATGCTGCCTGATTTTTCCTTTTTTGTGCAATTGACCAACATGACATGCCTAACTGTACAAATGGGCTGCTTTATGATGATAAGATCAGTGGCTAATAAGATATTTATGTGACATGCTGATGGATCCATCTCCTCCCTCACAGTCCTGCCAGCTTCACGCCTCGCTGAGCCAGTGAGGATCAAACGCAAATTCTCCAAATGGGGTCGTTAAATGGAGAGGAAATGTTATAAATTAATACTTTTTGAAGGAGCTAAAAAGGAAAGAAAGGAGAGGAAGGCAAGGAGACAAGTAAAATAAGTTTTGAGTCCAGGCAAATAGCCCAAGTGACACTAGTTAAATATTTAGTCATTGCTATTCTTTCTTGGAATCGTCCACTTCACTCTTTTTCTAAGCCTTTGGCACAGAGATGTCAGTATTTTGTATTAAAACATGATCTGGCTATGAACTGACGCACTATCATTGCAGCAGTATCAGTATTAGCAATAGAAATCAGATATTATAGGTAAATAGAAAGCACAAAAGGATCGTGTTAGCTTTTAGCCGTACATGCTCGGTGGTTAGGCGGTCAGTCATCACTCATCGGTGAAAGTTCACCACCTCGCGACCTCAGCTGGCGTGTGGTGTTTTCAGTAGAAGATGGAGAAACAATTCAGTAAAAACTCAACGCATTTCCCATCATTCAACATCCTTTTAACACAACACAAGCTCAAATAACCAAAGAAAGGTCGACTAAAGACTTCTGGACTGAGAAAGATTACAAATGGTCATGAAACTCAGAAATGGTTTAGTCCTATTTGACGTTTTGATTTAATAATGCCTCTAATAATGTTATACAATACAGCTGCTACTCAACATGACTATATTAATTGTTGCAGCTCTACATTTGAGACTCGCAACTCAACTTAACCCAGTCCAACCCAGACGAGAACACCGCCGCAGACTCGCATCGTAAGATCATTTCCATCCGGGCGAAGGGTTCCCGAACAGGCTCTGACAACTGTGTACACAATCTCGAACACTGCTACGTTTCGCCGTGCCCACCGTATATGCCGGTATACAAACATCCTCTGGAGCGGAGCTATCCAGAGGGCCCAATTAGCCGGAGACATGGAGAGACTCCGCGCGGGGAGAGGAGCGCACTGTGACAGGCTGTGCTCTTTGTCAACTGCCATCCTCCATGTTTGACTAGGGGCCGCCAGTCTCGCTTCCGCCTGGCATTCCGAGAGCGCGGGATGTGCACGCGCCGCCACGCACGCCCGTAAACATGCGGCGGCGAGCGATGGCGGCAGTTCTGCTAATTAGCTTAATGCCCGTGATGAAGGGGGCCCGACACGCCGACGTCTCGGGGAGTGACGGTTTTCGCGGCTAGTGCGGTTGGCGCCTTCTGACCCGCCTCTCCCACGCCTTTGCTCATCTGTACGTGGACCCGGCGCTCGGGAGTGTCGTTGCAGTTTGCGGCGAGGGTTTGAATTGAAATGTGTAGGCGGGAGATTAATATTCATTTGTAATCCACTTTGTAATATGAAAAGAATGTTACGACTTGGTTCCTAGTCACAGGGAAATCACTAACAGACAATTGAACATGATATTTATAGAAATGTAAAGGACAAGAGTCAGTCAAGTGGATGTTATGAGCCTCTTGTGTTCCTCGCTTAAGCCTGTAAACCGGCCTTTATTCAGGGAGATGTTTCTGCGTCAACTGGAATGTGCATCGCTATGGAGACAAGCAGTGACACCAACAGAACAAGTTACAGGTCAGATCTGAGGAGTGGTGATTCCATGGACAGAATGCATGTTTCTCGAGGTGTCTTTAGCAATAAAATAACCCAGCAAGTTAGGTCAGTTTAATTGGCAAATTGTGGAACCTTCCAGGCAAAGCATCTCAAAAACCTGTCGTTTTAAACCTCAATAGTGTAAATTGCCATTGTGTTCCATTGTGTGCGGGTTAGACACTTTCCCTGTTTTTCTCTACAGGCAGGTCAACTTTGTCTCTACCAGCTTCACTCACTTAAAATGTTGCAGCTCACGCTCAGTCACATTTGATGGAGAACATTTGTGAACAGCAGTTTTCAGATTCTCATCTGGAGTTAGGTCTGGACTTTGGGCCATTTTAACACATGGATATGTTTCGTTTGAAACCATTCCATTGTAGCTCTGGTTTTATGTTTAGGGTCATGTGCTGCTGAAGGTGAACCTCCGCCCCGGTCTCAAGTCTCTATTCATCTTCCCCTCAACTCTGAGCTTCCCTGTCTCTGCTGAAGAAAAGCACAGCATGATGCTGCACCACCATGTTTGACTGTGTGACTTTCATTCACTGTCCACCTGAGCTGCAGCTCCTCCAGAGTTACCCTGGGCCCCTTGGCTGCATCTCTGATCAGTGCTCTCCTGGTTCGGCCTGTAAGTTTTGGTGAAGGGCCATGTCTTGGTAGGTTTGTTGTTGTGCCAGACCTGGATTGGACAGTGCTCTGAGATTTTCAAAGCTTGTGAAATATTGTCATAACCTAACCCTGCTTTAAACTGTACAACTTTATCCCTGATGTCATGATGCTGTTTGACATTTCACAGAACATCTTCATTTATACTGAGATTAGATTACACACAGAAGGACTCTTTTGGCTCATACGGTCAACATTCAGAAGCACCAAATTAAAAACGACAACAAAATACGTAGTAGTATTAAAAAAAAGTCAAGTCTGCGGGTGAGGGACACTAATACACTCAATAAGATCATCAAGAAGGCCGGACATGTTGTGGGAAGCAGCTGGACTCTCTCTGACTGTAGTGTTGGAGAAGGACACC
Organism: Eucyclogobius newberryi; assembly: GCF_026437365.1. Lineage (NCBI taxonomy): Eukaryota > Metazoa > Chordata > Actinopteri > Gobiiformes > Gobiidae > Eucyclogobius > Eucyclogobius newberryi. The sequence continues at coordinate 8,622,857 of NW_027316167.1, forward strand.
CCCCCACTCCACAATGTGCTGATCAGCAAGAGCTCGTTCAGCAATCGACTGTTACTGCCACACTGCTCCACTGAGAGAAGCAACTATCTGGTTTAATAAGCATTGTTCAAATATAAATTAATTACGTTTCTCTCAGAGGTTCAGCCGATATCAACACTGGTCTGTTGCATAGATGTAACAAAGATAGTTTACCCTCGGGGATGAATAAAAGCAATTATTCCCCAATTTGTAGAACTTCAAACATTCCACCGAACCCTTCACCTGTTCACCTTGACATTTCTTCTTCAAGTCCAGACATAAATCGGGGGTAACACCAGCATTGCATTCAAAACTTTTAAAAGGCACGTATGATCGTATACGCCACGTGACCTTTTGACACGACGAACAATGACCCGCCCCATTAACCCTGAATAGAACCCGCGCACACGACGTCAACCATACATATTGAGACATACATTACGGGGGCCAAACATAGGTTCCCCCACGTCATAGCCCCCCACGCCTCGCCTGTCTTTGCCCCGTGAGCCCGGTGCGTGAACTCATTCAAGAACATAGAAAGGTAGTTCGTCAGGGCAAAGGCACCTGTTCCAGTTTTCCCCTCCGCACACACACACACACACACACACACACACACAGGCGACGTACACACACACGCACCTTCACACACCCTCTCTTTAAGTCTCCCAGGACCTGCCTGTGTACTCTATATTTATTATCCAGGGTGGCACTGTTGATAGATGAGATACCTACTCAATTACAAGGGCACAACATTGCCTTTCCAAAGCTGATAGGGTGAAAAACTAGCTTCTTTGTTGTTTTTCCCCCCCCCGCTCATCCCTCCATCCCGAAAGGTGATACACACCAAAGTCGGCCGGCGTACGTCTATCTGACACTCGCAAAGACTTCTCTTCTTTAAAACCTCATTGTCCAGCTGTGAACGGGTCGACGCAGGAAGAGTTCTATACGGTGCATCATGGCGTACGGATCGGTAGCAGCCTAGTTCCCCCGCGCACGTTGCAGCGTTGCAGGTGGGGGGGGGGGTCGCTTCGGCAACATTAATCTCCATCCGGCGGAGGTTTGTGAAGCGGGGGAGATGGAGAGGAGGCCAATGATGCGGGCTGTTCCAAGGCGGACATATTGGAAAGGTGATGGTGAGCTATGTTCCGGCGGTGGGCCAGAGGGGTGGCATCCGTGTATAAAATGGTAGTCGATTAGCGTCGGGCTGAATCCATCACCGGAAGGCCTAGGTAACAGCCGAGGCGGGAGGGTTGATAGTAGTCGTTGAGGAGACGCAGGGATGGCGCCGCGGTAATAAGCTTCGAGACGATCGGATTAATGTTTTCAAAAGTATACAGAGAAAAGTATGTTATTTATGTCACTTTTACGTAACCCAGTCTGCTGCGAATGTCAACTTGTACATAAAGATATACAATTTTTTATACTTTCAAATGTCAGTACAACTCAGTGTTTACATTCATTCACAACACAATTTTACAAAAAGTACAAAACAGAAAATTACGTTACAAATGCGCCTTGAAAGTTGAGAATAATACACTGCCTGTCTGAAGAAAAAGTATTGTCTTTATTTTATATACAGTCTGGTCACTGTGTTCTCTGGTCTCCCCGAGTTCAGATGGGCGTGATTGACAGGTGGATTAGCCAATCGGGGACGTGCGTGATCTGTCCTTAACAAAACATGGCCGTTAATAAAATAATTAAAAAAGGGAAAAACATCAGAAGAAAGAGATCTGAGGTGTGAGAAGTTTGATGCTGTTTTTGAATGATCGAGGACCAATGAGATCCTTTGTTTCGTACGTGTCAGGTACATGAACAAATCAGATTGCGCGGTACTGTTTGAGTGACACTTCGACCAGTTTGACGACCATTTTTTGATCAATATAGCGCAGGACATGTACTGTAGCCACTAATGGAGTTATGTCGAGAAATCTTGCTGTTAAATTGACTTCACTTGTATAAAATGGCAGCTGAACTTAGTCGGAACAGATGTTTCTATGTTCAGATCAATCTTCTTCATAGATCCATGGGAAAAGAGTTGAGTGTTTCGAGCTCTGAGTCTAACGTTTACAGCTTTGCGCTTCGGGCCTGGTGCAGAAACATGAGTGGTCAATAAGTAGTGATCAATTATTATAGATCAATGGGCACAAATAGAATTTTCCAGTTGTGCAATCTGCGTTAAGTGACACGTTATGTGATGAATGTTCCTGTGGTTAGATGACGAGAGACTGTCCGAATTCTTACAAATTGACAAAGTAATATTCTGACTTTTTTAACCAACATTTTAAAAATGTTCGCAAAATCTGATGCAAAACCCAAAAATCTGATTTAATCATTGGATCTGATTATTAGTTATTTGATTTATACAAGTGATGTAAGTGCACCCATAATTCACAGCAGACATTATTTTTAAACAAATTTTACTTATTCATCATTATGCATTTTGCCTAGAACTATAATATATTTTGTATTGATAAAGTAAAAAAAAAGATACATTTGTGGAAATTGTATTGTAAATATTTATTTTGGTATTCGAGATTAACTTAAAGCCAAATTATTTGCTTGAGGGTGGAAATGCAGAAAAAAAATATTTTAATAAAATTTCAGCACAGCCAATTTTTTTTTTTTTTTTTACTGTTTTTCTGCAATAGTGGCACAATAAAAAACGCTATAACAGAACGTGGCAAGTTCCGATTTTGTTCTGAGGCATATTCATGGTATTTACGTGCAGTATTCCTTGAAATGAGCTGGTCATAAAAATGAGAATATGTCGACTTGTTACTAGCACAATTTTGTCCCTGTGTATATTTCTTTCCTTTTTTTTGCTGTGTGATTTGACTTTTTGCAGGTGCACCCGTACCGAGAAACGCAAAATAACAAGCCCCGTTGTTATTTGTACAGCGGGTACAGTGTAACCTTAGCTGTGTCGTCCCATCAGGGCTGTGATCTGGTGAAGTATGCCCCTTATCTATCCCTGTCAGCGGGAACATTACTCACTCACCAAGTTTGCCGTGGGAAGGTGGGGAGGCTGTTTGTCAGGCCAAATTGGTGATCAATCACTACGTCAACCCCCCCCACCTCGTGTCAGCCTGATTGTGCGCATAACAATGGGAACTGGAACAAAAGACGAGGAAAACGTGAGCGGAAATAAAATAATAAAAGTGGCGGGACGTCCAACCCGGGTGTAACGGATGGTGTTTGCATATTTGATTAATTTTAAAAAAAAGGTAGATGGGAATGCAGCAGGGGGGAACGGGGGATAGCGGAGGAAAGGGCCTTAAGCAATGACTTCAGAGGGCATAGCGGAAAGGCGAAAAAAAAAAAAAAAAGTGTTCATTCATCATTATTGTCATGGGCTTTGGCAAATGATAACAATTTGTCTTCATCCCTATTTTTAGACAATGAGCCACAATAGCCATTTTGGCCAGATGGGAGTGCGGGCCTATGCGACTGATATGCTGCATTTTACTTGACGTCTTTTATATGGAATTTCTTAATTGGGGAGCGCTAGTGTGTCTCCTTCCACATGCATGTAGTCCAATGACACATTTAGATGTATGGATCCATATGTGGGCCACGTTTCGGCTCGCATTGATCGTCCCGTTTTCTCCCAATGCAACGTAATACCCATTATTAATTTTTTTTTTCCGAAGTGCGGGACTTTTGCGGGTAACGATTACGGAGTGCGGCGAAACGGACAATCCTTCAGGAAAACGTAACGGTAAAACGATGAAAAACATGCCGAGATCTATGAATATACTGTAATGATGTCCCGAGGGCTGCGGCGATTTCCCAAAAGCATGCAAGTGTACCTATATCCGAGCGGCCGTGATGGACAGAGATGAAATGTTGACACGGGCAGAATGAGGGATTATTAAGAGTCGCCGGGCGTGTTGTGTGTTGGTGTGAGCGCGGAACTGATGCGTTGGCCTCTGTTGGGTCTGTGGGGAGGTCGGGCGGTGATGTAAGAAGGATGAAGATAAATAGGTGCGGCGCCGGACGTATGGAGGGGGTGTAATTGACACCTAACGCGCACGGTGACCCCCTGACACGAGGGTTACTCAAAGGCCACGGAGCGCACACTGCATTATGTGCGTCGGGTTATAGACAATTACGTGTTTACAGACTCCTGCACCTGCAATTTGGGTGTAATAAACTGAGGCCGCATAATGAGCTAGAATAGGAAGGAAAGAGCAATATTGACCCTTACACATGCAGTATAACGGCACTGCTTGGACTTGGAATGATTCTTTGTAGTGTATTTTACATCCTTACAAAGGTTTTGGGGGGATATCTGACATCAACGTGAATAAAACAAGAAAATACAGTATAAAGTTACATGTAAGGTGATAGTTGGGAACGTCTAAAACATCAAAATATGTATAGAAACATTGTGACATTAATTAAAACCATGCATTTTGTTATGTTCTGTTTTAGGTTTCAGTAAAAGACCAAAAAGTAGATAATTATTGCATTGTAGGGGCTCAAAATCCATGATCTCCAGAATAATGACTATATACAGTAGCTTTTAAATGTTATTGTATTTGTTTATAATCTACAGCTAAAAAAAACAAAAAAAATTTTTAACTTGAGATGGAGGTTGTACGCTGTTTTGTGCTGTTACCAGTACCGCCATCTTCCACCAGTGCCTGACATTCTGGTCGTTACAAGAGAAAAAAGGTTAGTAACCACCAGCATATCATTGTCATAATATCTGTACTTGACACGAGCAAGCTACAGTCAGTTTTGTTACGGCGTTTTTGTCCGACACCGCCTCTACAGACTTTTTATTGTTGATTACGTTCTTTTCTGTTAATTATGGTGCCTTACTTTGAAAACCAGGATGAATTACGTCCGTCTTAACAATGCAACCGCCATTGTCGACGTCGTCCATTACCACAAGCCGTTATTTTCCATCGCTAAGATAACGGCAAAAGCAAAACGTTAAACCTAAAGCGAAGCCACCCTCATCTCATTGGACCGTTTATGTCAGAAGAAATAAAAGCCAATCTCCCCCAAAACAACGCATCTCTCTCTCTCGCTAAAACTTCCCCATTCCTCTGTGCCTCTGGAATCTGTTAATTAGACTAATTAGACAGCAGTGACAGTCAGGCATTAGCTGGTGTCGTTCCATCTGCGTTGATGAGGAGCATATGGTGACAACAAAAGCCCAAACCTTGGTTAACAAAAGTTATTGTAACAAAGTTAATACGCTCAAGCGCGTCATGCATTATTAACCCTGAGCTGTGAGCATAAAGATTACACGGCTTCATTCTCACCACTGTTTATTGCTACGTGGCGGTTATAGAACTTTATTACAACAAGTCATCAATTTAATTTTGTTATGATGCGACAGATTAAAATATGGAAATGGACGATTATATGCAAATGCGCGGCGCGACCGTCCACAATGAACATTCATGAGGGAAAGTGAGCAAATGCAGAATGGCTTTGTTCAATCCAGACGGTGAGAATAATACTGTATTAGCGCAAATATGTGTAGCGTTTTGCAAAGTTGACAAGCTTCTCCAATCCACAGTCCATAAATCATTGGAGTATCGTGAGCTGTCGGGGGTCAGGACGGCAGAGGTGCACCACTCACTATAGCGCATTACGACTGTGCAATTAATCACGTTTTAATTGAGATTAATAATGGTCAATGATCAGCTTGGGTCCTTTTATCGAGAGGTTCAAAGCCAATCTTCTGTCAGTAAAATCATGTGGTAACTGAGTTTTTAGAGGAAGACATTTTACATTTTGTGTTTTTGCACCTATACAAGAAAATGTACAATCTCGTACAAGATTTTCATCATACAGAAGGATTTGATTTGTTGGTCTTTAGTTCCAAGCCTGATTTGTTATTGTTATAAAGCAGAATTAAGTAACTTTAACGAAAGAGCTCCCCCTGCAGGTCCCTTGTGACAACCATGGTCAGAAAATAGACTTGAAAGCTTTTTTTTCTTTGCAATTAAAAAAAAAATAAAAATAAAAAATAAATATATATATATATATATATATATATATATATAGGGGGCGATGACGGACACTTCACATGCCCCAAAAATACATATTTACACATAACAAGAACTTCACTAGGAAGGCCCACAACCCCAGCTACGATGCAAAGTGTTTATTAGCAGGCGAGAAACATGAACAACACAAATACAGAAGTTTATGCCGTTTTGGGGCTTCTGGCGATGAGGGCTGAAGGCTCCTGGGCCTCAATACCTCCAACTAGGAGATATATAGAATAATTAGAACAATTAAAAAGAGGGTGGGAGGGAGGGGCATGACGTCATGAACACAGGTGTATGTGACCTGGATGCTTAAATAGTGTAGCCGCAGGAAGGGGCGTGGCCCTGCTCCCGAACTTAAGATAACAAGCTTATCTTCATTTATAAAGACGTTCAATAGGTGAAACTGTCGCTTAGATCTGCTTTAAGTAAAAAAAAAAAAAAAAAAAAAGTCTATGAGTGTGTTAAATCAAATACTAAATAAGATTCCATGAACATTTTTTTCATCCATTATGTCAACAACATGGTTTGGTATTACAAATAAAATGCCGTATATATGAACACATTATACAAGATAACAATATGATTTGCCTCTGTACCACCTGAGCAATAACTGTATCCAGAGCGGATCAATTCTGGAAAAAGAAAACAAAAACACACAAATTACTCTTACTTACGTCATTCTCCGACTCCAACCGAGCAGTTATCACACAAACCTTGCAACGCCAATGATTGAACACCGTCATTTTGCCGCGGCATAAAATAAAACATGTTATAAAAGCATGGATGTTGTCCTCGTGAATACAAATCAGCGTTGTTCTCCCGGGAGAAAGTGCCGCTGTATATTAACAAAAACAGCCGTACAGTAACGGCACTTTGTATAATCTTTAAAGTGAGTTAATAGCTCACGCCGCGGCACAAGAACCAAGGCCAATCGTCCCACCGTGCACACAAATCCATCACCTGCTCCGAGAGTGACACACCTCCTCTGCATCACTGCTCTTCATCCCTCCCTCTGCATCATCGTACGTTTCTCCAGCGGCATTTCTAGGCGTGGGCAGATCGTGCAGATGTTGATCACCGCTCGCCTACGGGGCCCTCAGAAGTGAAATCTGCAGTGTTCAGTGTTTATCATTACATGGATATCTAGTGGAGTGATGATAATGCTTTATGTGTATTGTTATTGGCCTTTAATATGCTCTTGAGCGCCTCTGCTTTGGCAACTCATGTGTAATTAACTTAATCTAACTTCATATTTAATACTTAAAATAATGTATGTATTAAAATCACGCATTACTTTATATCAGTAATGCGCTCCCTCATAAAGATTTGGTGTTAGCGCTCCATCCACTGGTAGAAGAGGGAATTACCCCGTTGAAAACAAAACAAAAGCTAGCTTATGATGTCAGCTATTGTAATGAACAGGATTTGACAACAGAAATGCTCAGAATAAGGTGATGATTTATGGACTTGGAAACAGTGCAGAAGAACTCCAGATATCTAACTATGACATCACAAATCTGGGGTATTAGTGTTTTTGTTTTTGTAAGGTTCAAAGAAGTATAAAAGACAACCTCGGAAACATAATTAATGAAACGAGCGCGAATTAAGCTTAATACAACTCCAGGTATATTTTTGATGAGGGAACAATGTTTTCATCTGTGCTTTAAATACAGTTTATTGGTATTTATCACATACATTTAAACAGATGGTGAGCATGCTGAAGCTTTATTTTATGTATGTGACATATTGCAAAAGTTAGTTTGTCAACCAATAATTTAAATCAAAATTGATTTACATTTAAATTGATTTAAAAACTCCTTCTTATCCAGTGATATTCATGGGTCCAAAGTGAGGTGACACACTCGTTTCTGCTGCCATCTCGAGGAGCCTGTGATCTGAAACGTCTCAAAACAAAGTATTTCTCGTCTGTCACACCCCCAAAGACCCTGTTTGTCCATAAATGTCTAACTGTGGTCAGGAGGGACCAGTGGACTTACAGACTGAGCTATTGCTAATGCTAGTTTACGTATTATTGCGTGGCTATGCTAATAAACGTTTGCCAACTTGCGGACAGTTTTAAGGAGCTTAATTTTGAACCGTCCGGGTGTCATATTTCAGGATCAGACACTCACCCGCACACAAAGCTCTTGAAAGCTTTGAGGGTTTGTGGACGAGGGAGACGGGATGTAAATGTCCACAAAAGTTGGTTGGGACAAGCTGCCGTTGCTCATAAGTCGCCGGCCATAACGTCTGTCTTCTTGAACCCTTTTTACAGTTTTATGCGCCGCTTTTCACGACTTTCTAACAGCGGAGACAAGACAACAGCGTGCAAATGAATCACATGAGCAGAGTGTATCATCAATAAAACATTGTTCCTCCATTTTTGGCAAACTAAAGGCCTTCCAGAAGAAAGTTAGAGACGGCCCTGCATTTCTCTCTCCTCTAACATTACCCTGCATTGGGCCAATCGCTGCGACGAGTAATTTATAACACCTCCACTGTAGTCCTCCATTCCAGCCATGTAGCCAGGGCTCTTAAGGAGCTATTGATTTTGATTTGATTAAATGTCTCGCCGGTTTGGAGCAAATTAGCAAGAGTTTAATCAAATCACAATCAATAGCTACTTAGTAACCCCCCGTACACACCTCATGCAAAGGAAAGTAAAAATAAATAAAAAGTGAATAATAGGAGGCAGGACCTGGTAAGAGTGTGGCTTTAAAGTGATATGTGTGTTGCATTAAGTAAAATTAGTCATATTTTATACATAATCCTGTTTAATGGGCTTTTGGTTTTAGGTAAAGTATTGATAGAGGCAACGTTTGCATATTCAAGGCTATGGATTTCAGGTAGTTGGGACAAAATATGATTAACATGAGTCAAAAAGGTGCTTTAAATATTAGTGTTATCAACATAATACAGAACACCAACTGTTAATTGATGGGATTCTCTTCCAGCAGTACGGACTCTCAGCGGGCCGTGCTATCGATTTATGCTCATTCAGCGTAAACATATATATTATAATAAGTATAAAGCGTTGAGACCACTTTATCGGAAGGATTTTTACCTCATGTGCAGAAGGAAAGCCCCCCAGACGTGAGCGGGAAACGTGCAAACTCCAAAATAAAGGTAATATCGTGATAATATCGTACATAATCACACCTCCATGAAAGCACACGTCAACACAAAGAACGGAAAAGATTTGCAGATGTGAACGTGAATAAAACCTTTTGAAACTTGGAAGTGCTCCCCACCCCCGTCACCCCGCGCCTCGCCCTCACCGTGGAAAAACCATCTGTGACATCCATCATTTTTATTGGCCATCTGCGAGGAGGCCTTTTCAAAACAGTGAAGTATCACTTTGGACAGTACTACCAAAATAGTCCATGCTTCCAGGCAGTGACTGATGCCGCGGCGTGCACTGATATATGCCACTGCGCTCCACAATGGCCACGTGGGTGCACCGTTTCACCCCGGCCACGGCGGCTATTGTTGGCTTTATTGAGCATTAACCTTACATTTCAATAGCCGAGTTCCACGCTTTGCTGTTTTGACAAGCTCCTCGCATTTGGAGCTATTGGAAGTGGAGCGCCTCTGTGGGTTTGTGTGTTGTGGTTTGGGGGGGTCGGGCTCGCAGAGTCGGTAGCGGTTAGCCACACGCAAGTAAAGCCGTAACCTACAGAGGGAAATCTATACGGAGCTGATTATCAATGACACGCTTGAAGTGCGGTCAACGTTCTTGGGTTTGTATGTGCTTCTGAAGAACTGGAAGCAAATATTGTAATGTGAGGGTTTGAACGAGTTAGTTATGTCATATGTTCCCAAATGTATTTCATTCTGAGAAATAGAAACTATCTCTTCAGAACTGACCTCACTGAGATAAGTGATTTCATTGACTTTTTTCAGATATAAACATATAAACTCTGTTCAGAACCAAATAGCCGGACGAAAACTCATTGTGATAAGTGATGAGGTAATCAGTTCAGGTCGGTTAAGGTAGGTAAAGCTGCAGTAAAGTGCTTGGGGGACACGTCTCCAGATCGTCTTGCGGTAAAGGCTTGTTCAGGACCATCTTTGCTGGAGTATTGCTTATTGTGAATGATTTGGATTGATGTGGGAAACCAGCGTTCCCAGAGGAAGCCCCGGAGTCGAGCTTCTTTCTGTGCGTCCCAGGACACCTGTGGCATATGCATATTGACTCTCTCTGAAGAAGAATCTCATTAGAAAGTATAATGTAAGGGAAGTTTTTCCATTCAATTTACAGCAGTTGCCTCGAAGTCAATCTAAACATGATTACAACAGACTGAGGCTAAGAATTTCACTTAATCAAACACATTTTAATCGACACAAGTAGGTTCAATTATACATTCATTGTCCCATCTTCATCTGTGTTTTTGCCCATAAACACAATTTATCATCATCTTTGAAAATTCAACAAAAGCTGTCCTCAATATAATGAGGGTTCAATGCAATTAATTAAATGTGCCGAGCCTATTTGCCGCCACCCGGAATGAAATAAGAATATTGATATCACAATCGACAAATTATAACCTGTATGAGATTTGCGTTCAGGCCTTCTTTTTGAATCATTATGGTGCAATCGTGTGATGTATTCTGCATGCATCACTTGGACTGGGATTGAAACCGTTTTCAGGTCTGGATACAATGCAATTTACAGACATTTTGAGAAGTTTAGCAAAGGGTTTTTCAAAACGCGGCAATCTAGTGGGAACAAAAGCTCACAAAAAGTAATTATTTCACTTAGAGAGTGGCCAGCTTTAAGTACTCATCCACCAACACAAAAGATGAGTATTTATAATCTCAGTAGGACCAGTTCGTTGCGCTGTCGTGTCCTCAGGCGAGAAACAACCGTCCAATTTTGAGGACGCTCCAATCACAACTGCCTATTTGACTGTCTCACATGTGAAAGACAAACTCTCAAAGATTCTGTTCTCATTACAAATCATCAGATCAAACAAAATAACTGTATGATACTCACAAGCCGCTACGAACAGACCATGTGTTTCTCTGACCGGTCAATGCGCCTGTCGATCGTGGAGATGTGTCTTTGTAAAGTATTGTGTGTTGTATGTGGTCTTGGTTTCACCCTGGTAGGTAGGAATGTGGCGTGTGCGTGAGTGATGGATGGTGGTCGAAGGGTCTGGCCAAGTATGAGGACATGAAAAATGCATATAAAGCTTTCTCTTTATCACCTGGCTGGACACTCCTCACCTGCCTGGATGACCCCTCCCTAGACTAGATGAGCCACACTCAATCCCTCTGTGTTTCTGGCTCTACAGTCTCTATCTGCAGCTTGTCCGTCTGTGGTTCTATTTTTTCCCCACTGGGTTTTTGGCAGTTTTTCTTTGCCGAGAAGTCCAAAGGTTCACAAGTCTCAACCCTAACCCGAACCCCTAACCTTCGGACTAGTGAACCTTCGGACTTGTGAACCTTCGGACTAGCGAACCTTCGGACTAGCGAACCTTCGGACTAGTGAGCCTTCGGACTAGTGAACCTTCGGACTTGTGAACCTTCGGACTTGTGAACCTTCGGACTAGCGAACCTTCGGACTTGTGAACCTTCGGACTAGCGAACCTTCGGACTAGCGAACCTTCGGACTAGTGAGCCTTCGGACTAGTGAACCTTCGGACTTGTGAACCTTCGGACTTGTGAACCTTCGGACTAGCGAACCTTCGGACTTGTGAACCTTCGGACTAGCGAACCTTCGGACTAGCGAACTTTCGGACTTGCGAACCTTCGGACTTGTGAACCTTCGGACTAGTGAACCTTCGGACTTGAGAAACCTTCGGACTAGTCAGCCTTCGGACTAGTGAACCTTCGGACTTGTGAACCTTCGGACTAGCGAACCTTCGGACTAGCGAACTTTCGGACTTGAGAAACCTTCGGACTAGTGAACCTTCAGACTAGTGAACCTTCGGACTTGTGAACCTTCGGACTTGTGAACCTTCGGACTTGTGAACCTTCGGACTAGTGAACCTTCGGACTTGAGAAACCTTCGGACTAGTGAGCCTTCGGACTAGTGAACCTTCGGACTTGTGAACCTTCGGACTTGTGAACCTTCGGACTAGCGAACCTTCGGACTAGCGAACTTTCGGACTTGAGAAACCTTCGGACTAGTGAACCTTCAGACTAGTGAACCTTCGGACTTGTGAACCTTCGGACTTGTGAACCTTCGGACTTGTGAACCTTCGGACTAGTGAACCTTCGGACTTGAGAAACCTTCGGACTAGTGAACCTTCGGTCTAGTGAACCTTCGGACCCTAAGGACAGGGGATTAATCTTCTTCTCTATTATTGACCAATGATCAATTTGGCCTCTGTAAAGGTCAATTTGTCCTCTGCATTTGACCCATGCTTCAATGCTACTGGAGTCAACTGTCAGGATCAGGGGGCAACGTGTCTCTAACCAAGGAAGTTCCATGCTCTACCCACGCATCCAGACACATGGAGAACAAACAAAGTGTAAACTCAACTCAGACAGGTTTCACACAAAATAAAAATCTGTACTAGAAACACAAAAATCACAAAATCCCTTCCAGAGAAAAGTGAAGTGAAGCCTTTCTCATTCCATCTCCCTCTATCATTTCTCTTCTTCCCCAACAGAGAAAAGACAACTTCCATTTGTGTCAAGTGCTGTTTTCGGGCACGGGGGATTAATGCTGTAAAATGGCGTGTGTCAGGGCCTTTCACGCCCTGGGGCCCCCCGCTAACATGTGAGAGCCAACATGCCTCTGCTGGGTATCATCTCCCATCTCCCCCTGTCAGGCTGAGGAGACAGGCAGCCATCACACCAGCTGACAACTCGCATTCACGTCAAGAGAGCATCAGCCGGGACCGGGTCGATTGGAGCTGACTCGACGCGGAGCCGCTCCAAAAGTGGATATCTGAGAGGGAATGATGTCTGGCAGGTTGTGATGAAGAGAGGCTGATGCACAAAAGTCTCGGAAATGAGACGAATCTGAAGAGGGACATCTGTAAATCTATTACAATGAGTGGAGGAGATGAAGTTTGCTGTCAGTCTTTAGGCCAGGGCCAAGTGCTGTGCAGGAAGATATGGAAATGTGAATTGTACATACATTTTGTTCACACAAAAATGTAAATTAAAGTGGAAACATCCAAAACTATTGTTGTAAATTGCTTGAATAGTAAAATAAGCTGAAGGAGGTTTAGAGCTCTCCAATCAAATCTCACTCTTGTAAGTAAATTGTCCATTCATTTTTCAAGACAGAGGCTAACCAACTGTACACTTTATTTCTGAATTATTTTATACATTGAATTATGTGTCTACTTACCACATAATTACCACTAATTTGATCCAAACAAGTTTTCAATCTAAATTTTATGATTATGACTTCAAAGACTATAAGTGAAAAAAGTGAATGGTAATTTCACCAAGAGGTGGACGGGACTGTCCAAAGAGCAGGGCTACAATCTTCTTGTGCAAACCGGCATGCTATTAACTTGTGGTAAATATTAGGTTTTTGGTCAAAGATCAAAGGTTCGTTTCCTTCCTAGAACTACAAGCCCAGAGACCTCCACGCTGCAGACGATCAGAAACTGGCTGAGGAACTCAAGACCTTCTACTCCAGGTTCGAGACCAGGGACAAACAGAGAATACAGCGCCCTCTGCTGAGAAGGTGATCGGCTGCAGACTTCCATCTCTGCAGGACCTGTACGTCTCCAGGGCTCTGGGACGAGGCAGGAGGCCACTCCCCTCAGGCAGGAGGCCACTCCCCTCAGGCTGGAGGCTGCGGTCCATCCGGACCAGAACCTCTCGCCACAACAGTTTCTTTCCCTCTGCCGTTGGACTCATGAACACTTCTGAAACACTGTCACTTTAACAATAATTTAATCACTCACTGCACTGTTCACTTTCTGCACTTCCTATTTAAATTTAAGTGTAAATTGTTTATGAATTTTGTTCATTGACAATGGCAATAAGAGTTTCAGAAGTTAAAAGCAGTTAAGCAAAACCAAATATTGGCAACAGGTGAGCATGAAAGTTATTAGTTTATCAGAAAAGGGCACCCACAGATTGTCTGCAGCTTTTCTGTTGGATGTGGGGGAAACCCAGGCATGCAGAAAAAAATCTGGCTACAAACTGATAAACATGCAAACTCCACACAGACAAAGCATCTAAATATAGGACTTATGTTGAATGTCCTTTGGATGATAATTCAATTTCTTTGAATACATATATCCAGAAAGTAGTTTTTGTTACATTTACTTTACTTTACTGTGCTGATACAACGGCACATACACGAAGAAGACTGCATTCGCAAACTACGCTTGATCTTTTGAGGTCATCTCGCCTCGATCAACACTCTCACATTTCAACTGGTACATGTTGGGGAACCTCTGCATACATCCCATACCAAGTTGCAACTTCATCTTTTTGCTCCGTTCATGCTTCGTATCCATCCGCTGACCATCTAACATCCAATCAGATTCGATCGGGATTAAACCGGGCCGTAAAATCTGTGAGTGGTCAACACCGACGGACGACAAAAAGCCCCTACAGCATCTGTCACCGCATCACTTCCCCCGTCTCCTCTCCCTCGTTCCGGTATCTCCTAGCACCTTCCTCCTTTCCCTTTTACTACGTCTGTCTGCCCGCCTGCCTCTCCTTATCACTCAAGGGTCCGCTAATTCACCAGCAAGGTTGCGCCGATAAGAGCGTCTTCCCCTTCGCTCTCTCCGCGGATGGACGGGCCCCTGTGTCTCCCAACATGTGTCTGTCAGGATGTGAGCGTGACATGGGGGCCCGAGGGTGACAGTCCGGCCTGGCCTTGAATTAAGGGGCATTAGAGATACACTGATAAAGTGACAGTGTCGGTGGCAAGTGAAGGGAGCAGGCGAGGAGAGGCCGAGGTGAGAGGAAAGCATTTACTGTAAACCGCTGGGAAAAGACACAATCGTTTGGAGAAGGGATTCTATTCTCACGGTTTATGATTATGACCTGATGTATTGCAATAAAGTGATGACATAGCACGATTTGTAAACGGTGTGTGACAATTACGTGACATGCTTTTCTAATTTTAACGTTTTATTTAACCCGTAAAATGGCGGCACGTTAGAGGATTTTCTACGATTTTAGGATGTGACTGATGGATTTTGAATTTATTTTTATATATATAAGATTATAAGATTGGACCAAAATCATGTGATCGAGGAGGCGTGAGGTGCCTTTTCATGCACTCATGACACAAGACACACAGGAGCAGTGTATTAGTTGGAGGTAGCAGTCATTGTAGTAAAAGGTTTGTACAAACTCTGTGTCGTTGTCATCTGCGCCATTTCTATATTTCTATTTATTTTTTTCAATCATGAGTACTGCCTCATGATGGCCCTTGAAAAAAAAAACAGGAACTGCACTGACCCCACAGGCATAAGGAGTACCACTCGGGGCGCGCCTTCTCAGACTCTAGGATGGACAAAACAGGATTAGAATTGGGCTAAAAATCCCCACGTGAGGCTGGCTTTAGTTGGAAAAATGTCTTCAAAGTCCACTGTATTTACATTTTCTAATGGCGAGTCCGTCAAGTTACATGTCAGGTCTGTGGAGAGGCAAAGAGGTTTACTTGTAGCACATAATTAATATACAGTTTTTAAGTAACGAGTGATTAGAAATATGACTTTGAATCACAATACACACAAGTAAAAACAGAAATAGTCATTTTAAATTTAAGGACCGTGTTTGGGATGCACAATTTTGGAAAATAATCGAATTGCAATTTTTCTTACAAGTATTGTGATTGCGATTAGACAAGTCCATGAGCAGTAACGTTTGAGAAAAGACTGAAGTTTAATGTATATCTGTATTTCGGAACATGTTTGTAAAGTCCTAAAAACGTGTAACAAACAGACAAGAGAAGATATGGCGTTTTGGACATGTTTTTTACCTAAATAATTGCAATTTTTGCACTTTCTTAACCGCACCAAGTCGAATTGAGAAACGCAAGATAGAAAACCAGTTGGCAGAAAGCTTTAAGTCCTCAAACTACTTCCAACAAAAAGAGTCGAAAACTAAAGGGGGAAAAAAGCGTTCTACTAAAGTCGTTGCCACTCCTTCAAAAAAACATGCCAACTCCATAGCCTGTAAGAGAGAAGAAGTATCATTGAGTTAGTGAGCAGAGTGCGCGAGTATTTGTGTGTGCCCGGGAGCATGTCTGAGTGTGACAACAGCCCGAGGCGCGCTCTGGAGGTGTCTCCACTTTCTAAAGAGTCTAAAGAGTGTGTGTGCTGAGAGACTCCGGCTCTTTCTGCTCCGTTTCCTCTCTGCTTCCATCGTTTAGCCTCGGTAAGAAGATCCGTCTCAAGGTCACTGGCCCTTGTTCCCCGGCAGCTTCCCGACCCAATAACAAGTCCATCTTAAGCTACGAGTCACGTGAAATATAGAGGACTCTTTCAAAACGGCACGAAAACAACGATGGAATTATACTATCTTTGTAAGTTGGACTGAGACACGCGAGTAGAGATGTTAAGATGATTTGGTTATGCAAAAAATGGGATTGTTCAGATCACAATAAGAATAAAATACATATAGATTTAATATAATCGCGCCCAGTTTAAATGCAAATATTAGTCCTTTCAATGCAAGCCAGAATCTTCAAAAGTAAACCTGAATGTTGCTATTTTATCTGGTTGTTTAAGTCACAAAACAAAACTTTATCATTCTGAAAGTTTGATTTCATAAAGCTGGACACATACTAGAAGAATGATAATGTATTAAGATTCCAAAAATGTAAGTGAATTTAGGATTTTACTGTGATTAATGATCGTGAATAATTGTTCCATTGTCTTGTTTCTTCAATAATCGTAACACATTGGTGACATTCTTAGTTGCAAACTGCCTTTACTGGAACTGCTTTGCAAATGAAACTACTACAAGAGATTGGAAATAAAAACCTATTTTCCAAGGAAGTCCTGGTCAAGCAAAGTTTAAACAACAATGTGTTGGTTTTAAAGCCATTTAAAGACATGTTTAAGTCATTTTCCAGTCTTTCTGCAACATATTCCAAGCAAAAACAGCAGAAGTATCATTTCTAGTTCAAGACAATGCCTTTATTATATACTATTTGTGATTTATAGCTTTAAAACATTTAGTTCGGGAGCAACTTCTAGAGACAGACAAACATTTCCAATCATAGTTCAACATGAGAGTGAGAGAAGGAAGTATGTGAGCGGGGCTGTACATACATAACACATTCAAAATCATGAGAAAAATGAATAGAAAAGTACTTCCGGAACTCCACAACATGTTAATATTAAACGTAGAACATAGAAGTTTGATAAGTTCAGCTCAGAGAAAACGGGTCACGAGAAAAGCTTAAACGACATCAGAACTAACTTTTTCACGTTTGAACCTTTACTTTCTGTACGTTACACACGGCCGGATTAGTTCTGTTTATCTGTATAGACAACGGAAATAGACTCGCGGATGTGCTGACACCGTCCATAAGCGTATCGCGGCCGTATAGCTGTGTACATTTGAAAAGGTTGCAGGGGAGACGTGGGTGCGATCGCTGACTCTGAATAAATAAAAGGTTTTAAAAAGTGAAGGCATTGCACCATAACGTCACCATTTGCACACAAAAAAAAAAGAAAAAAAAGTCCCGGCGTTTTGACAAAGACAAGATGTTACGCGCCGTCTGGATGCTCCGCCTCACTCATAGATCATGTATTTTTGGACGGAGCGATCACTTCAGCATGCAAAGGTAACATTTGCCTTTATAATGGATTTTTTGTCATTTCCATTATTTTATTGGGAGGCAGAGCTTCTCTCATCATCGAGCAGATATATAGGTTAACATCTACGTGGCATTTTAGAGAAAGGCCAGCTTGAGTACCCCTCGCCCCCCCGCATAAATAACTGATATGAAGCTCGCCGTGCCGGGACAGAAAGACTCGCATCGGACTTAACAATCTAATAATGCCCTAAAAGGCCTGTGGATTTACATGGACAGAGCCGGAAAGTCTCTAAAAGCACATTTTGATGGAACTTAATGGATAATAGATACTCCACTGTGGGTTTTATTCAATACTACAGAATCTACGACTACACCACACATAAAATCAGTATTGATAGTGTAGTTAAAGAATTTATCATATTTCTATGAACCACGTCGGGTTCTATGTGTCAGTTTGTACTTTCATCATGGCTCATTTGTGTTATAGTTCAGTATCTACTACTTCACTGCAGAAATATATACACAACAATGTTCATTAGTATTAGGAATGTATGATACATAGACATTAAACTCTCACTAAAAACTCTCATATATTGGTGTTATTAAATATTAAATTATGGACAAAGTTCCTTGAAAGAGCAACGCAGCTAAAGGGGCGGTGCTATGTTCCCACGATCATTATGAACATTTAAATACAAATATAAACCAAATCTAAACATTTTTAAAAAGTGAATATATCACCTTTATTGGTGGATGTCGATTACCGTATTTTCCTGACTATAAGTCGCACCTTTTTTGTGAATGCAAGGATGTGTTTGGGTGGATGATAGAGTATTCACCGCTCCGCAGATCTGACCTGCTGTAGCATCACCTGCATGTCTCAGTTGTATCCATACTGTGGAACATCCTGGACAAACCAGTGACATCTTCATATCAAGACAAGCGGGTGGCAGACACGTAATTCAATGTAATCTAATGTCAATCACAAGAACATTTGTCTCGGTGGGCGTTCCAGTAAGCGTCCCCCTGTCCTTAGACCCTCCTTCTCAGTAAGGAAAGACGATAAAAACCATGTGAGGAAAGGTAGAAACCTCTGGAAGGACCACCGTGTAGAGCAGATCCTACTTCCATGGACGGACAAGCTGTAGATGGTCCATTTCTTTTTTCATCGTTTTGGCTAGGGTGCGACTTATGCTTATATTTATACTTGTATACTTAAACTCTGGAGCTACTTATATGTGATATGATTATCTTATCTTATCTTATTATTTGTTATTTTCACACACTGCATTTCATACTCCAGTGCGACTCATTTTTTTCTTCTCTATTATGCATTTTTTTGACTTATACTCCGGAAAATACAATATAGATTAGCACTACTTTCCTCAACAGCAAGACAAACTCTGACCATCCCTAACTCGATTTGGTTCATTTTCATTTCATCCTAGATTATTTGACTCTTTTGAATGTGGTTGTTTCCTTGTAGGTGAATTCCCTGTTTATAAGTGAAAAGAGCGTTGGATCATAAGCTCTGAAACCCTGGATACACTGGGCCAATACATTCACCTGCAAAAGCATGTGGAACGTCAACTGTACAACACAAACACACAATTTCATCCCGAAACATCCATTATTCCGATTCGTTTTGCTGAAGACTGTGCAGTTTAAATCTCCTCCCATCCCACCAGCTTCCTACACGTGTCACTGTCACGTTCTTTAGCTTCGTCTGCAATTTTTCCATTCCCTGCTTATTCCACCAAATCAATTCCTTTTCTTTTCTTTTTTTTTTGCATATTTGATGACTCCCGCACGTCTCTCCGCTCTTTGACCGCTTGATTGTTGCTCGCCGCCTCCTCTCTTCATCCACCGATCTGCGGGCGCTTCTATTCTCTGCTCCGAGTCCAATCCTATCTCATCCAGCACCTTTAATGAAGCTCGCCGGCCTCTTTAAGTCCTCGCACATTTGACAGTAATGTGACACAGTAATATCCAATGATGGGCCCCTCTTCCCATTCGCATTGATTATGAATAATACATACTCGCGGCGTCATAAACATAATACATTAGTTAAAAGAACTGGATGCGTCTGTTTACTTGGCACCTATGCGCGGGGAGATTAATTAAACATGAACGAATGCGCATTTCTCCACTCTGACTGACACTAAAGGTAAAAAAAATAGGTTATCGATGAATAATTGACCGGACAATGGGAACGCGCTTGTCGTGGACGTTCATTGAAATGAGGTGTCCGCTAGTTGGTCTTGACGGGCGGTGGCGTATTACGGCCTGGCGTGGAGGGCATTATGCAAAGTGCTAATGGCAAAGGTGGTGTTTTACCAGGCGTGTGTTCATTGGACGGATGACCCGCTTCTCCATCTGTTACATTGCAGGTGACAGTTTGAGCGCTCCACGGCAGAGTATGGGGGGTTTGCAAACAGCATGAAAAGCGCTATTGAAATACCGAAG
The DNA here is from genome assembly GCF_026437365.1 of Eucyclogobius newberryi. NCBI lineage: Eukaryota > Metazoa > Chordata > Actinopteri > Gobiiformes > Gobiidae > Eucyclogobius > Eucyclogobius newberryi. Next base: position 8,643,062 of record NW_027316167.1, read on the forward strand.
AATATTCAATAGCGGTTGATTAAGGTTGCGGCTTTAGCGTATGTCATGTAGCGACGCAATGTTCAATTGGACCGAAAAGAGGGGAAACAATGCACGGACGAGGAGAACACCCAACTCCATATGGAACGGCCTCATCCAGCATAAGTACCAAACCCAGGATTACTTTACTGAGACCCAAGAGTCTTAAAGCTGAGTTTTCAATGATTTATCAAGAACAATAAATGATCAAAAATGTAGCAGTTCCAAGCTGTTTTAAAACTGGTCATGTAATCTTGATACTCGATGGGATACGGAGGAACTTTCCGGCCTAGTTGCACGTGCAAACATCACAGCCGTAGCACAACACTGCAAGCGTTCATATTGGTGTATATCAGGTGTGTCACAGAATTCTATAGGACATCCACATTTTATATCAAGAATAAACCAGCTTATAACCACTCTATCAGCTCCACTTTACCCAGAACTTGAAACAAAAACAGGCAAATTCACCAGCAAGGTTCTCTGGATCAGGTTCTCGTTTCAAGAGCACAAAAATGCCTTCATGAACAGATTATTGCTTGATGTATATAAAGCTTTAGCCACTCAACGTCCCCCCACTGATCCACAGGTCAGTGTGATCCCAGCTCCCGCTAGAGTTGGGCTGTAGTCGACTGAAGAAATACATTTCCTGGCTTCGATTTGTCTACTACAATGGGACGATGTGCTATGCTACCAGAAGCCATCAAAGACCATCTCTGACCACGTATGCATCTGACCCAAAGTGCACTGACAAGTACTAAAAACTACTCGTAAACAGTGTATTTATCTGTACGAGGGCAGATTTAACTCATACAATTCTTTCAAATGAAGTCACTACAAACCTTCTCCTTTCTGATGCGGTACATATACATCCTTACATCCTTATAACGCAAATAAAATAATTAGTTGGCAAGGACACCATCAATGCAAAGACTAGACAGTTTGTCAGAGCGTCCAATGGAAGTAGGAAAGTACATTTGATAATTTTACAATTCATTTTGTGCACCATTTTCCCATCTCCACAAACAACATCATGTCACACCATTTGGACTGCCCTCTACAGCGTCACTAAATCATTGCACCCTCTCTGTCTGTGGCAGGCTGAGTTTATCCTTCAGCGTTTGACCGTAGTAAAGAAGCTGCCAGTCACTCGCGGGGCGGATCGTAAATCCACGGGAAACGGAAGTAAAAGGGACCAATTACTTTTAGATCTCCGTCCCTCTAATCAGCCTAGTGAGCCACATAAATTCTGACCTTCCCGACGCGCGATCCGTTTTACAAGAACTCCCTCCGCGCACCCGGGTAACGGAGGCGCCAGCCGTCAGTCAACGTTTGGCTTTTTCAATCATAACACGCACTTTGGAAAATAATGTAATAATTCATGTTTTATTTTACGTTCCAATGAGAAGTCGGTGTGGTTGTAAAGTGTTTTTCAAAAGTCACAAGTGGATGGAGATGGTTCTATTGCCAGTTAGCTATTAAAGTCCAGACAGTGATCAAAGCTTTAATTAATGTAAGAGAGTGTGAAATGTGAATCCAAGGATGTGTTTGGGTGGATGATAGAGTATTCACCGCTCCGCAGATCTGCTGTAGCATCACCTGCATGTCTCACTTGTATCCATACTGTGGAACATCCTGGACAAACCAGTGACATCTTCATATCAAGACAAGCGGGTGGCAGACACGTAATTCAATGCAATTTAATGTCAATCACAAGCACATTTGTCTTGGTGGGCGTTCCAGTAAGCGTCCCCCTGTCCTTAGACCCTCCTTCTCAGTGAGGAAAGACTATAAAAACCATGTGGGGAAAGGTAGAAACCTCTGGAAGGACCACCGTGTATGGTGTACGTATGCTAACGCTAACACCTTCAGCTGCATGAGGCACAGACAGAACTGTGGTAAGTGTCTGGTATGTTAACGTAACATATGAACAGTTATTCAGATAACTATAGCATAAAGAACATGCTAACAAGTTTACCAAAGCATCAGTTTTACCCCAAATCACTAAATCCACTGAATTCTTCTTCCTCTGTGTCACTTCTAAACTCCACAAACTCCAGAGGAAGAGGAAGTGCAGATTCTTCTTCTGCGTCGCTTAGAGCCTAGAGCGCCCTCTTGTGGTTGCCAGTGTGAAAATAATCAACATGTGAAATGTGGTTGCCAGTGTGAAAATTATTAATAATATCACATATAAGTCGCTCTGGAATATAAGTCGCACCCCAGCCAAAACTATGAAAAAGGGTGCAACATATAGTCCGGAAAATACGGTATTCCATTTTCAGATCGAGACTGAAGAGCCAGAAACACTCAAGGCAGA
>NW_027316167.1:8650396-8725396 GCF_026437365.1 Eucyclogobius newberryi
GCTGAATCTGTCAGCTCCGTGATATAAAGTCTTTAGCACCTCCCTTAACCCAAAAGTACTTTTTCCCACACTTTTAATTATGACAGACAGCGCTGAGCACCCGGCGCGTTGACAGTGCCACACAACGCTAATTGACAAAGACATTAAAGGGAATCTGAGCACAAAAACAAGCGGCGCGGACACACGGCGAACGCTCGGCTCGCTGACGTCCACCGTATATGGCTTCTGTCGGCGCGGAGGAAACGCGACGAATAAACACGCCGAGGAAGTGGACGAAACATCAAACCGCCGCGTCTGGAACGGGGGCTGACAGGAAGTGCCGGAATGGCCGCCAGCACAGCCCATTTAACTTTGGGGTAAGCATTTTGCCGTCGACGAGACCCGGCCCCCACAAACTCCCTCAAAACTAATTAAGGGAGACGTTTCACAAATTAATAATATTGTCCGTTCACTTGCAGCGACAGGATGATATGAAATCATAAGAAGCGTGTACTTTTATAACACCGCTGTTGGAACTAACAATGGTTGTCAAAGTGATATTTTTCCCTCTTTCTTTTTTTGGTAACTTCCACCTTCCATTTGCGGGAGAATGTAAATGTGTGCGGTGGCGCCAGGGCTGGAGCTTGACTTTGTTAATCGTCACATGACAGCTTAACAGCTTGTGCAACCGTAATTAACACGGCTTGAAATAAAAATGACAGGGGGTGAAAAAAGGAGTGTGTTTAAGCGGGAGTGCACAGGAGCAGAAGGGTGAGCGGGCTGCCGAAGGAAACAAAAATGTAAATGTATATCGATGAAAAAAATGAGGATGTATACAAATTTGAGCAAACCTGTGTTCAGAGTGATAAGTGCTGGCTGAATTTGCGTTGCGTAATACATCGCGATCGAAACTGGGATTTGAATTTGAGGAATTATCATATCGCAAAGGCTGGAATGAGCCAAACTCAAACAGTACCGTGCAATCAGTCTATTCTGCGATTCATGGGGGAACAAAGGAGTTCATCGGTCGTCAATCATTCAGAACAAACTCCAACTTCTCTCACCTCAGATTAACCGTTTTTAATGCTTCGCTAATTGATTCTGCAGAAATCCACCATGTTTGTTCAGTCCATGTGATACTTTTTTACCTTTCTTTTTTTCTCGCTAGCTACCGTGTTTGTTTTGTCACAGATGGGACCATAAAACAAACAAAAAATTGATATTACTCTTGTTGTACCTGTGGTTAAGACATCTACAAACAGTCTCTGAAATGCATGAGAATCTTTCTGTCAAAAAGTTAAAGGGTAAATATTATACAAACTCGACTCAAATGATCTTTTTTGCGTGTTTCACATCATTAACCTTCTCAAAATTGTATTTTGATTCGTGCATGTGTGAGTAATCCTGTGTTGTCCCACAACTGAGGCTTGAGTGGTCAGAAAATCACTGTTTTCACCTATCCCCTGTCCCCACCCACACCCCTGTACTGTTGATTACTGTTGACTGAGTTGATAAATGAACACTCTGGTGATACATGTTGTCTTCTAAATTGTCACATAGCCACTCCTCAAAAATAAAACTGCTGCTTGTTACGGTGAAAAGGCACTACGAAGAGGCGGGGCTTATCGGTTCTTCATTTTAGTGTGGGAAGACAACGGATGCGTTTCTTTTACTAATTGTTTCGATGCAAAACGATGAGCTACTTATTTTATACTTCAATAAAAAAGTGGGGGGACTATAATATGTCTCCTTTAATGCTCATGGAGTTGTTTACAATGTGCACTATGAATAGAATCATACTTTTTGTAAAACTTGAAAAAATCTACCGGTAATCACAATTGCAATAGTATTTATTGTTTATTTTTTTCAGAATCGAGCAGCCCTAGAAAAAACAAAAGGGCTGCGCGTGAGAGGACGTCTGCGAGGGTAAACGAGAAGAGCAAAGCGACGCTACAACAGTCGGATAGTTGATTTTTTTTTACATGCACAAGCTTTACTAAACTGAAAATTGGTCCAGCTTGTATTTGATGTATGCATACACATCTTTATATATCTGCACGGTAACTGAGTGGTGTTATTTGTGCAGAAAATGGCAACTGTGCACTTGTTTTGGGGTGTCTAACTGTACATTTGTGTTATTTCCTTGTAATAAATAGAGAGGAGAATTAATACCAATAGTACTCTGTGTGTCGGCTGGTGTTTGAGGTGTGAGGATCACCTGATTGGAGCACACTGTCCGTCCCTCCCCCTCAATGCAAACCTCCCATTCACTGCTGGTTGAATAACGCACAAAAGCAAAGAGGCTAACAGCGACTTGTAAGAGCCATTATTATGTTTAATAATGACATGTGCAGATGGATGGTGGAAGTGACAGAACAGGGGTCAGGCTGAAGAGAATAGACTATTATAGTTATTATGAGATCAAGCTTTTAGGCTGTTATGGAGGTAAAAGCGTAATATTTCACACCGACGCCATGTTACGTCACTGGACTTCTCACAGAGTCCATACATTTTAACAGTCTGTTTTTATGCGTTTTTTGGTGTTTCCACCCTCTGTTATGTGACGTGTCAAAATGTGCATTACAATTAAGGGGATGGTACATTTATGTGCTTAAAAACAGCCAGGAATGTGTTGCAGTAATAAGGTAAAATATGGTATATTAAGTATGTAGAATTGAAACAAAAATCACTGATAATGTGGTGTTTGAGCTTCACTTAAAATAAATAAGCTCTAATGTCAAAGTATATGATAAAAAAAAAGTTGAAAGGATTTTATACATGAAAAAATTAAAAGATTGAGACGAAGACTCAAAATAAAAGATAATCAGCACTTTTGTTTTGTTTATTAACAATATTAACTTGACATATTTATGAGTCTATCCATGAGTTTCAACTTAAATACTTAAATTATACACCACATTTTGAGGACCTTGGGGTCCTTGGGTGCTCGTGTTTCCAAGATGAGAAATCAGTTCTAGTGTACTTTTTATGTGCTTTTTTCTCTGAAAGTTGGGATTCTGACCAACAATAAAATCCCTGTCTATTCTTTATAACCTTTAATAGAGCAAATACACACTTGTTGTTGTTGTTGTTAGCCTTCCCCTGATAAATGTTATTGAGTAAACTCACGTTACATTGGTAATTAAACACTAGTGTCTGGTCTTTCTTATGGATATGTATGATCCAGTAAACCTCTAAATGTAGAAACGTTTAGTTCAAACGATTAACATAAACTGACATAAACTGACATCGGCTGATTTTCTCCACACATCATCTTCAGTGACGTCAGGCAGCAGCTTCTGACCCAAGTTGTATTTTTCCAACATGTGCAAACGTCCATGTTTATATTGCATCTTGGGAAGACATTTTCCCGATTTCCTAAGCACCACTTGAACACTGTATTTTGTTATAAATTGCTAATTGCTTTGACGATGGTCCTAATTCCTCATCCTTCTGAAACCCATGTCTGGTTTCACAGTGTTGCGCCTGCTACAGCCCTAAGCATATGCACCTCCAGGCCTGCGCATTAGCTCCTCCTGCAGGGGTTAATGGGGTGCACACACTCCCCTTGTTCTCCTCCAGCTCTAACAACCGACATGACACCGGCCGCTGTTTACACATGCAAACGGCAACCATACGCCAACTCCCCTTACCTCCCGCTACGCTCTCCACACCGCCCCGGCATCGCCACTCAAAAACGGAGGAATAAAGAAACACAGACAGCAAGAACGATGGTCAGAGCCTGCGCGCGAAATACGTTAGCATATAAATAAACCAATTCATCTTCTGCTTTTTTTTCTCCCCCCGATGAGAATAAACACTAATTTTCCTAACGCTGACCCTGACAAATGGCTCCAGGGTGAAGCGAGAAGATCCTACAGCCCGGAAGAAACACCTCGACTGTGGCCACTGCAAAGCGCTTGCTCGACCAAGCAACCAACCAATCACCGTTACTCTTCCTTTCGCCCCGTTCTTCTGCCGGCTATGGAGGGCTAATAAACGGCCGGTGTCAAAAGTGTTGTCAGTCCATTCTTTGCTTGTTTGGGTGCATCTGGACTAGTTGTCTGGGGGGGGGAAGAAAAGAAAGGGGGTGCGTTGAAGAGAAGGAAGGGTAAGGAGCGAGAGAGCGAGCGTGGAGGAGCATGAGGAGAACATTATAGTTGCGGGCCCGCCTCTTCGGAAGGACCGGCGGGACCCCATCGGCCCATCACTGCAGCTTTATTGATTTCTAGCCAGCGTGCTCTTTGTCAAAAATCAGATACGGTGCGAGCCCTCCGGACCTCCTCACCTTTTAAAAGCAGACGCAGGGCCTTTCGGAGCGCGGCCGTGTGCATGTAATGGCGTACGCTCCGGTGTTGTGCTCTTTGTCTAAGGGTCAGGGGGCGCCGTGATGGACCTCGGGCCAAACAAGCGAGCGAGGAGGACGAGACCACACCAGCGTCCGCCGCTTTGTTGTTTGGACTCGTACCGTGAAGAGATGGGATAAAAAGATAAAAGCGGGTGCGATGCGAAGCTCATAGATGTGATACGATGAGCATATGTGGTGCGTTTTGAGAGCAGGATCGCCGTGTGTTTGTCGCCCATTACGTACTTTAAGTTAAGAACGATATTTGAAGCTGGTACGCAATGTTTCATAGAGCTTTTTTGGTGATTTCTGTTATGTTCTTTGTACCATATTTGCATGGAGATCTGCTTTGCTTAATCACTGGCCCAGAACCCAATCCAAAGACAAATATTTCTGCATTTCTTTGTATTATTTATAATGTATCAAGAGGTGCACTATGTAACTTCTCTGTCTCATAGATAGATATTGTCGGCATCTGGGGAAACACCCATTAATGGAAGGTTGGAACACCTTGATGGGGTTAAATACGCCATTCATTTTTATGTGGAAGATCTCACTGTTCAACAACTACAGGAGAAAATGTGGAGCTATTTTGTACAGTAGTGGTCCAACCGCCCACATTTGCATGAATATCCAAGAATACAAGAATTCTAACAGAATGCTAATGGGACCTACTGTATATTCAACAGAGCAATATGTTCTGCTTTTCTACTTATTTACATGTAGATAGATTTTTTTTAATGCTGTGGTGTTGTGGCACGGTGGCTCTCAGTCTAGCCTCACAGCAAGAAGGTTTCGGGTTCAACTCCTGGGCTTTTTTTGGGTGTTTTGCATCTGTCTGCGTGGATTTTCTTCAGTATCGATTTCAACCTAGCCATCAACCCAAAACATGCATCAAAGGTATAAAACCTCCAGCTAAGGTTCTGACAAAGCCTCGCTCAAGATCAGATCATATCAGGAAAGTTACATTCGGGCACTTTTAATTAGCTTGTGGTACTGTTTGAGGTTTATTCTGGATGTATTTGCTGTACTCATTGATGAAATTACATCAATAAGAGCTGTGCGTCTCCAAACTGACACACTCCAGAGATGCTGTACCGAGTGACATCATTGACATGTTCTCAATGCATGACCATTTACTCTCAGGAAGGATCCGCGAGGCAACTGCCCAAACTGCCTCATTGCAATGGTGCATGGCGTTATATCGAAGTATTTGTCTTTATGCATACGTTTTACATTCCACATTTGAAAGAAACACTGCAAGTCGAACCTGGAAAACGGACTGTCTAACAACGGTCTGAAGTATGTAATGTGCTGGAAAAGAAGGGGACTCCAACGGGCGGTGAACCGAACGCGCACTGACAGTAAACACGGGGGAAATCGAAGGCTCGAGGTGGGCACGGCGTCCCTTGTCCAGAACCCACTCCCACCTCTGGCGCCCTCCGACAAAACGGCGAAAACATTTACGCCGCGCCACCCGCTCCCGTCGAATCCTCGTGATTCATTGCCCAATTTTAAACTGCCAGGCTGTTAAATTGCATCAGGTCTGCCAAAATTCATCCTAGGACTATGTGAGGAGATATGAAAAATTAAATGTCATCTCGGCGGCTTGTGGAAAACTTTTACCTGTCCTATGGCGGGAAGGGGGGGGGGGCACATGGATATGCTGGATTCGGTGGTGATGGATGGCCACGAGGGACTGCGCTTAACCTACTTAGTGATGTCATGTTCGAGCGCGGCGCCTGTTTACTTTCGGGGGGAATGACAGGAAGGCATAAACTTTATCGGGCCGCTGACATCTCGTACGGCGACTCCCTCCTCGCCCCCTCCTCTCGCTCTCGAGCTCTCTCGGTCTCCCCTCCGTTCACCGTCGCGGCTCCATGCAGATTCCCGGACTGCTGTTTTCTTCCCCCTTTCTCTGGCCGGGGCCCCTTGCATTCATCATCTCGAGGACTAGTTTGAAAAGACTAAGAGGGATAACGGGAGGGTGGGTGCGGTGAGACGTATGCGCTAACCGAGGGAGGGTATGAGCGATGGGAGGAGATAGCGTCTAAGTGTTGATATGTAAACACAGGTGGAGGATTTAAGGCTAATGGCTGTTTAAATGTTTTGCTTTTTACCCTTCTAAATGTGTATTCAACAAAGATGGATGATTCCTAATTTTTTTGGGTTGTTATTGCAGAGTGTGTGTCTCAAACCTTTTAACGGCGCCTATTTTTGCATCCTAGACAAATGTATATCTTGGTTTGATTATTTTGAATGTAGTGGTATATTTGTAGGCCATTCCACTTTTCCCATTTTTTGTCATTATATTATTTGTTGACTTCAATTTCAAATGGGTTATACAGTGGTCATTCCATACCTGGTTCATATCTACTACCAGATTACCATTACAGAGCGTGGGAAATAAATAGGGTAATAGCCTATAATCAGTGGGTATGAACTTATGAAGCCCCCCTAACCCTGGAGTACTGGAGACTTGTTTGGAACCCCCTAGTCCACAATTGTGTTGCACATGATACAATGGTTCAATACACAAGCATCTATTTCAGATCAAATTAACAGTGTTTTCCATTTATATACCCAATATCAAACCATGTGGGGTTTTGTCATTTATTTTGCCCAATAAACATATTTAAAGACCTGACCATGTGACTAGACCAAGCTCTGTAACACATTGAGAAGTTTGTAAAACACAATACAGTTTTTATTCCAGTCATGGAATATTATCATTATTGCAACAGTAAAGATCTGACTGACGGGCACTGTACAAACCCCGTTCAAATTTGTGTTAATATCACTGGTCTTCATTGGTTTGGGAGGATGGAAACACTGGGGTTTAAACTACTGTACTTTGCTCAGGCTTTAAAGGTACATTGTGGAACTTTTCTGGGAGAGGCTCCGTCCACCACTTGCTTGGAGGGCAAATCACCCATAAATTAATTCCTCATTTGCCCAAATTCTGAAGACATTTTGACCGGATGTTATTTTCAATCTAAAGGTGTCGAGCTGCTTGCATGTACACACTCCAGAGCGCACATTGGTTCTGTCCACATGGTTCCGTTATCACTTCTCCCTTTGAAACATCATAGAGAAAAGCAAGTAGCAAACCCCTCAAAACAAACTCCTTATACCGTATTTTCCGGACTATAAGTCGCACTGGAGTATAAGTCGCATTTTTGGGGGGAAATTTATTTGATAAAATCCAAGACCAAGAACAGAAATTTCATCTGTAAATGCAATTTAAATAATAACAGATGAGAGAACATGGTGAATAGGTGTACGTAAGCTAACGCTAACACCTTCAGCTACATGAGGCACAGACAGAACTGTGGTAAGTGTCTGGTATGTGAACGTAACATATGAACAGTTATTCAGATAACTATAGCATAAAGAACATGCTAACAAGTTTACCAAAGCATCAGTTTTACCCCAAATCACTAAATCCATTGAATTCTTCTTCCTCTGTGTCACTTCTAAACAACTCCACAAACTCCAGAGGAAGAGGAAGTGCAGATTCTTCTCGCCCTCTTGTGGTTGTCAGTGTGAAATAACAAATAATATCGCATATAAATCGCTCTGGAGTATAAGTCGCACCCCGGGGCAAAACTATGAAAAAAGGTGCAACTTATAGTCCGGGAAATACAATACTTTTCTGTTGTATTTGTCTGCAGCATTTATTTATATACGACCCTATGTCATGTCTGCGCTGCTTTCCAAACCGAACTGGAGGTTGCATCATATCTCCAAGTGTCACAACATTACAAGGACTTTCCCACCTGCTCCAGTCTCCACACACACACTTCTTATTGGTCCTTCTCCATTTCGTTTCCGCGAGCACTTTTAGCTCTCCGCGTGATCCGAGCACAATCAACAACGCGCTCTCTACGTTTCCCCCCTTCCCCACCGCTTTACGCACTGCCAGCCACTGATATTTATTATTACGAATATCATTTGTATTAATCACCAGGATAAATGACTGCTTTGGCCGTTCGAATGCCTCATTTAGAGAAACTTGGCGACCATGTCACAGTTATAAATGACTAGCGGGCCACAGTTTCACCTGAGGCTGTGTTCTTCCCCCGGTCGTGCGTTCTGTGCGGCTTCGACACACACGGTCACCACGGCGACGCGTCTCCTCGTGTCCTTTTGACGGACAACGACCACCTCGACTTTAGATGAAGGTGACGGAGGTTGGAGATGGTGACGTCGTGGTTGGAGGTGGGGGGGAAACACAAGGATGCAAACACAATGGCGTTATGAAAAAGAGTAATCAAATGAGTGATGCGTAATGTGATATACGGCGATGCGGTTTAAGTTGTGATGGATTTATTGTATTTTCTGTATCAGAGATGAAATTCATTAGTATGCGTCGATGTGAAATTTCAATAAAATGAACGGTAATGAATGGAAACGCGTTTTAACGGAATAAGCGTAAGCGAATATTGAACTGAATTAAATTGAGTGTATCTGATTTAAGACAATAAGCATTAATCAAAATATCAGGAACAAGAAACAAATATGGCAGAGAAATTACAATAGATAATGTTGAATATGTTGTTTTAAAAGTGATTGGAAAAAGTTGAATGAATAAAATAAAAGCTGTAAGGATATGTAATTATATATATTAATGCATGATGTCATTTAACTTTATCATATAACCAAGGACATAAAACTGGAATATACAGGAGATAAATACATGAACTAATAAAAGAATACACAGGCAGATTAAAAAACAACAACATACATTTAACGTCATTTTCTTGTGTTTTTTTATCTTACTTTGACACTATTGTCAACATTTCAGCATTGATTCCAGAACTTTCCACTCTGGGATCAAACACTATATTGGCACCACCTCCATTTTCAGGCATCGACTCACAAATCAAAACTACAAAACACTTTTTGCAAAGCCTGAAATGAAATTGATCAAGTATTTAAGCAGCTGTTGGTTTAACTAAAAAAATATCCAGGCCCATTGACTGAAGACACAACACACAGAACACAAGAACACACGACAGAACACACAACAGAACACACAGCAGAACACACAACAGAACACGACAGAACATAAGAACATACAACAAAACACACGACAGAACACAAGAACACACAACAGAACACACAACATACAACACACAAAAGAAAACGACAGAACACAAGAACATACAACAAAACATACGACAGAACACAATAACATACAACAAAACACGACAGAACACAAGAACATACAACAGAACACACAACATACAACACACAAAAGAAAACAACAGAACACAAGATCATACAACAGAACGACAGAATACACAACAGAACAAACAACAGAACACACAGAACACACACAGAACACACAACAGAACACACAACAGAACAGACAACAGAACAAACAACAGAACACACAGAACACACAACAGAACACACAACAGAACACACAGAACACACACAGAACACACAACAGAACACACACAGAACACACAACAGAACACACAACAGAACACAGAACACACAACAGAACACACAACAGAACACAGAACACACACAGAACACACACAGAACACACAACAGAACACACAACAGAACACACTACAGAACACACAACAGAACACACAACAGAACACACAGGACAGAACACACACAGAACACACAACAGAACACACAACAGAACACAGAACACACAACAGAACACACAACAGAACACAGAACACACACAGAACACACACAGAACACACAGGACAGAACACACAACAGAACACAGAACACACAACAGAACACACAACAGAACACACTACAGAATACACAGGACAGAACACACAACAGAACACACTACAGAACACACTACAGAACACACTACAGAACACACAGGACAGAACACACAACAGAACACACAGGACAGAACACACAACAGAACACACTACAGAACACACTACAGAACACACAACAGAACACACAACAGAACACACAACAGAACACACAGGACAGAACACACACAGAACACACAACAGAACACACAACAGAACACAGAACACACAACAGAACACAGAACACACAACAGAACACAGAACACACAACAGTCACACTACAAAGACATTTTCGAGTCCAACAGTAGAAAAGTAGAAAGCACAACATAAAGACTTCTGCAGTGAAAACCGTGTCTGAACCAGGTTCAGATCTAAAGACTCCAGTGTGGAACATTTCTCATATAAAACTGTATTATTCATCGTTACATAAATGATTTGTGTCATATATTCTACATATTTGCAGCATGAACCTCACTCTCAAACCAACAGAAACACTGACACTGGTCCTTTCGCTCTCCAACTCCATAAAACACGACTAACAGTGTTTCTCTGTCTCCATGACGATGTTTATTAATCTGATCATTTTGTTCATATTTTAACCACAAAGTGTCAGTTTTTACAAGAGTGTTCTAAGTTTTATTCCCAAAGTTCGATTCCACTTTCTGAACCGTTTTGTGTGAAGTGAAATGAAGAGTTTTGCAAAATATGTTATAGTTTTCTAAAACGTTTCATCAAATGTGCCAAAGCGATTGAAAAGAAAGAAATTGCAAACACATTTTATTGATCCATAAGTGAAATGACTTCACTGTTGCACACAAATGACAAAGAAATAATAGTTAATTTTTTGGTGCATATGTGTGTTAAATAAAACTCAAAATAAAGTCTACATTTGTTTTAGAAAATAGCAAAAAATTGTGTCAAATAAAGTACATTTCTACAGATTTGTACATGTAAAAGTGAAATAAAATGATATATAGATAAATAAATGCATTCAATCAGGACATCTCATAAGCATTAAAATATAGGCTGGTAAGTAAATGTGTTCATAATTCACTGTTTTCAATTGTTCGATGTTATATTATTATTCAAAATGACTAAAATCCTTTTTGCTTCACCAAAATGAACTCTTTCTGCATCACTCCTCAACGCACCACGAACGAGAAAATCACATCCAACAAAGTCATTTTCACGCAAAAATCTATTAAAGGAGACTTTTCTTTGTTCTACATCTGCCCCGCACCAATTCTAAAATACACTTTGTTGTGCCATTCACTGCTGCAAAATCACCAACTTTTACCATTTTATTTTTCATTTTTAGCTATATCGAAAAGTATCTCTCTTTTCTTTTACACAATCTGCTCTTAATATGCAAACATCCTACATACTGGGGGGGGGGCTGCATTCTACCCCCCCCCCCCCCCCCCCCGACCCCCCCCCCCCTCCCCACACCCCTGCACTTTCATTAAATTATTCAGCGGTACAAACTACAATTATGCTTTATTAAAAATTATTAAAAATTCTCTCCGGCCTCCGCAGACGAGAACGAATTTATTGCCTGCTTGTTTTTCTCATTTACATCATTGATTCTGTTGCGATCCGAAGGGCCCCGCCCCCTTCGCGCGCTTTGATGGCGACTTTTAAAGAGGAAAAAAAAAATGCTTTAAATGTTGTTTTCCTCCTCCTCCGACGCCGCCTCATCTGATTTTATTTACATGTGTTTATCACTTGCGCTCGACGGGGAGATGTGGAAATACGTGATCTTTATTTATCATAATCGAAGCGGTAAAAAGAAGACGTTCCGAAAAGCTCATTATGCGCGGGTGAAAAAAAAAAAAGCGAAGGCTAATCAAAAGACAAAGTTGCCGGCAATTTTTCCAGCGCTCAAACAAGAATCGTAGCTCTTATCTGCAGTTTTGCTTAAATATGGCATTTCCATACATTAAATATACATGCGGAATCTGCACTTGAAAGTTGGGCCTATTACGTGGGCCATTAGTTGTGCTTGTAAACGCAGATTCCGTTTGGCCAGGTTATGAATGATTTATCAGCCAGGAAGTGTAAACTGGATTAAACTCCCTATCGAAGCAGAAATGTCCCGATGTTTTAGGAGGAGCAGGGAACGAGGAGAGTCTCATAGCGCTGTACTATATACTCTATATACTCTAAATACTCTGGCTTTGGAATACTTTTGGAGCTTCACATTCAGCATTTGCTCAGTGAATACGGAGAAATCACCTAGCATCAGATTTATTCAAGTAATCGATCAAACAGATTATTAAACAGATTAAACAGACTTTATTTTGTTTAAGGTGATTTTTGCAGTCGACTTGACAGTGATTATACTTTACGATTGGTTGATTATACTGTTAATTGTATTGCACGTTGATAAATATAGATTTTTAACCAAATACTCAAGATTTCTAAATAGATACCCTTTATAAATCATATTATTGATTTAGGAAAAACAAAAAATCTGTTCTTTTTTTGACATTTTGATTTAATAATATCCCTCTTTGTCTGTAATCCAGATAATGATTATACAACTCTGAAGATTGAGCCCTAATGTTGTTCTGTATGTTATGATATGGTTATATTTTTCTACCTGAAATAAAGCTGTAAAAGGTTGAAAGTGCGGAAAGTGGTGATGGTGGTATTAGGTATCAGACACCCTCTGCTGGTGAGAGTGGGAAGTGAACACAATTTAAAATGTAACGAGCAGCGCAGCTAATCAAGATTCAACCTTTGTGGATGTTGATGAAAGAAGCCAAAGCTGTTTGTGGAACGATGTCTTTCCAGATTCAGCAACAAAAGGAAAAGCAAGTTTGTTGGGCACAAGTTGAACACAAAGTAGTCAAAAAATGTTATACTATTTCAAAAAGCAAAGAAAAATGGCACTAAAAATGATGATAATTAAAAGATACATATGTACACAAAGTAGTCAAAAATATGATAATACTATTTCAAAAAGCAAAGAAAAATGGCAATATGAAAATAATAATAGATATATAATATTATAAAAAATATGACAAAATAGACAGGCCTATTGTTTATCATGCTCCAAATCTCTCAAAACAGACCATTTCTGAAATTTGAACAGTACAGTTTTTATTGTCAATGGTTTTATTTTGGCATAAATCGTGCACAGATTCCACAACAGTCTTTCAGTGCGTGTTCTGTTTACTTGCTGCTTTTACGAGCTTTGATTGTGGAACATTGTAAACACCAAACAGCCTCCGAATTCCCAACAATACAACATGTTTATTTAGAATGCATTTATGTTATAATCTGGTCTTTAAATACACATTGTGCGATGCATTTGCGCTACAACGTAAACTCTGGCACATTTCAGAACCGCAACATCCACAATATTTTCTGAAAAGCTGATAACCGACAGTAGATAAAAGAATGGCTGAAGTGACAGTGGAACTTGGTGTAGCTCTCCCCTCTTCTTCTTCTTCTCCTCCTCCTCCTCCTCCTCTCTCATTGAATCCTGAGCAATGACTGGCTACTTTAGCAATTAAAATCTAGGGCAAAGACACAGCAGCTCGCTTTGGCCCACGGACTGGCCCATTCATCATCCCAACTGCCATAAAATAGCACTAGATGGATTCTTTGATTTTAGCTTTGGAAGAACATAAATCAAAATCTAAACCACGGCCTGTCACGAGCATCACCAGAATTATCCATTTGAGAGAGAGGAGAGCTGAAGGAGGGAGGGGAGGAGAGGAGTAAAAGATCCTGGTTCATTGTTTCTTTGCTCAGACAAACCCTCGCACCCACCCACGGGCCCCTCGGTGACACCCAGGGTAATCTATAAGTGTCTCATAATGAGGCTTTTTCTACAGTTCAACAGCGGCATTCATCAAGCATTACAGAGTGGAGGCCTAATCTGCCGCGCTTTGTCATTTTGGGCTTGGGGAGTTTTTAATGGGAAAGCCCGGATAAGACAAACACTACTGATTCAGGATTATGCACTGGGATGTGAGGGAGACAAGGGGAAGCAGTAATAACTCTGTACAGACAATTTGGGGTTAACGTATTAACTTGGGCACGTTTCAAAGTCGTAATGGCGATGGTGTGAGGAAGCAGTTGTATGTTTTTTATACATCAGTTGTTTAATACATGAAAAAAGAAAGAAAAAATATCTGCGCCTCACATTTGAAGGTAGAAGCTATGTTCTTAGCCTCTTTTACACGGTGTTATTCTTTGTATTTTTTTTTTTTTTTGCAAACAGCCATAAGAAATTAAAGCGACTTTGTCAAAATGATGACAAAACACTGTATTTTTATTGTTAAAGGTGCGCTATGTGCTATTTGCTAGTTCTTCTTAAAGATTGATTTTATTTTTCTGAAATGTTCTATGTGGAAAAAATTATGAATAGACCAAAATACAGGAATTTACATCAATTAATCAATCAATCAATCAAAAATATATTAATAGAGCATTTTACAACACTCGAGGTACCCAAAGTGCTTTCCAATATAATTTAAAAAAATACAAAAATGCATAATACATTTAAACCGTGTACACACTTTTAGGTGGAGGACCCCCTGACCCCCTTCAGAATTGGGATTTTTGCAATACATTTTCCTAAAAATTTCAGTCTTCTGAAACTGCCACTTTATTGTAGTCTAGCCTTCAAAGCCCTGTGTATTTTTTAAGCATTCAAAGTGAGCATGGGGCCCCCACAGAGCTCTAATGTCACGCAGCGGCCCTAAGTCTGCAGAATATTTCAGGCAAATCATAAACGGACACAATAAGCTTGTGGATCTGTAACAGAAAAAATTACATTATGCACTTTTAAAATGTGTTGGATCCAGTGTGTGTGAAACAACAATCCCACGTTACAAAAAACCCCAGATAGATGCTGCGTCTAAAGTAATTCAGAATAGTAAACGAGAAGAGCAAACATGCGATCTCACATGAAACACGTTGCATCATCTTAATGGCTCCGGCTCCTGAGAGGATTTGAAGTGTTGCTGATCTGAAGCTTCTGGAACTGGACCAAAATAGAACACAATCCTTTTGGGAATGTAGGTCGCTCCATCAACTGTTCCAGCGAAACAAACAGCGAGACAGAGGGCCAGTGATGGAGTCAGCTTTTCACTTAATGCAACATGACCACGAGCACGATGTTTACCATGTGCAAATACTCTACGGAAACTGGGCGACGAAAATCGTGTTTGATGCTTCGGATTCAGCTCGTGGTGGGTTTTGTCCAACTTTTTTTTTTTTTATGTCATTGGCAAGAATTGTCAGCAGACGATTCAAAGGGACTATTTTTCTTCATCAAAAAATACTGTACTGTTGAGTTAAGTCTTTAAGAGGACTTTCCACAGAGCACAGCGCCCACTAGTGGAAGCACGGAGAATAAGAAGCTCTCTGTATCCGAGCTGTTCTCTTTTATTTACCACATTTTTTTGATTTTGCGCTAACATTTTAAAGAATTCCCAACATTTATCTCGTTAATGAGTCAATTTTGTTTTTCTCCCCAATTGTAACGACAGCGACTTTTCTGACTAAAACAGACCACTGCACGTATAATAAACGTGAAACATCCGAGGAAGAAGAAAGAACCACATGTTAATGCTTTGGGGTGACCGTAGATTCACGTTGGTGCTGAAAAATACAAGCAAGTACTGTAAATACTAAGCAGGTATAAGTTCTACAGGACATAACCCACTTTTTTTTTTTTCTCGTGGCTTTATTAAAAAAAGGAAGCACACCAGAGATGGACTTGAACTCAGGTTTCTTTCTCACATGACGCATGAAAAGATAAACACACATTCTTTTCCAAGCGCCACTGTTTCTGAGATAACGTCACAACTTCCAAATATTATGGCTAAGCATGGAGGAGCTAAACAGCTGATTGTGCACGTGGGTGCAGTGGACATGCGGCGGGAACAGACTGAAGTTTTGAAAAAAGACTTCTTGAAGTTATTCGACGTGCTTGATAAAATGGAAATCAAAACTTTCATAAGTGGACCTCTTCCAAACATCGACAGGAGGATAAACAAGTTTAGCCGGCTTCTTCAGCTGAACACATGGCTGTCCAAAGAGTGCTCCCCGAGAGGACTACACTACATTGAGAACTTCTATCTATTCTGGAAACGAGAGGACCTGTTTAAGAGAAATGGCCCCCACCTATGCAGAGGTGGAGTGAGGGTGCTGACAGAGAACCTGCTCCTCGCTCTGAGGCATTGGACTGGGCCTGGACAGGGTCCTGAGCAGATAGTTAGAGAAGAGAGGAATGAGAGAAGAATTCCTGCTCCCTCAGCCAGAGACCGAGCCAATGTTTCAACATCAAAAGCACCACAACCTCAGCCTCCACCAAAGGATTCATCAGCAGCTGCTCCACCACCACCAGCAAAGGATTCAGCTCCAGCTGCTCCACATTCACCTCCACCGCCTCCAGCGAAGGAACAATCTTCAAAGGCCTTGGACCCATCTGTGACAAGCCCAACAACATCCCTGACATCGCCCCTGCCTTCACACCAGCCCTGGGTTCCCCCTGCAACATCTACTCCCACTAAAGATTCATCATTCTCCTTCTCATCTCCACTCTCACCCATGGGCCTTCCCAGCCATTTTGAAAGTCTGATCAAATCAGGCATTAAGATGGCTCCACTCACGCCCAATATAGCAAGGGCTATGCCGACTACACCAACAAAAGCCCCACCACCCATCCCCCCTCGCCTCTCACCTGGTCCCAAACTCTCCTTGGCTACAAAAGCCCCACCACCCATCCAACCTCGCCTTTCACCTGGTATCTCCCATAGCTAGGATGCACTGGGTCTCAGCGTTGCCGGGACTTATTGTCACATTAAAAATCAAACCAACCCGGGGCCCTATGTAAAAAGAGCCCCCCCTAGTGCTATTTCTGTAGTCACATCATCACACAGATGGAAAAACAAAATACGAGTCAGGCCCAATCTGAGAAATGTGATTCATATTCCCTGTGAAAAGATAAAGCCCAGTCCCACTGAAACTAGTCTGAAACTTGCTGTGCTAAATGTCAGATCCTTATGTAACAAATCTCTCTTAATTAATAATTTTATTTCTTCTTATAATCTTGATTTTATGTTTTTAACTGAAACATGGCTTGGCAAAAACACAGGAAATGTAGTTCTGATAGAATCTGATCCACCCAACTTTAAGTTTGAATCTGAAACACGAGAAAACAAAAAAGGGGGTGGAGTCTGTGCTGTCTTTAGAGATGAAATAATTCCCCGCAGGTTGTCTTTTGGGGTGTTTTCATCATTTGAGTATGTATCCTTTAAAATGGAGCTAAAACGGTCTCCATCCATTCTCTTCATTGTTTTATACAAGCCTCCCCAGCACTGCCAAAGTTTTATTGATGATTTTACTGAGATGCTTTCAGTCATATGCACAGACTTTGATGGTTTGGTCATTACAGGTGATTTCAACGTGCATGTTGATAATATTTGTGACAGAAACGCTAAAGAGCTTGATGCTGTCCTTGAAACCTTCAGTCTTACTCAGCATGTGAGAGGCCCCACCCACAGCAAAGGACACACTCTAGATCTCATAATTACAAAGGGGGTAAATATTTCAAATGTTAATGTGATCGATGTTGCTCTGTCTGATCATTTCTGTGTCTTCTTTGACCTGTCTGTTTCTCCCAAACCTCCGGTTGGTCCTGCAGTTGTTCAGAGGAGACACTTAAGTGATGGCACAGGTGCACTGTTTATGGAAATGATAAACTTTGAAAATGTCTCATGTTCTAATGTAAATGATTTGTGGAACTCTGTTACATCTAGTGTTTTGAATGTTCTGGACACCATCGCCCCTATAAAGGCTAAAATGGTTAAAAATAAGCAGAAGGCGCCGTGGAGAAATGATGATTCGGTCAGGGCACAGAAAAGGGAGTGCCGCAGGGCCGAACGGAAATGGCGCAAGTCAAAGCTCCAGGTTCAAAAAGAGATTTACAAAGAAAAGCTGAACATGTACAACCTAATCTTATGTAGAACTAGGGAAAGATATTTTTCTGAAATAATTGGAAGCTGCAGTAACAACTCGCGTGTCCTGTTTGCCACAGTAAACAGATTAACAAACCCTCCAGCTCAGCTGCCGTTAGAACTCATTTCCACATCCAAGTGTAATGAGTTTGCATTATTCTTTAATGACAAAGTTCAGGGCATTAAAAATGCTATAAATCCCACAATGCAAATAATTACCCTAAAACCACCAAGACACTTAGAGCTAACTCACTTTGCACCAGTAACTGACAAAACTGTCCATGAGATCATCACCAGTCTGAGTTCATCTACATGCTGCCTTGATGTGTTACCCACCAGATTTCTAAAGTCTGTGCTGAACAGTTTGTTAGCACCACTCACTCACATAGTTAACATGTCGCTTCAATCTGGAACATTCCCAATGTCTTTGAAAACTGCGGTCATAAAGCCTCTCCTAAAGAATAGCAGTCTTGATGCCGCAGTACTGAGTCATTACCGGCCCATCTCTAATCTGCCATTTTTGGGCAAAGTCCTTGAAAAGGTTGTTTACCAACAGCTCACAGATTTCCTCTTAATAAACAACTCATTTGATGTTTTTCAGTCAGGTTTTAGACCTCATCACAGCACTGAGACTGCTCTTGTCAAGGTGACAAATGACATCCGCCTGAACACTGACACGGGCAAAGCCTCAGTCTTAATTCTGTTAGATCTGAGTGCTGCTTTTGACACTGTCGATCATGGGATCCTCTTACAGAGACTAGAGGACTGGGTGGGCATCACTGGCACTGCCCTAAACTGGTTAAGGTCCTATCTGGAAGACAGGAAGTACTTTGTTGAAATTGGTAGCTGTGTCTCAGACCACATGACCCTGACCTGTGGAGTGCCCCAAGGGTCAGTCCTGGGTCCCCTTCTGTTCAACCTCTACATGCTGCCGTTAGGTCAGTTGATACGCAGTGAAAATGTGTCCTATCACAATTATGCAGACGACACTCAGATCTATGTTTCACTATCGGCAGGTGACTATGGACCAGTAGATTCACTCTGTCACTGCATCCAACAGATCAGTTTGTGGATGCAAAACAACTTTCTCCAGCTGAACTCAGACAAGACTGAAATAATCGTTTTTGGCCCACAGAAACAAAGAGAAAGTGTTAGCGGTCACCTCCAGAGTCTCGCTCTAAAACCTACAAACCAAATTAGAAATCTGGGGGTAATAATGGACTCAGACTTGAACTTTAATAGCCACGTCAAATCAATAACATCAGCAGCTTTTTACCATCTAAAAAACATTGCCAAAATCAAAAATATAGTGTCAAAACCAGATTTAGAGAGACTTATCCATGCGTTTGTCTCCAGTAGATTAGACTACTGTAACGGCCTGCTCACTGGTCTCTCCAAACGAGTTGTAAAACAGCTGCAGTACATCCAGAACGCTGCTGCTCGGGTCCTGACTAGAACCAGGAAGTATGATCACATTAGTCCTGTTCTCAGGTCTCTGCACTGGCTCCTGTGGCTCAGAGAATAGACTTTAAAGCAGCTCTGCTTGTGTACAAGTCTCTCCATGGCCTAGCACCAAAGTACATCTTGGATATGTTAGTGCCATATGAACCATCTCGGACTCTGAGGACCTCAGGGACCGGCCTCCTGCTGGTGCCCAGAGTCAGGACAAAACATGGGGAATCTGCGTTTCAGTTTTATGCAGCTAAAATCTGGAACAGTCTTCCTGAAGATGTGAGACAGGCTTCAACTCTGACAATGTTCAAATCTAAGCTAAAAACAGTTATTTTTAGCTGCGCATATGACTGAAAGGATTTTTTCTTTGCACTCTTCTCTTTTGTTTGTGATTTTATTAGTTTAGAAAATCAGTTGGATTGATAATTTTTAATTTAGTTAATTTTATTGTATTTCTGTTTCTGTAATTTCTTTGTGATTTGAATGCATTTTTCCTGCTGTGAAGCACTTTGAATTGCCTTGTGTATGAAATGTGCTCTACAAATAAACTTGCCTTGCCTTGCCTTTAAATACTCAAATATGGTGTGAAACATGTAGGCACAGGGTAATATAGGTACCGGGGAACATAGTTATCGGGGAACATAGGTATTGGGGAACATAGGTACCGGGGAACATAGGTATTGGGGAACATAGGTACCGGGGAACATAGGTACTGGGGAACATAGGTACCAGGGTACATAGGTGCCAGGGAACATAGGTACCAGGGAACATAGGTACCGGGGAACATAGGTGCCAGGGAACATAGACACCAGGGAACATAGGTACCGGGGAACATAGGTACCGGGGAACATAGGTCGCTATGTTTTACGCACCCGGCCAGAACTACGTTTTTCCGTTACTGTAATCTTAACATCAACTAGTTTACAGCAGGCCAGTCTTACTTCCTGGTTCAGCTGCTTGTACTATATGTCCGTACTGTTGAACATACTCATACTTTTTTTTTGGTTGCAGCTTTCAACTGTCTTGCTTTGTTTATTCACAAATATCCATAAGGAATCGCACATCAATCTTGTATCTGACACAATTTGTCAATAAATACAGGCAAAATGTGTTGAATTTCCGTAACTCTTCGGCCACGCTCGACGCCGTATACCGTCCTCGGCGCCCGTCCTCCGCCGTCCAAACCTATATCTCTCTGTCGGCGCCCTTCTGTGACACAATAATGTATGTTTGCAGATCAGCCAATACCCCTCCGTACGGGCAAATGCTGATTCTTTAATATCCAATCCTAAAGTGTTTGCTATTGATACAGTTTATCAAAGTCCAAAGATCTATGCGCTTCCATCAGTTCAGGGGCCTGCCAATTCCTGCCTGCCTGCCTGCCGGGCCCCAGGATTAATCTTACCGGGATTCCTTTGATTTGTGGTCCTCATTTGTATGTCTGTCTGCGAGAAAATGGAGGACAGCTGTCAATGGGGAGGCATTTGTCTCTGTCACCGGCGTTCCCCCTCCTCCACCCGGCGTCCCTCGCTCCCTCTCTCCTCCTCTTCCCCGGCCCCTACGCTCGCCGTCGCCGAGCGCTCCGGCAGACATCTTAAAAGGCGCCGCAATCCTCACCGTCGTGGCCACTCAGGAGCCGATTCAATCAAAAATGAAGCAACGCGTAAAAAAATGACCCGTTTTAATTCGCCCCCGCAATGCGACGGGGGGCATTCAATTACGACGCCGGGCGAAAGGCGCGTTTTTCATACCGGTCGACAATTAAAGTCTTGTTTAATGTTTAAGGCGTATTACTTTCCTTTATTGCGCGGATCTCATAACAAAGTGAGAGGCCGTCAAGGTGCGGCCCTGTCCGTTCGTTGTGCGTTTTATTACGAAAGCTCGTCAAAGCGAGAGAGAACGGAATGGATGAGGAAGTGGATGAAGTTGGCGTGTAAAGAGGAAAGACAGCAGCCGCTTACTCGTTTTATATTCTGCAAATGGACTCTTTGCCGCGTTCAACGAAGCAATAATGTCGTTTTCTCACCTAAAACATACCTGGAGTTGTGTTTCCTTCCAGTCCCAAGTTGCAAATTTAATATTATCAGTCTTAAATCATCTTGTCGTCATCCAGGAAGCTCCGCCATGTTTTTAAAGGCTATAGTTCACGTTCACCAGACTCATTTTTATTATTTCAGTGATCAAATGGGCTTAAATTCGCAGCACATCAATAAATTCGTTTCCACTTTTCAAAAATCACTCAAACTGTTACACGCATACAACAAAATCCACCTGAATCTTGCGAATACATGTGAATTAAGGGATCTAAATGCAATATTTGGCTTTTCCACCTCCTGTTGCTCATATGGTACTTCAAAATGTGCATTAAACATAAGATGAAATATTATTAACAGCAAGTTATTTCAGCCTCATGGTGTTTGTTCCATGGGTTTCAGGGTGATGAAAATGTAGCACTATTGTCAAAATAGAATATCACATCTTCCTTGGGGACATTCGATACTGGATTAAACTGTTTTACCTCTACTGGCCAAATGAGGGATTGCAAGGAGAACCGCGCCCGTCGCTGCCCGGCTCAGACTGGCTCCGGCCGGCTCGCACCGCTCACTCCGCCGGCCCCGTGAAATACAGTGTTCATTAGGCCATTGATCAACCAGTCTCATCCTGTCACGAGATTACAGCTGGCCCGCGCACCCACCTACACACGGAAAACACACACACGTGCCGCGCACATACCCAGGGTGCACCTCTGCCGTGAGACGCAGGCCTGGTAAGTGGGGTCAGGGGTGGCGTGTAGTAATCCATCTAACCAGCGTGACAGCGGCAGCTAATAAATCACTTATTCATCGTTTAATCCATTGCGCGTCGCCACCAAACTCCCGGAAAACAATGCCTTTACCAACAAACAAAAAAGAAGGAGAAGAGAAATCTGCTCGTGTGCAGGGTTTTGTGGGCAGGTGCGCCACTGTCCGGGGCCGCCGTACGCCACTGTCCAGGGCCCGGGGCTAGCAAACGCCACCGCCCGGGGCCGCAGTACGCCATCGGAGAAAAAGGCCGTGCAGTCGAGTTCCCAAGTAGAATGAGACCTTTGGCATGTGTCGTTCTCGTGGCAAGAGTTCACCAAATAATCCGGCGTTCACTCAGAAGAGTCTTTGAAATGAGAGTGTGAAGTTAAAACTGGATGATGCGGTTTTAGTGATAGTTAGAGGACCTTGGTTTGGTGATGCTTAGAGGACCTTGGTTTGGTGATGTTAGAGGACCTTGGTTTGGTGATGGTTAGAGGACCTCGGTTTGGTGATGTTAGAGGACCTCGGTTTGGTGATGTTAGAGGACCTTGGTTTGGTGATGTTAGAGGACCTTGGTTTGGTGATGTTAGAGGACCTCGGTTTGGTGATGTTAGAGGACCTTGGTTTGGTGATGTTAGAGGACCTTGGTTTGGTGATGTTAGAGGACCTCGGTTTGGTGATGTTAGAGGACCTCGGTTTGGTGATGTTAGAGGACCTTGGTTTGGTGATGTTAGAGGACCTTGGTTTGGTGATGTTAGAGGACCTCGGTTTGGTGATGTTAGAGGACCTTGGTTTGGTGATGTTAGAGGACCTTGGTTTGGTGATGGCTAGAGGACCTCGGTTTGGTGATGTTAGAGGACCTCGGTTTGGTGATGTTAGAGGACCTTGGTTTGGTGATGGTTAGAGGACCTTGGTTTGGTGATGTTAGAGGACCTTGGTTTGGTGATGGCTAGAGGACCTCGGTTTGGTGATGTTAGAGGACCTCGGTTTGGTGATGTTAGAGGACCTTGGTTTGGTGATGGTT
The DNA here is from genome assembly GCF_026437365.1 of Eucyclogobius newberryi. Lineage (NCBI taxonomy): Eukaryota > Metazoa > Chordata > Actinopteri > Gobiiformes > Gobiidae > Eucyclogobius > Eucyclogobius newberryi. Next base: position 8,673,757 of record NW_027316167.1, read on the forward strand.
AGAGGACCTCGGTTTGGTGATGTTAGAGGACCTTGGTTTGGTGATGTTAGAGGACCTTGGTTTGGTGATGTTAGAGGACCTTGGTTTGGTGATGTTAGAGGACCTCGGTTTGGTGATGTTAGAGGACCTTGGTTTGGTGATGGTTAGAGGACCTCGGTTTGGTGATGTTAGAGGACCTTGGTTTGGTGATGTTAGAGGACCTTGGTTTGGTGATGCTTAGAAGACGTCGGTTTGGTGATGTTAGAGGACCTTGGTTTGGTGATGTTAGAGGACCTTGGTTTGGTGATGGTTAGAGGACCTTGGTTTGGTGATGTTAGAGGACCTTGGTTTGGTGATGTTAGAGGACCTTGGTTTGGTGATGGTTAGAGGACCTTGGTTTGGTGATGTTAGAGGACCTTGGTTTGGTGATGGTTAGAGGACCTCGGTTTGGTGATGTTAGAGGACCTTGGTTTGGTGATGGTTAGAGGACCTTGGTTTGGTGATGGTTAGAGGACCTTGGTTGTTAGAGGACCTTGGTTTGGTGATGGTTAGAGGACCTTGGTTTGGTGATGTTAGAGGACCTTGGTTTGGTGATGTTAGAGGACCTTGGTTTGGTGATAGTTAGTGGATCTTGGTATTCGAACTTTGGTTTGGTTCAAATACTGAGGGACACCCAGCTTGGGCTATAGAGAAACTGACTATTAAGATTAGTTTTTTTGTTCATCTTCCTTTAATTTAACCTGTTTTAACCAACCATCAGTTCTTTCTTACAGTCAGAAACTCAGTTCACAGCGGTTTGATTCCCAAATGAGTGCTGAGAGTCCATCATTGTTCCTCCTACAACATTGACAATACGCTCATTCTCGAGTTTTGTTCTCCTGACACGATATTTGGAAAAGGCTCCCATTGTCCAGACAGGAGGTCAGGCCAATATGGTTGCACTAAATAGCTTTAGGCATTACACTTATTTAAGCATGTGTCGCCTTTAGATTAAGTTACAGGTCAGATCTGTGGAGAGGTACGCCTGCTCACATTCATAGCACATGTTCATCAAGGTAGGAATAAAAACACCTGTAATTTTATAAATCCAAGACACTGCAGGAGAATTGGAAAAAATCTTAAATCCATTTATTTAGTTTTTTTCTTACATAAACATGGTAAAGTGTACTCCAGGAAGTAAGTGTAGTACACGTTTTTCATCATTGAAAGGCATTTTAGGAGTAAAAGTAGCCAAAAATGCACATATTTAAGAGATTGTAATCTGAAAACAATTAAACAGCTTAAAAACATAATAAATAACATGTTGTTTTTTTTAAATTTACATATTAGATTAAAAAAATAAAGAGGGTTTTTAAAACATATACATCTCATTTAGTATTTAATTAAATTGGAGCTTATGAACCCAAATTTTGTTAAACCTTTGTCAAACTTACAATACTCGAAAGTTAATGCACTTTAAGGGGTCATCTTTCTGTCCCTAAAGGTGAGAAAAATGTAAATTAATTAAATAATGAAACATAATTAGAGATTGGACAATGCTGTTATTTCCAAGTGAAAGCTTAAAAAAACAAGAATTGAAAAATAAATAGTTTTACCTGTAGTGTCGCTCCTTAATGCCACACTGTGGAACATTCCAGACAAAACAAAAAACATCTGAATGAAGAAAAGCAGGTGACAAATCCCAAAAAAAAAAAAAATGTATTGAATGAATTGTTTTTTGCAACCCATTCTAATCAATTGTAGGAAGAAAGCCAAGTTCAGTATTAAAATAACTTAAATGTGCATAATTCCCTAAACTAAACGCCAATAAGACCCCAAGTTCCTCTCCTGCTGCTTCTTCAGTCTCACTTAACAAAGAAGAGCCAAAGTTGCGTGTTAAACTTGTGAATGCGCGGACTCCACTGTTACTTACTGCACAGAATCACTGTTTAACTGCTGCACCAGACTTCCCTTCAACTTTCTTCTCCCTCGCGGTTCGCTCATGTATAAAAACGCCTTGTGTCCAGCCTCCATTCAACACCCGTCTCGGCTCGTTCCAATTCCAAAGTCAAGCCGCCTTAATTTGGTCTTTCCCTTTCTCTTTTCACCCACCGTCCTCTTAATTCACGCCGTTCCCAAGCATGTTGTCTCACCTGACAAGCCCGAAGAAAAGGCTCGCGGAGAGAACTCGAGTGCAAAAAAAAAAGAAAAAAGAGGAAAAAATGAAAGTCGGTACAGTTTAATTACCGACTCTGACTTGTAAGTGTTCTGGTGGGGAACTATATGACCCAGCTACGCCGAGACAGCTCCTCTCCGTCCCATTAGCACGAGGAGACGGCGCTGTCTACTTCCTGGGTCCGTCCTGCGATCATTCTTCCGTCCTTTCCCCCCTTTTTTTTTACCTTCCTGGCTCCCCGACTTCGCCGACGACGGGGAAAAAAAAATTATTTGTTCTCCCCGTCGTCTTGATCAAGCGTCGGGAGGTTGTTGTCGTGAGTGAGAGGTTAACGGTAATAAAAATAGCTATTAGGCATATATATATTCTTTTTTCCGACGTGTCACTCGGAGAGAATGGAGAAAGAAAGGAGTCTGGAGAGGAAGAGGGGAGAAAGAGAGGGAGACACCTAATTACAAGGAGCGCACTTGGCTGCTTTTATCAGTAATTGGAGTATATAGCCCTTCATTATAATTTACTTTCTCACCCAAACTGTGATAATGCAGACAAGCAGAACTGAGTGGGCCTGTTAGTGGCCCAGAAACTGACACCAGTTAATGGTTAATTATAATGACTAAATTAAAGGAGTGACGGGGAGAAAGGGCACTGGATAAAGCCGGGGCACTTAATTTAACAGGATCACTATCAGAGAAAACTCATGAGTTCAAGATTGGAAGGAGAGGAGGCAACCGAACAAGAGGAAATTGGTGCATAGGGGGGAACACAACAGCATGTACTTTCCCGGGTTCTCATTGGTCCAGTTGTCAGAGCGAGCCGTAGCATAGATGTACGTCGCCCGGAATTAAGTCGGGGAATTAATTGTGTGTTCTGGGGCAGGATAGGACACGAGATGGAAACATATTTTCATTTAGGTGGCCGTTAAATGTCGCCAGGTTTTAGTAATTACAGACTAGGAGCGTCTCCACGGCGGCACAGACAATGAGAGGCTGGAGAACTGGCAGCTCCACAATTAGGTCCACTGCAGATGTTTATATTGCTTTTATTTACTGGCTAAAGGTAAGTGTCGCGTGCGTGAAAGGGGCAGCGTGGGGGTCTTTGTTGCAGCGCTGTGGTCTGTACAATGACAATGAATGGATTGTACTCAACACATCGATGTGCTCAGTTGCCATGATTATATTCATTGGGTCATTGTTGTTGTCCATGTTGAGCGGAACACAAATGCTTTATTTATGGCAGATTAGGTAAATATTGGCCACATATAATGACATACATGCACCTGATCAGCGATATCATATAGAGCAGAGTCAAATACTCTTTGTTTTTGGTCGATCTGCCTCTTATTTACAGAATTACAAGCACAAACAGCACCTAAAACTTGCGGCCACTGTTGTCTTGAGAAAAGTTACAGGCGTTTTGTCAGCTCACAGTGCGGCTGGAGCTGGAGAGCAGAGGTGGAGCTAAAGGAGGCAGCAGAGGGCAGGGTCTCCACTGGGAACTACAACACAGGTGAACCCCAACTATGCCCCAACTAAGTGCAGGAGTAATAAATGAATGTATGATTAGATTGCAGAAATGTTCCACTGTCAAAGTTGGATGTGTTGATATAAATACCCCAGATTACAGGAAAGTACATCTGTTTTGTTTCCTTGGAGAAGGCGGACCCCAAAAGCCCCTGATTTCAAAACTACCTGCAACACTTTAGAATTCTATTGGATTAAACTGTTTTACCATCAGAAAAAGTCTTACGGCTTTAAAATATATAGATCATTTTAGATAATAACTGGAGATAATTACAGTACAGGTTACAGGGGTCTATTTTAGATTGTATGAAACAGATTTTATGTTAATTAATTTATGAATTACTTTATTAATTATTACCGTAACATAGTGTGACATTAAGCAATAAATAAATACATTTATAAATATTCCAAAAAATGGACAAAAGTGGTTTGATTTTTCAAAATTTCTAGCTATAGCTTATATGTCTTTTTATTTTTTGTTTCTGTGCATTGAATAGATCTCTTTGTGTACCACACAAATGCAGTAAGAAGCAAACTCCATACTCCATACCACAAACATAAATATATATCGCATGTGTTCATGAAAGCAGATTTGGTACATTGCAACCTAAAACTCTAGATTTGATGACCTGGTTATTGCCCGCTAACATCCCCCAAACCCCAAACATTTCCACAGCTTAAAGAGCGTTCATGCAAAACGCCACAATGCACCATCTTTCACCAACTCGCTCTTCAGTACTCGCACAGCTCCTCGCACAACTCCTCTCACACGGCGAGACGACTCACACGGCGACACGACTCACACGGCGACACGACTCACCGTCACTGCGCCGAAAAATCAACTAGGAAGACACTTGATGCATATTATCATAATCGTGTGATTACATGTGTATTTCAGATTCCACCGTTCCGAACGTGAAGCGTGTGCAAGAGTCTGACACTGTTCAACTGGCGCCCGCTCGTCCCCCCCCCGCTCCCCCCACTCCCCCACCCTCACCCACAGACACGTGCAGAGGAAGCAAATCCCCGCCTTTGTGTGGCTGTCTTCCTCTTTTCGAGTGCCGTTCGACTCCGACCTCTCGACTGATCGGCGCCATCGACATCATCACCTCCATCGTAACTTAAGCTGGATCAGAACCATCTCAGCATCAGGGGAGCGGCCCTCCTGGTGACTCTCCCCCCCCCAAAAAAAACCCTCAAAAACCTACAGCCTTCTTGAGTATCATATGTTCACTACTGCGGATCATCTGTAGCTCGGAAACCCCCCCCCCCCCCCCCCCCCCCCCCCCCCGCACCATCAAAGGCCCGCGGCTGTCTGTCAGTCACGTGGGCGATTACGGCAGTGAGTGGCAGGGGACGGGTGACACTAAGCGGCCGGGCTCAAAGCACCTCTGTCAGGGCTGGCAGGTCGCGGTGACGCCGGGGGCCGGGCCGTGTCCCTCACCGGCGGGGATTAGCCGAGCCAGCTGCCAACGCGACGCCACTCTGCTCTCACTCACGCTTTACGGGGGGAAAACGCGCAAACACGAGGTGAGGTGGATGCTGCGCGCGGAGTCTTAACGGGAGTGTGCGGGCGGGCGAGGGGCGCGGGCAGGCGAGGGGCGCGGGGCAGGTGTAGAGCACAAATGTCGCTTCGAAATGATGGTTGGTGTAGAGGCTCGTTCGTCCAGAAGTGCTGCGTGGTGTAAAACTGTTTCTGGAGGCTGTTTTTTGAAAATGAGATGTTTTGACTGCTATTCAGAAGTCATTTTCAAGCTGAAGGTGCTGCTTTGAGGAGGATGAAACTAGTCTAACAAGTAACTCCTCCTTTGTGGCAGGATTTACCCTTATCTTCAATTTAGGTCAGAGAAAATTCAAGCTCCTCAGTCAAGTATCTTCAGAATGAAACGGGAATTGTCGAAACGTCTCAATTTCTAAGAGTGCCTTTGAAACATGTTCTGCTCTTCAAAATAACACATGCTGATCAATTAACAGAAAGAAATGTACTAAGTTAACACGTATTTTCACACACACACATGCACACACACACACACACACACACACACACACACAGTGAAATTAGATGAAGAGGTTCTCGCATTTCACTTCAAACAATTCTCAGTTTCAGTTGATTCACCAAACACAAAATGTAGCATGGCTGTAATTTAGTGACATTAACATAACAGGTTACAGGTCAGCAATCCACACATTTGTCTCAGCATAGAATACAATAAAATAGCAATAAAATACCTGTAACTGTTGCAGACGGGATGCATTTTAACGTAGTATCATCGTATTTTTTTCACGATTTTTTGGCTCGTAGGCTTCATTGCACAGGACATCTGAGCGTGCAATAGGGATGAGAGAGAAGGGGAGACATGCAGTAAAGTGTCAAAGCCGGAATTCGAATTCGTGACACCCTACATGTGTGCTGCCGCCTCAACCGGGCAGCACGCATTTGAACTTTCAAGTCAAAGCAACATCATGAAGACACTTAGGCGTAGAACTCCACGGCGAGAAGTTTCTGCGTCTTACACATCAAACACAGGATGTGATAAAACTACACGTAAAGTACAATGTATTGAAGAAGTTACAGAAACAAAAGTAGCTCTTAACGCGTCAGACCGAGTCGGGATCGGAGCACGACGCACTGCGCTGTTGGTCCTCGTGTCACCTCAGGAAATACATCAGTGTTCCTTTTTAACCAGGCTTTGCTGTTGCTAATCCTCTCCAGCTGCACACACTAACTTTGCGCACATTACTCACTGTTCGGAATCACATTAACTCTGAAACATTTGTGTAAGCGACTTGTAAACATGCATAAATTGTCAAAGACACACGCATTGGGGGCACGAGGATTCACACAATCAGCATGTTTACGTAGGCGCCCGGCATATGGCTCCTGTCACGTACGGGGCCGACTGTTAATCCACCCAAAGCGGCTCTGAACGTGGATGATGTACAGCGGACTGCGCGCGCTTTTATTGTGTACAGCGCCGCGCGGAGTTACCGTGGGGGGCGATGCGGCGCGATCTGTGCGGAGGAGAAACTTTAGAAACCACAGGAACGTGACGTGCACGAGAACGAGAAGCTGTTGAGACTGTGATCGTTCAGGATGGAGTGACACGTCTGGTATTGTTGTATTCTGGGATGGATCACAGACGTGGCAGAGTTGATTGGTGTAAGCTCAAAACTTGAATAAATGGTGGCCCTCTCCACAGATCGGGAACTAAAAATGAACAAAACACTTCAACAACTTCATTTGCCTCATTTTTCTCTCATTCATATCTCATTTTTGTGTAAAGTTGTTGTTTTATAGATCACTAACTGAATGTGGAAAGTCATGTACGGGTCAAGGAGCCATTATCGGTGCGAAAACATCCTAAAGACCCACTTTGGTTCTCCACAATTCATTTCTCATAGTCTGTATTTTATTGGTGTAGTTTAAGGCGATTCCACGTCATTTTCCCGAGCGACAGATTTTGGGCCGGATGAATCGCTTGGAGCCGTTTCCATGGTATGTTTGGGATTGTACAGTACATCATAAGAAATTGTAATATTCAAGTGATACAAACAAACACACACACACACACACTTTTAGAATGACTTCGTGACTCGAAACTTGATATTGGAATCAGAGGGATGGGTTTGAACTTTGTTGATTGTTGAAGTCATGGGAGACTGTTAGAACACAGACTATTTTAGAATATTATATCATTTTATTTGTTTCAGTTTCCCATGTACAACATACAGTGGCATTGAATGATCATGACACAGTATCTTTATGTCTGGCGTGTCATAGCTATAGGAGATACGTGTACATTATACTGCAGGTACTCGATTACCAAAAGTGACAAAGACATTTTTGAATTGTTTTACTTTTTCTGGTGGAAGGTCTGTCTTCATGGAGATGTTATCACTTGGCCTGAAATGCTGAATAATTTGGCATTCAACCCATCTCGGTGAAAACAATCAGATGACGCCACCAGGCCAAGTTACAAGTCAGATCAGTGGAGAGGTGTGCTCGCTTTCAAGGTATTTTCAAGCCTTTAAAAAAAGAAAAAAGAAAAAAAAACTTCACTTGTACATGTAACCAAAGATATACTGTATGTTTAAAGCCATACTGTGGAACTTTCCAGACAAAGCAGGTGGCGTACCCTGCATAAGAAAACTTCCTGCAAAGTCTGAGCTGTGAGGAAAAAGTGCCGTGTTGAAAAACTGTGAAAATATGACATAATTTATACTCAGTGCTTTAAAATACAACGAGCGCGCCTCCGACTGAAGCCGATGTGCGTCCTCACTGGCCCGGACTTCGTGCCCGCTGGGGAGTTACGAGACACATTCCCCTCTTAATGTTACATTATCCTTTGCGCTGACATTTGGGTGCCACTCAGACGAACAGTGAGCAGTGCCCGGCCGTTGTTAATGGAGCTGATGAAGCTTTCTTACCTCCCTCGTCATGACTCACTTGGACAAGGACGATCCCTTCCACGCCAGGCCATCAGCAAGCCTCATTTCACCTCCCGATGAGAGATTCTAATGAGGCGGGCTGAGCAGGAGCACTCCTCCCTTTCCTCCATCATTTCACACTGCTGCACACGTCTCAACTTCTCACTGGAGTGTTCCGAATTGTGAATTCAACGTGGGCCATAATAATGTGACAAATCTGTGTGAGGTATTGATGGAATTCGATTGTGTCCACGGCCTGAAAAAGCTTTTACTAAACCTTTTCGACTCGTAAGCGCTACATGGACTTCTCACTTCATAGCCAGCTCGTGAAAACTCCAGCGACCAAATGCGAGTGGGAACCAGAGTCGCCTCAGAGGGATTAGGACGGATTTGTGGGGGAAAAGGTTAAAGTTAAGATGACTTCATAACTTAAATCCATGTTGTGAATCTGATCTAAGGAATTGCTCGTGGGGACCTGCATTTTTGTCCATATAAACTGAACAGTGGGAGCGTCTGCAGTCCAAGTAATAGTGAAAAGTAAAAAAGGACAAAAGGAACAAAGGCTCTGCAGACTGTTTTTGACACCACCGTCCCACTCAATTTCAGAACTATGTAGCTGGGCCTCAGAACTCCTGACAATATAGATGGATACCTGGAACATACCTTTCTTTTCATGGAATGCCCTTCTTTCTTTTTTTTAATGACCCTGCCCTTGTAAGACTTTTTTCTTTTCCTCTTATTTTTTTGTTTTATTTTTTTCATCTTTTCTTTCAGTTTGAAATTTTTAAAAATATTACAAAAAAAATGACAAAATGACTCGACTTTAGATTCTCAACATCTACATCAAATAGCAAAAAGGACAAATAATGACTTCATAACTCACCACTAGTAAAGCTATAACATTAAACTGTAAACAGCAGTGTCTTTATGTACAATAGGATTTTTCTCTGCAAAACAAAAGTGAAGTTGAAAGTGAGAAAAAGGCAAGAGTAGTGTTTATATACACACACACAAACTTTCCCGATCATCATTTCACAAATAATTACTGTATTTTCTGGACAATAAGTTGCACCTTTTCTCTTAGTTTGGCCGAGGTGCGACATATACTACGGAGCAACTTATATGTGATATTTTTAACTCATTACTTTCACACTGACAACCACAAGAGGGCACTCTAGGCTCTAAGCGACGCAGAAGAAGAATCTGCACTTCCTCTACCTCTGGAGTTTGTGGAGTTGTTTAGAAGTGACACAGAGGAAGAAGAATTCAGTGGATTTAGTGATTTGGGGTAAAACTGATGCTTTGGTAAACTTGTTAGCATGTTCTTTATGCTATAGTTATCTGAATAACTGTTCATATGTTACGTTAACATACCAGACACTTACCACAGTTCTGTCTGTGCCTCATGTAGCTGAAGGTGTTAGCGTTAGCATACGTCATGTAGCTGAAGGTGTTAGCATACACCTTCACAATGTTCTTGAATTTTATCAAATACATTTCCCCCCAAATTGCGACTTATATATGTTTTTTTGGCTGGTGCGACTTATACTCCGGAGCGACTTATAATCCGGAAAATACGGTACTCTATTTCGACTTGAACACTTCACACTCTGGAAACAAGTCACAAAATCCTTGTAACATAAAGTAACAAATACTACTAAGTAAAGTTAAAGAAAATACTTTACAGAAACGCATGTACAACCATCTCGGTACTTTCCATCTCCACAGTCGTCCGTTTAGCGCTGCCCGTGGACCGTCCCCCGTCTCTTCCCATCTCTCCCCTCCTGTCGGCCCGATCCATAACCCGTCTCACGTGGCACACTGCGCACCTCGGGCTGGCTCAGCACACTCAAATGCCACACCGTTCCCCCCTTTCCCTCGGCGGGCAGATGCTCTTCTGCTCCCGTGCGCTCACATTCACGCCTCGCCTGGCTCCTGGAAATGGGATCGTCCGGGAATCCGACTCTGCCGCTGCCCCAACACGGGATAATTGAAAACAGGACCGCAAGGGCACACGGAAGGCAAAAGCCAAAAAGAGAAATGCCATGTTCACTTCAACACGTCCATGTGTCGTCCTGTTGATATCACTAGTGTAGAGCTAGCTGGATACAATGGGGAAATGAGTGAAATGTCTGTAGTAATTCATTAAAAATGGACATATTCATTGTCATTTTCAACAGGGTGACAGGATATTTATCGTATTACAAGTTGCGCCTTTTTACGTAGCGACTTATATGTGATATTATCGGTTATTTTCACACAGGCAACCGCATTTCACAAGAGGGCGCTCTAGGCTCTAAGCGACGCAGAAGAAGAATCTGCACTTCCTCTTCCTCTGGAGTTTGTGGAGTTGTTTAGAAGTGACACAGAGGAAGAAGAATTCAATGGATTTAGTGATTTGGGGTAAAACTGATGCTTTGGTAAACTTGTTAGCATGTTCTTTATGCTATAGTTATCTGAATAACTGTTCATATGTTACGTTAACATACCAGACACTTACCACAGTTCTGTCTGTGCCTCATGTAGCTGAAGGTGTTAGCGTTAGCATACGTACACCTATTCACCATGTTTTCTCATCTGTTATTATTATTATTATTATTTTAAACTGCATTTACAGATGGAATGTCTGTTCTTGGTCTTGGATTTTATTAACTACATTTCCCCAAATACTCCGGAGAGATTTATAGTCCGGAAAATATGGTACTCAGAATGTCCAGGGATCGATTCCCGGGCCTTTTGTTGTGGAGTTTGCATATAGCAAGTGTCTACTCCCTGGAAACCATGCTGGTCAGATTGGACCACAATGACTCAATCTGCACTTTCGCCGTACAGACTGCATTTTTAGTGACAAATATAGAACTTGAGTGCACCAAATATGACCTAAACATGATCACAAATGTCCTTGTATCTCCTTGTTCCTCTTTGTTACTGCCCGATCCCTGTTATTCCCCTGACAGTGTAATACTGTTTTAGTTTGTTTCAGTGTCTCACAGTCTGGAGACTTGCTCTGTAACATGACTTGTTTTGGGGGAAGATGATTAGTTTTAAATAAAGCTGTTAAATTATTATTCTGACTCCTCCTGTTTTTCATTGTTACAAACAGTAACATTGCAGCTATTATGTGCAATGTCAAGTTATTACAGAATACTTTTGTTATTACCAGTACTTATGCCTCTTATTACCTGTACTTACATCTCTTATTACCCGTACTTACACCTCTTATTACCTGTACTTACACCTCTTATTACCAGTACTTACACCTCTTATTACCAGTACTTAAACCTCTTATTACCAGTACTTACACCTGTTATTACCCGTACATACACCTCTTATTACAGGTACTTATACCTCTTATTACCTGTACTTACACCTCTTATTACCTGTACTTACACCTCTTATTACCAGTACTTACACCTCTTATTACCAGTACTTACACCTCTTATTACCAGTACTTACACCTGTTATTACCCGTACTTACACCTCTTATTACAGGTACTTACACCTCTTATTACCAGTACTTACACCTCTTATTACCAGTACTTACAACTTGTGCTTTCATGCTGTATCTCAGGCCAAACTCTTGCAATCACGTCTGTTTATTTCAGTGACACATGTTTAGGTTATTAGCCTTTAATGTCCCTGAATGGAAATTTGTCCTCTGCATTTGACCCATCCTTCAACCAGTGCCGCTGGGGCAAACCCATCAGGAGCAGTGGGCACCGCAGCACAGCGCCAGGGGAACCATCTCTAGGCCTTGAGCTCCACATGGTCAGGATAAACTTCACTCACCTCAGATTAACTGCGTTTAGTGCTTCGCTCGCTGATTCTGCTCAAGCCTGTGATGTTTTTCACTCCTGGGTTACTTTCTTCATTTCTTTTTTTTTCCTATTTAACTGCAATGTTTGTTTCTCTGATCGAATAATCCACTTGTCATTCACAATCACGGCTATATAAACCAGGGCTCGCACTATATTCGGCTGACCAGGCAATGCAGTAAGGAGAAGAACACAGGATGCCCTCCCTCGGTTCGGCTTTGTGGTCTTGATGACGTAACATTCATTTTCTTTTCTCTTTCACTTCATTACCAAAAAAAGGCACGTATGTAAATGTTTTTAATCTGCTTGAATCTGCATATAAATATCCGACCGTCGCCCCGCACGTCGGTAAACCCTTAATTGCTGAACCGCGATCGGCACACGTTTGCTTTTAGCTTCACCCATCGCGTTCACCCCGTGTGTTTCGGTGGCAGAGCGCGTAACAATGCATGAATAATCACAAATTAATACCACGCGTTAATGGACAAAAGGTCACGTTTTGCCGCCACCCGTCCGCCTGAATATGCATTTTCCGGAATCAGGACCGCGCGATGAGTTACGGCAAAATATTGTAATTCGCCCATGGACCGAGCGCTTTCTGATTTATCTGAAATTCATGCCTCCCATCAGGTAGCCATATCATAGAGGAAGGTAATAACCCAGAAATAACCTCGTTACGGAGACAGCGGGCACAATGAACTCAAGAGCTGAAGAATTAGTGACCTGGAAAGTGGCACGGAGAGTTAATGGCATTAGCTACATCCGACGCGGTGAGGAAGAAGAATCGCCGGCGAAGGACGGACGCGGCGTACGGAATCCAAGTGGAAATAAAAAAGACTCTCATGATGGCTTTTTTTGCCGCTCGTCACCGCCGCCTTTAGATACCGAGAACACGGCGCGGTTAGGAGTTTTTGACTATGAGCTGCGTTATTATCACAGCTGTTTGAAATGGAATCACAGATATCATTTCGGAGCCTAATTAGTGCAGAACGGGGGGAAATGTAAAGTAGGCTGTTAATGAATTATTTCTTTTCATGTACAGCGTCGAGTCGAGCGGGTCTTTTGTTGTTGCTGAGGTTTTCGGTTTTAATGCGTTTGTTTATTATAGTATATATTTTAATTTAATCTTAATGTTTATTTAACTGCTGGAAAACAATAGCCTTTGTGTGTCGGGGCAGCAAAAATCCTCATACTGCACAATCTATAGTGTGTTAACTTCTATAAATAGGACTCTTTATCGTAAGGTTCATATATAAATACATGACAGGTTTTTAAATACACCTCTCGACCCATTTAACGCACACAATGATTGTTCATCTTAAACGTGAACTCAAACCATCTGCTTTTACTGCTAAGGAAAACTTTGCGTAAGGAAATATATATATATATATATATATATATATATATATATATATATAAACGCCATCCCAATAACTTTGATTCAATCTCAAATCTATTAAAATAGTATTAATTGCCCAGACAGGCCGATTGTGTGTAATTGTCCAGTGTTGCACTTTTATCTTTTAGCATACAACACCCCAGAGTGGCAGTAGCAACTTGTCAATGCCTGTTTGTACGTGGATGGGAGACCGCTGGAATGCCAGGGGCCACAGGGGGCAGTAGTGCGCACTGTGGTTGTGTCCTTGGGTGAGACGCTTCGCCCACATTGCCTCCAGCGTCCAAGCATTGCGCTTTAGTAATGAGTACAGCATTTGTATCACATACGGTAATTAACATGCACTGTCCCGACCAAATCAATAATATTCATAATAAAAAAAATAAAATAAAGGTGAACCTATTGCTGGGTACTATACTGTGTTGCTTGGAAACACAGAAATCCCTCCTGGCATACGTCATGTGTGGCTTTTATTTTGTCATTCCTAATGCTGGGATCATTATATGTGTTCCAAGTGTATATTAATAAAGTGCTTTTTCATTTCTTGTAAAAAAAAAAAATGAAAAATAAAACAATGTATTGCTATATTTACACAATGCACTGTAAAAGCAAAAAAAATGCAAAAAAAGCAATTTTATGTCCCATTGACTTACATTATAAACACTTATTTTCACCCTGTACAGACATTTTTGTAACTTTTTATGCATTTGCACTTGCTTTTTCTGTAAAAGTTTCTGTTTGTGTTTCTGCCACTTTTGCTTTGCATGTGTACGGATTATGTGTGTGCGTTTGACATGTGACATACTTCAAAAAGCAGGAAATACAAGTCAGATTTCACCGTAACTAAAGGCTGTTCAAAGCCCACTCAGAGGGTGATCGGTGGTCCTGAGGGTGTTCGGTGGTCCTGAGGGTGATCGGTGGTCCTGAGGGTGATCGGTGGTCCTGAGGGTGATCGGTGGTCCTGAGGGTGTTCGGTGGTCCTGAGGGTGATCGGTGGTCCTGAGGGTGATCGGTGATTGGTGGTCCTGAGGGTGTTCGGTGGTCCTGAGGGTGTTCGGCGGTCCTGAGGGTGATCGGCGGTCCTGAGGGTGATCGGAGGTCCTGAGGGTGATCGGTGGTCCTGAGGATGATCGGAGGTCCTGAGGGTGATCGGCGGTCCTGAGGGTGATCGGAGGTCCTGAGGGTGATCGGTAGTCCTGAGGGTGATCGGTGGTCCTGAGGGTGATCGGTGGTCCTGAGGATGATCGGAGGTCCTGAGGGTGATCGGCGGTCCTGAGGGTGATCAGTGGTCCGAGGGTGATCGGAGGTCCTGAGGGTGATCGGAGGTCCTGAGGATGATCGGCGGTCCTGAGGGTGATCGGCGGTCCTGAGGGTGATCGGTGGTCCTGAGGGTGTTTGGTGGTCCTGAGGGTGATCGGCGGTCCTGAGGGTGATCGGCGGTCCTGAGGGTGATCGGCGGTCCTGAGGGTGATCGGTGGTCCTGAGGGTGATCGGTGGTCCTGAGGGTGATCGGCGGTCCTGAGGGTGATCTGCGGTCCGTCTGGGCCCTACAACACACGTATAGTAAGTACACTTTGCATTCTTTGTTCTGTTTTGTGGCACTTGACATGTTTTGCCACACTTGTGTTTCGAAAGACAAAACAAAGACTAATAATATAAATCCTTCTGTAGGACGCTGCAGCCACATTCTTGCCCTTCAGCACATTAGAATCCACTGCAGAGCGTCAAAATAAACCACAAATAATTGATATGAACATGAGTATACGACTGGCCCAAAGTGCGTGCATGTAAACACTTATTTTTTTGTCAATCAGAACAAAAAAATTAAAGTGTTTATAAGGAAACAAAGCCAAAAAATTTGCAACTTTCGACATGCATTCGATCTCTAATCCTTTTACATCTGGGCCACAACCAAGTACAATTACTGTTTTTTTCTTCTTCTTCTTTTTTTTTTTTTTAAATCCGAACATGTAATCACCGGTTTGATATTTCACATCAATACAAGTTTGGACACTTTGATATACGAGGCCGCCTTGATGAGCGCGGGGAATACATTATAAAATATGTTCAATTAGCATTTCAAATCAGCGGCACTCCACTAACAAAGAATATACAATAAAGGAGAGATATTGCTGCCCACTGTTCCTGCGTGTGTGTGTGTGTGTGTGTGTGTGTGTGTAAGAGAGAGAGAGAGGAAACGGGGGAGAGAGGTGGTGGGCGAGCAAATTAGCGATGGGCTTGATGAACAAAAGAAACTGGCCCCAGAACAAAGCGTGCGTTTTAGCCTTGGTCCTCTTCACCTTCCCCATCCATTTTGAGGCCAAGCAAATCAAAACCATCCTCCAGGCCCTTGCCATTTTTTTCACTCATTTCCTCATCGCTCTTTGCAAGGGAAATATTCTGCCTCTAATTAATACGACCTTATGAATTTTTAATAATGCCAAGATTTTTTTCTAATCTTTTTTTTTTTTTTTTGCAACAGGGAGCCTTGAAGTACATGTGTCAGTATTTGCACGGAAGAAAGCAAGTTTTGGTGTGTGTGTGTGTGTGTGTGTGTGTGCCTTTGGTGGGGACTAGGTTTTGATGAATAACTGATGTACATTTGAACCTATTTACTTCATTCTGATATCTTTCACTTAGCGCCTTCAGATCGCTGCGCCTGATTGACACATCAAGACGGCTAAAGGGGTGAAAATGATCCGCTCTTTTCGCTTCTTTATTTATATTTGGGAGATGTGATGTCGTGCCAGGGAGGAAGTTAAGATTTCAAACTGTTCAAAGTGAATTTGCGATGAGGCGTAATTCAATGGGAAATATAAAACGTCAGTCTGGATTTGCGGGCCGGGAGAAGCGAGCGCGTCCTCCGCACACTCGGCTCTGGATGGCGCGCGCTCGCGTCTGACGCTGGCATTGTCTTTATTTTTAAGTTCTATAAAACAAAGAGGTAGACAGCTTTAGCTTTATATATTGTAAGATGTGTTTTTGTTCGCGCAACGGCAAGGTATTTGTGACTGGATGACAGATCGTGTTTAGGGGGGAAATTAATCTTCTTTTGTAACCCTAGATTTATAAAGCACTTTCTTTTACACCACATAAGCTCTAACTCAGAAAGTCCTATTTAAAGCTGCATTATGCAACTTTTCTGGTGAAAGGTCTCTCACCTGCTTGTGCCCATGGAGATGTTACAACTGGAAACAAGCACCAGGTAAAGTTATAGGTCAGATCTGTGGAGAGGCAAGCCTCCTCACAGTAACAATGCATGTTTATGTTTTTCAATAAGATTACCTCTATTTTGATCAAAATTAAGATATGATATGTCACTTTATGTTGACCGTACGACGGAGTTGGCCACTGTCCAGGGTGTACCCCGCCTAAGGCCCGAAGTCACTGGGATAGGCTCCAGTCACCCGCGACCCCGGAAGGGAACAAGCGGTAGAAAATGGATGGATGGATGTCACTTTGCAGAACATTCCAGGAAAACACTAACATCTACAATATGTTACACAGTGCGTCTTTAAGGTGAGCAACAAACTCACTACAGACATTACAGTATAAAGTACTTTACATTGTCATTAATGTGTTTATCAGTATGTCAGATGCAGAGTGGCAGAGTGGCTAGCACTCGCCAGACCGGGGCCTTTCTCTGTGGAGTTTGCCTGATTCTCCATCAAAACATGCACAAGGACCAAGCTTAGCACAAAGAACTGGAGATGGTGCCATGTCATGTCAAACCTATCTATGCTGTTTTTTCTGTGTGCAGATGATTAATGTGAATAAAAGAATATGGGTCACTGATAAATGTGGTCCATACTCTATATCGTGGAGTCTTGCGTCAGGACCTGGATTGAGGGTCAAGTCACCTCCAAAAGGCGATAGCTCGAATTGTTGCATCCGTGATGGGTGTTTTATCTCTTTTGGAGCTGAGTTGATTATGACGGTTTGCGTACGTGTCAATGTTTGTCACTGCCTGTAAAAGCATGTGCATTGTCATTGTTCTGGGGGTGAGGGACAGAAACCTTTGTTAAGGACAGTGATTATTTACAGTGCACGAGTAAATAAAGATCCACCTTTTGAGAAAGACAAACTCTGTTCTGCTTCATCTTTTCTTGGTCATTGTTTGCAGAATTTCCACCACAGTGTCTGGGCTCTACTCCTGTCCCAGAGGCAGTGAAGGATGGGTCAAATGCAGAGGACACATTTCCCTAGGAGCAGCAGAGACACATCTCAGCTCAGCGTATTTGTGAACGTGTTGCACTTCATAACCTTTGTGGTGGATGGTTTGTGGTGGATGCTCTGCCTTCTGCTCATCTTCACGAACACACATTTCTTTGCCGGGCATTTTTCCACAACATTTACATCAACTACAGGTGTTTTTATAGCTCAAAAATAACGTGTTTATTTTTTGATGTTTATTGTGAGCGGGGCCATCAAATGTAACCTTCTTGTTTCCATGGAAATAAATGGGTCTAATGGAAGAACATCTCCATGGAGATGAGTAGGAACCCTTCACAAGAGAAGTTACACAAAGTTATATATTTCACCAGCAGTGGTATATGTACTGGACATTTGAATAAAATATACCCAATACACCTCTCCTTGAACCGACACCTTAACGTGGTGGAGGGGTTTGAGTGCCCGAATGATCCCGGGAGCTATGTTGTCGGGGGCTTCATGCCCCTGGTAGGGTCTCCCAAGGCAAACAGGTCCTAGGTGACGGGTCAGACAAAGATCGGTTCAGAAGCCTCTTATGATGACAACACGAACAAGGCAGTTTACGTCGCCCGGATCGGCGTCACCGGGGCCCCATCCTGGAGCCAGGCCTGGGATGGGTGCTCCATGGCGAGCGCCTGGTGGCCGGGTCTTACCCCACGGGGCCCGGCCGGGCACAGCCCGAAAGAGCGACGTGGGGCCGCCCTCCCGTGGGCCCACCACCCGCAGGAGGATCCATAAGGGGCCGGTGCAGAGAGATCTGGGCGGCAGTCGACGGCAGGGGCCTCGGCGACCAGATCTCCAGACACAGAGATTAACTCTGGGGACATGGAATGTCACCTTGCTGGGGGGGAAAGAGCCTGAGCTTGTGCGGGAGGTTGAGCGATACCGACTAGATATAGTCGGCCTCACCTCCACGCACAGTTTGGGCTCTGGAACCCATCTCCTCGAGAGGGGCTGGACGCTCAACTTCTCTGGTGTTGCCCGCGGGGAGAGGCGACGGGCTGGTGTGGGCTTGCTGATAGCCCCTCAGCTCAGCCGCCACGTGTTGGAGTTTACCCCGGTGAACGAGAGGGTCGCGTCCCTCCGCCTTTGGGTGGGGGACAGGTCTCTCACTGTTGTGGCGGCCTACGGGCCGAACAGCAGTGCAGAATACCCGGCCTTCTTGGAGTCCTTGGGAGGGGTACTGGACAGTGCACCGACCGGGGACTCTGTTGTTCTACTGGGGGACTTCAACGCCCACGTGGGCAATGACAGTGACACCTGGAGAGGGGTGATCGGGAAGAACGGCTTCCCCGATCTGAACCCGAGCGGTGTTCAGTTATTGGACTTCTGTGCTAGCCACGGATTGTCCATAACGAACACCATGTTCAAGCACAAGGGTGTTCATCAGTGCACATGGCACCAGGACACCCTAGGCCGGAGGTCAATGATCGACTTTGTTGTCGTGTCATCAGACCTCCGGCCGCGTGTCTTGGACACTCGGGTGAAGAGAGGGGCAGAGTTGTCAACCGATCACCACCTGGCGGTGAGTTGGATCCGCTGGCGGAGGAGGAAGCCGGACAGACTTGGCAGACCCAAGCGCATTGTGAGGGTCTGTTGGGAACGTCTAGTGGAGCCCTCTGTCAGTAGGGTATTCAACTCGCACCTCCGGGAGAGCTTCTCCCATGTCCCGGGGGAGGCTGGGGACATTGAGTCCGAGTGGACCATGTTCTCCGCCTCCATTGTTGATGCGGCTGCGCGGAGCTGTGGTCGCAAGGTCTCCGGTGCCTGTCGTGGCGGCAACCCCCGAACCCGGTGGTGGACACCGGAAGTAAGGGATGCCGTCAGACTGAAGAAGGAGGCCTATCAGGCCACTCTGGCTTGTAGGTCTCCGGAGGTCATCGAGGGGTATCGGCAGGCCAAGCGAGCCGCGGCTCGTGCTGTCGCAGAGGCAAAAACCCGGGCCTGGGAGGAGTTCGGGGAGGCCATGGAGGAGGACTATCGGTCGGCACCAAAGAAATTCTGGCAAACCGTCCGGCGCCTCAGGAGGGGGAAGCAGTGTCTCACCAACACCGTTTACGGTGCGGGTGGAGGCCTGCTGACCTCGACTGGGGATGTCGTCGGACGGTGGAAGGAATACTTTGAGGATCTCCTTAATCCCTCAGTCACGTCTTCCGAAGAGGAAGTAGAGACCGGGGACTCGGAGGCTGGCTCATCCATCACCCAAGCTGAAGTCACTGAGGTTGTTCGCAAACTCCTCGGTGGCAGGGCTCCGGGGGTGGATGAGATCCGCCCTGAGTACCTAAAGTATCTGGATGTTGTAGGACTGTCTTGGTTGACACGTCTCTTCAACATCGCGTGGCGTTCGGGGACCGTGCCTCTGGACTGGCAGACCGGGGTGGTGTTCCCTCTGTTCAAGAAGGGGGACCGGAGGGTGTGTTCCAACTACAGAGGGATCACACTCCTCAGCCTCCCAGGTAAGGTCTATTCCAAGGTACTGGAGAGGAGAATCCGACCGATAGTCGAACCTCGGATTCAGGAGGAGCAGAGTGGTTTTCGTCCCGGTCGTGGAACACTGGACCAGCTCTATACCCTCCATCGGGTGCTCGAGGGTTCATGGGAGTTTGCCCAACCAGTCTACATGTGCTTTGTGGATCTGGAGAAGGCTTTCGACCGTGTCCCTCGGGGTGTCCTTTGGGGGGTGCTTCGGGAGTACGGGGTCCGGGGCCCTTTGCTCAGGGCTGTCCGGTCCCTGTATGACCGGAGCAGGAGCTGTGTTCGCATTGCCGGCAGTAAGTCAGACCTGTTCCCAGTGCATGTTGGACTCCGCCAGGGCTGCCCTTTGTCACCGGTTCTGTTCATAATTTTTATGGACAGAATTTCTAGGCGCAGTCAGGGGTCGGAGGGTGTCTGGTTTGGGGACCACAGGGTCTCATCTCTGCTGTTTGCAGACGATGTTGTCCTGATGGCTCCATCAAACCCGGACCTGCAACATGCACTGGGACGGTTTGCAGCCGAGTGTGAAGCGGCTGGGATGAAAATCAGCACCTCCAAATCCGAGGCCATGGTTCTCGACCGGAAAAAGGTGGCTTGCCCTCTCCAGGTGGGTGGGGTGTCCTTGCCCCAAGTGGAGGAGTTTAAGTATCTCGGGGTCTTGTTCACGAGTGAGGGAAGGATGGAGCGTGAGATCGACAGGCGGATCGGTGCAGCGGCTGCAGTGATGCAGTCGCTGCATCGGACCGTTGTGGTGAAGAGGGAGCTGAGCCGAAAGGCAAAGCTCTCGATTTACCGGTCGGTCTACGTTCCTACCCTCACCTATGGTCATGAGCTTTGGGTAGTGACCGAAAGAACAAGATCGCGGATACAAGCGGTCGAAATGAGTTTCCTCCACCGTGTGGCCAGGCGCTCCCTTAGAGATAAGGTGAGGAGCTCGGCCACACGGAGGGAGCTCGGAGTAGAGCCGCTGCTCCTCCACGTCGAGAGGAGCCAGCTGAGGTGGCTCGGGCATCTGTTCCGGATGCCTCCTGGGCGCCTCCCTCGGGAGGTGTTTCAGGCATGTCCCACCGGGAAGAGGCCCCGGGGAAGACCCAGGACACTCTGGAGAGACTATGTCTCTCGGCTGGCCTGGGAACGCCTCGGGATCCCCCCGGAGGAGTTAGAGGAAGTGTCTGGGGAGAAGGAAGTCTGGGAGTCCCTGCTCAGACTGCTGCCCCCGCGACCCGGCCCCGGATAAAGCGGCAGAAGATGGATGGATGGATGGATACCCAACTCTTCAATACAACACTGCTCTGTGTATTTATGGCTTCCTGTTATACGAGGACAATACTCACACTACTCACTTGACTGAAGTGTGAATTTTCTGTAGTGTGTGAGTGCACAAGGACATACTGGAGGTAAACATAAGAGTCGGGACGATCCGCACTTCAGAGCGTTATGAATATGATGAAGAAAAACAGCCGTGTAAAACAGCTGTCTGCGATCTTGTTAAACCGCAGTTACATTCGTCACAGCCACAGCTCAGTTCAGTTTGGATCCTTTGCTGAATTGGCCACGAACAAATGAGAAAAGGCTTAACGTTTTTACAGTATTGTTGCTACAGTCGCGTATGTATTATTCATTTGATCGGTTTAGTTGCTCAGCCATTACTTTCCCTTGTTTCACGTTAGCTCCCGCCGCTAAGTTGCTAAGGTAGAAGGAAGCACAGCACCGATTGACAACATTGCAGTGAAATGCATTGTGGGGAATGGACTTGGCTGCATCGCTCCACACTTGCTTGAAGTGCGGGTCCAAACATTCCAATGAAGTGGGAAAACCTGCACACTTCAGCGGCTCGTCGTGCACTTCTGGGACGGCGCGTTTAGCTCATTCAAAAATATGTCATGTTGTGTTTTAAAATGTTAATTATGGCAACGGTCATAGCTTCTCATCATTCTGAAACCCGTGGAGACAGATTATTAATTAACTGAGTCCATCATAATTGTACAAGTCCGTGGAGCTCAAACTTTTTACACCAAGTACCACCAAAGAAAAGATTTGGCTTGGAGTATCACCAGATCTAAATCAGGTCTATACCAGGGGCTTAATTAGGAATACACCATTGTCACAGTAGTTTTATCTAGGAAATTACTCAAGGAAGTGCAAAAATATTGGGCTGAGAAAACATAGCAAAAGCACAAGAACTAAAAAGGTCCGCGTACCACCAAAAGGACCTCGTGGACCACAGATTGAGAAGCGCTGTTATAGGGCGTACCTTCACTTAAATATGAATCACAATAATCTTTCCCACTGTGCATTAGTCTCCCGCTGTTCTTCCAAATCCCACCATGTTTATTTCTATCGCAGTCATAAAGTTGCCGTGCGCTGAGTGTTGTCAGCCTCAGTCACCACGCACATGTGTAATTATTTGGTCTGCGGATTATTATGTACATTCACACCTTTAATTGGAAAATTCCAATTGGTCTCACTGACTGACGGTCTACAAACAGCAACCTCAACAATTCAACACAAATATGATTAATAATGTACTTTACAACATGCGTTAAGAACTCTTATGTAAATATCGTTCTTGTGTGTGTGTGTGTGTCACTGTATTTTTTCTTTAACATTAAATACGTCTTGTCGTTGTACACAGAAAAGTACACAGCTCACCACATCCTTTCCGACTTCTCTCAGTAAAAACCACCCACGTCGACAAAGCTTTTTGTGGCGAAAACATCAGTAATGGCGATAAAAGCCAGTGGCACTGCTGGCACAGGCCCCCTTTGCACACACGACGCCCGCTCTCCGCCTGGCACACGCTCTCTTTGTGTTCATAATTGATTTACAAACCCCGCGATAAAGATCGATGTGTCTCTGTCGCCACTCTGACACCAAGAGAGTGGCGCTGGCATCGCGTGACGGAAGACAGCAGCCCATTAGAGCGGCACAATCAAATATTTGTAGCATCCGGACACACTCGTTATTTATTCATGCTAATACAAGTATATTAAAGGAGCTAAACAGGGTTAGTTCTCCATCACTCACAAGGGGAATCAAGCAGAGCATTTATCAGGACCCCGGGTACAACTCCCCTCGGCCAAGTCGCCTTCGCGCTATCCGCCCGCTAACTGACACGCCGCGCGGGCTAATAGGCTCTGATTTGTATGCAGCGGCCCGCTATTGTCATTTCTTTACGGTCGGTTGGCAAATAATGCATGATTTGGGATTTGCGTGTCAAGAAGAGACTTTTCGTGCGTATGTATTCGGAGATATATGCCAAACACATGCATATGCAGAGCGGGGCCGGAATCCCTGTGTGGGTTTTGATGGTTATCGACGAAGCGTTCCGAGCGGGAGCGTCTTCATTAGGCGAACGGTGACGCTGATATTCGTGATGGATTCGTAAATACGAGCGCGCGATTGAGTGCCGGCGCCATTCCTCAACTGTTCTTTGCGCCATTAACAGTGCCACCCCACCCTCCGTCAGCCCATAAAATCCAGACTTCAGATATATTATGTTTTAATACCCTCTTATAAAGGGAAACATAAAAATGCAAAATGCAATATCCAAGAGCTGTCACATTGATAAACAAAGCCGAATATTGATCTGTCTCTAAATTGGAGCGCGGGGGGAAAAACAATAATGTTAGATTCCCGCTAACATGAAATTACATGCTGAAACGGAGTGCGTTCTGCTTGGGCCTGTCACCGTGGAGCCGCCGAGCCGTTTCTCAGAGCGAGTAAACGGGGGCCCCCGCGCAGCCAAAAGCGAGAATGACTTACGCGGCAGCACAAACAACACTTTTTGTACACGGCAAATCCAGTGCGATTGAGGGAGATGCATCACTGCTCGATGAACTCGGACGAACAGTGAGAATTAGCGCTTCGACACTAACTTTTCTTCAGTCGTCAGAAAAGTTCAGATGGTTCTTCGGTGCATTGTTGAGTCGTCGTGCGTATGGGCTCAAAACATCCCATTCCGCTGCATCGCTCTCCGGAGATGATCCATAAACCGGCCGACTTCAGATTGATATGTGGCGCTCTTCGATTCGAGTTCTACGCATGATCAATCAGGGAAGCGATCAATCTGAAAGCGATCACAACAAGGCAGACGGTTTGAACAAATGCAAGTTGTCACAGCAGCAGAGCAAGATGAGGAATCAGACTTTTGTTGCATTCGTTTGTAAGAAAAGCAGATCATTAAAGTACAGATGCAGGAGCGGTATGAGGAGGATTCTCTACGGAGATTGATTCTTAGTGTCCTTAAGTCATTACCATCGTCACTGGAGTTTTTAAGCGTTCAAAAGGTGTTCAGTAAACTTCAATAACTCTTCAATAACTCATGCTAGACTTCTGATTCTGATACATTTTCCCAAAGGTGCACTATGTAACTTTTCTGATGGAGGGTGCATCCTTTTAGTCTCAATGTCATTGCTTGATAGTTCCACATTGCTGCAGTAAACTGGAGACTGCATGAACGCCACCGGTGCAAGTTACTGGTCAGATCTGTGGAGAGGCAACCCCACTTACAGTAAGAATGCATGTTTTTGAGAGGGATTAGTTTAAAGCCACGCTGTGTAACGTCAGAGGCTCCCTCTCTCCCTTCATTCCCTCATCAGTCTATGAGAGGGTATATATGCTCCCTCTCTCCGTTCAGTCCCTCATCAGTCTATGGGAGGGTATAATGCTCCCTCTCTCCCTTCATTCCCTCGTTAGTCTATGGGACGGTATATATGCTCCCTCTCTCCCTTCATTCCCTCATCAGTCTATGGGAGGGTATATATGCTCCCTCTCTCCCTTCATTCCCTCGTCGGTCTATGGGAGGGTATAATGCTCCCTCTCTCCCTTCATTCCCTCATCAGTCTATGGGAGGGTATATATGCTCCCTCTCTCCCTTCAGTCCCTCATCGGTCTATGGGAGGGTATATATGCTCCCTCTCTCCCTTCAGTCCCTCATCGGTCTATGGGAGGGTATATATACTCCCTCTCTCTTCATTCCCTCATCAGTCTATGGGAGGGTATATATGCTCCCTCTCTCCCTTCATTCCCTCATCAGTCTATGGGAGGGTATATATGCTCCCTCTCTCCCTTCATTCCCTCGTCGGTCTATGGGAGGGTATATATGCTCCCTCTCTCCCTTCAGTCTCTGTTGGATTGTCAACACAGACATTCAAGCTTCCTGTTTGCCTTGTACACATATCCCTTTAAGAAGTCTGCTGAGGTTTTTGTTTTGTATCTCCTGTTCATATTACTCTGCTAGGGACACTTTTTGTTTAATTCATCTGATCTCATTTGTTCACTTTTCCTGAAATAAAGGAACCCTGTCCCGGGACACTTTTAGTTACCTTTAGTCTGTTTTGGTATTCCTGTTTCATTATCCATCAGAGGAGTTTTAGTTATACATTTGCCTTTTGAGTTTACTCCATTCAGTGTAGCATTTGAGTCCGTTTGACCTGTATGACAGTATGTGCCCTACAACTGCAGCTACTGAACCACATCATTGAATTACCAACACAGACATTTGAAATAACCATTCACAATAGAAGAGAGAATTCAAAATTATAGCATTGATATTTAAGTCTAATACCCTTTTTCTGACCCCCCCGACATATTCAAACCAGATTCTAATAAATCCACGGTATGACTAAGCCAAACAGTGGAAATGTGGGTCAGTTGTCGTAGTTTCTCATGACTTCAGTTAACTTTCTACCTGTCCTGGCACGTGTAACACAGCCCTATAGGCGCACGTGTCAATCACCCCCAGCCGCGTCGAGCTCGCCTCTGCATTTGAACCGCATTTCCGTTTTGACACGCGTTTCTGTTGAAACGTCTTGTTCTGCCAGACCGTCTGATGCTTGTCTGACTCGATTTGTCAGAAACATCCGGGGCCGGAGCAATAACAAACTGCATGCTAACTTCTTCCGCGCTCGATCCCTGAATGAAAAGCCCTCACTCTTTCTCCCGCTCTAACAAGGCGTACGGGCCCACACACCTAGAGAGTTAGCGCTTCACGTCTTTGACAAATGGACTTACACCTCTCCCTCTCCCTCTATCTCGCGCTCTAGCAGCTCAGGGAAAGCCC
The DNA here is from genome assembly GCF_026437365.1 of Eucyclogobius newberryi. Taxonomy (NCBI): domain Eukaryota; kingdom Metazoa; phylum Chordata; class Actinopteri; order Gobiiformes; family Gobiidae; genus Eucyclogobius; species Eucyclogobius newberryi. The sequence continues at coordinate 8,699,801 of NW_027316167.1, forward strand.
GTCGACTTCCCCTTCCGTCTCTATATTAAATCGACCAATCAGGGGGTGTCAGTCACGCATCCCCAACTCGCGCCTGACAAGTTGGCAGTTGCGATGCTAGAGCGGTTCATTCATTCCGATGACACTCTGCCAATATCTGTGCGGAAAGAAGCGCCGCATCTCCACTCCTCTTTTTTTCTTTCTAAGTCGGTGAAGTCAAAGGAGGAGAAGGGCGCACCGGAGCGAGCAGAATTAAAAGCCTTGACTGTAAGTTTTCGCATCCGCAATGTCGGACTTGGCAGTTTGATGTGTGAGTGAAAACACGGGGAGGGAGGGAGTGCGGAGAGGAAACAGCCGCTCCAGAGGCAACAAAGCATCGGAGGCAGGTTGTGTATTGACAGAAAGTGGGGCTACATGACCCAGACGTGTTGTACGAACTTGAGGCCATATTGATATAGCCAGGAGGGTGCAGAGCCGGAGCAAGTGGTGCTCATTGGACTTGAACAGTTACCAGAGGGGGCCCGTCGGGGTCTCCATCAAGCATCGCCAATAACAACTAACTCCTGATGGGGCTTTAAAGTTGGCATACTTCTGTTTTTACAAGTATCTCTCAAAGCTTTCTGACAACGCATCATCGTAGACATTCTCAAGACATACTCAATCAAAAGATGTCATTTTGTGTTTTGAGTTGTTAATTGCTCTGACAATGGTGTTAGTTATTCCCCCCAAACGCCATGGATAGTTACAGCTTTCCATGGTTAGGATTGTGGGAGATCGGAGCCAATCCGCGGCATCGACCCCTCAGATCACTACACTACACTAGGCGTGGCGAATGACGTGTCTTGCTAAAGGACAGGGCAGCACACACTAGATGGTGCCGGGTTCAAACCATAGTACGTAAACACTAAGACAGTCGTCCACGTTAGACTCATGTACTTTGACTGCATTGGAAGGAAATAAGTAAATAAGTGTCACTATTGTTATTATTATATAGTATAAGAGGTTTTGTATAAGAGTTTTATAAGAGCTTTTCTATAAGAGTGTTTTTTATAAGTTATCCGTTTTTTATGATCTACTTCTGTACCTACTTTATGTTGCAACACTGGACTTTACCCATTGTGAGACAAATAAAGGCTTATGTTATTGTATCTTAAATATGATCAATTCGTCCTCAGGGCAGTGACAATGTGACACAAAAACCTCCCTTTATTCTTCAATTTCAATGATGACTATTTTTCATGTTTCAAGTCTAAGTTGTGGGGACTGGATTATTGCCTATAGGCTGAAAATAACAGTTGGTGTCACAGTGACGGAGTTTGGCTTTCTTTGTTCACATCAACATAGATTCACGGTGCAGTGTTTGTACGTCCTGGAGCAGGGTGAAGGATCGGTCTCAAATGTGGACAGTTTTCCTATTTTTTAAAGGTATCTTTAAACATAAACATGGCGAGCCAACGACTAACACAATGCGGCAAAATGGCCAGCAATCAAAACATGTAACATTAAAAGGGTTTTGTGGTAAAAACTGCTGTCTAAACGCATGAAATAAACTTTTTAGAGTTGGAACTGGATCACGTGCTGCACTCAACACACACTATTCACCAGAAAGTAGCAAAAAGTTAACACCAAAAGTTAAACGCTTGTTTGACCACCATTAAGTCCTCTGGGGATTAGCCGTGAAGGCGAGTTTAAAAGCCAAACAACACCTAGTCTAAAACATAAGGGTCTAAATGCTGATAATTGTGTTTTTAGAGCAACGTGTTTTTAGAATCCTCAATGAGTACAGATGCTTTAGTTGTAATGAGAGACCTGTCCCAAGAGGGTCAAGGCATTCTGGGTAAAACAGCTAATTAAGTGGCAATTAACCAGCTCTGCTTGCCAGAAAACTAAACATTGGGAGAGCAATTTAGTTGGAACGTGCCCAAATGGTGGCTTGTTAGTCCAACTCACCGCTGCACGACTCCCAACGAATTCACACGGAGAGCGCTTTTTATTTCTCCCCTGAAATGAGTTTGGAAGATCACAAAGCAATATCGATCTTTGACTTTTAACTCAGCCGACATGATGAATGATTATGAATTGGGTCAAATGGGGATGTGGGAGTGGGAAAGAGGAGATTGGAGGCTTGTTTTTTGGGGCTTTCAAAGAGGCAATGTCTAAGATGCATGTGTTTGTCTTTAAGCAGGATCCATATGAGGCTTAACGCGCTGTGACAGGCTTTGTGATGTTTTCCTATCTTTCATTATCAGATAGGTGGCCCCGGGCTGCCAGACATTACCAGTTGACGCCGGAGTGGACAGCAATCCTGATGGACAGATGGATGGGGCGCTTGATGAATGCGTGGCAGGTGCTTTGTCAGTCGGCAAAGCAATCTCACGCCAAGAGAAAGAACGGAGAAACCACTCAGACTCGGCGGACACCTCCACTTCCAAATCTCCACCTGTCCTTGGCTTCCCCCCCACCCAACCCAACAATTAAATTACACCGGTAAATTGTGTATTAACAACGTCGATTGGTAATGCATTGGTCACCCATAATGGTAGGCGGTGTCGCTTCAATATCAGCTGGCTCTAATTTAGAAAAATGTCCATGGAGGGGGTCAATCTCCTCTCTCATAGGCGATGACTGATAGATCCAATACCTCTGGAATCAGATAAAACTTTGACAAATGGCCCCTCATGTTAAGAACGGTGCGAGTGGAGGGGGACGCGGAGGGGAGAGCCGGGGGGGTAGAGCGCCGCGGTGTCCGACGGTCCGGCGCTGTCCCTCTATCCCATCAGGGCAGCGCTGGCTTTGATCAATGGGGCCACAGTTCAGAGGCACACAACACAAGACAGGTCCCGGGCCCCGTCATCACATGATTAAAAGGCCCGGAGGATATTGCTTTCCCATGATTCAGCCTTACCAAAAAAGAAAAAGGCGGACAAAAGTTCATAAAAGTACAGCTATGGCACCCTTCAGCGTCCTCTTTTCCACCTCCATGCAAATGTGTGAGGTTCAACCAGGGTCATGTGATATCCGAGCGTAGAGGTCCATGTGAGTCGTCCATGGGAGACAAAGTTTCACAGGTGATCATCTAAAACTGCTTGTGCCCAGGTGACTACCTTTGAAAACCTTGTCAATTGAGGCAAAAAATGTCATCATCTCCAACAAAGAGCATTCTGTATTAAACTGGTCCAAAAACAAGGACCAAACCAGGACAAATGTAAAAGTCAGTTAAGACAAGACCAAGGACGTGTTGTTATTCCATGTAACATCCTGGAGTACAGCCTGAAGTCATTACACTGCAAATACTGTACTCCATTTTAATCCAGTCAAGTTGTTGAAGCTTTAAACATATTTTTATCTCTATTCAAACCGCTTTTCTCTGCCTAAATCGTAACTTTATGTCATGCTTGTATATGTATCAGTACAGAGAATACTTCTTTCACAGGATTCACCCTTAGCAAAAGAGCCAACGAAAATAAGTCCATAAAACGACCGTGTCCACTTTCCTGCTCTCTCCTCTTCTACTCACTCCATGCAAATTTGGATTGATCGCTGCGCTAAGTAATAAGAGGTAGAATCCCCCGTCCTCTCCCGCTGCGCAGAGGGCCACACTCTTCCCCTCTTCTACTCGTTATTGTTGTTTTCTCCAGCTCCAGCCACAGGACACCCGCCGACCCGACCCGACCCTCACATTAATCACAGGAACTGAAAGTGTAGAGTATTAGCACACATCGCTAATTGGCAGCGTCAAGTTTGAACGTAGATATTTTAAAGGATTTAGAAAGGTGGGGCATCCGATGAAAGAGAGTTAAGGCACACTAAGTCCTACATTTAATTACATTTTTCCAATTATGATGTGGGCGCAGTTTGTCATGCATTTTTTTTTTATGTGTGAGTGACTTTGTGGTCCATTGTGAAGTACATATATTTTCCCATTCTTTGTCCGTCAAAACAAAATTACCCTCTTTTTCCCATTTCATTTCAATATAATAAGAAGATTGGCTCTCCAGGATATGAATGCATTTATAAACATTAGATATTATTCCCCTTGAAAGTTCTGATATGCCTTAATAAAGATTTCCATCAGAGGGTTGTAATAATTGTTGATTATAATAACCTTTCTTTGTAAATACCTATAAAAGTCCTGTTCCTCCAAGTCAATGGATTCCTTCAGCTGTTTCATTTTCTATCATACCTTTGGTTATCCAATACCGTATTTTCCGGACTATAAGTCGCACCTTTTTTCATAGTTTTGGCCGGGGTGCAACTTATACTTATATTTATACTTATATACCTATACTTATGCTCCGGAGCGACTTATATGTGATATTACTTGCCCTTTCCACACTTGCAACTGCATTTCATACTCCAGTGCAACTTATATGTTTTTTTTCTTCTCTATTATGCATTTTTTGGCTGGTGCGACTTATAGTCCGGAAAATACGGTCCTTAGATCTCAGGTAGGTGCTATTTGGCTTAAAAATGTGGACATAAGCTCTGATTTGAGCTGAAATACTTAATGTTAGACAAGAAAAGCCCCAAGCACCTTTTTCCTTTGGTAGTTGTAAAGTCTTAAATCGGATATGAGGTTTTTTACCATGTCATATAAACCTAGAGATTGTTTTTGTTTGTCCTGAATGGCGATCGCAGCTCAAGATCATTAAAGATACTGTGACATCTCTTGATGTTGCAGAAATTCTCAAGCGTTGTGGATGCGGCTCTTAAATGATGCGTTTAGGAGACCAGTTGTGACCAGTGTAGAAGCGATCTGATGGTCAGACGTTAAACTGCAGTCCAGTGTGTTGGAATGGCACTTCCTCCATCTCTCCTGTGGTCAGTGTACACAGGTGTATGAAGGGAGGTAAAACAAATGTATATGTGATTTATGTTTTGTAAAACATTCTAATACCTACACTTTTAATTAAAAAAACTTGAAAAAACACTGCATTCATAATTAACAAATTCTTGAATTATTAAAAATGATTATTGCGTAGTGACTAAATAAAAGCCCTAACTACTCAGCATTAAATCATATACATTTGTTTAAATAAATAAAGTCATTCTTAATGTTTTTTTTTAAGATTTTTAAGTCTCATCACTTGCTCTCCAAAACCTACTGAAATGTGGTTAATATTAACACGCATCAATTTTCTGTTGTAAACACGGCTTTTGAACAACTTTTTTCAGATGAAAAGTGAACCGGGTGGACCCCATAGCACAACCAATCAGAGCGCTGCTTTCGGCTCTCACTTCCAGGTTGACGTGAAATAAATGAATTTATTATTCACTGCAGATTGTGCACATCAGTCTCATTTTGTCACAAATTGTTGCTTTTATAATATACTCTTGGGGCAAAATATACATTAAAAAAACTAAATGAATCTCGAACCTCAGCTTTAAGGCTAAATAAGGTGTAGTTATAATAAAGTGTTACCACTTTTTAGCATAATGTATTATAATACATATCTTTGTAGTCAATAGATAGTAGACTAGTAAACTGCCATGCAATACAAATGTGACCAAACAACGTTACATAAAATGAACTATACATGTGTGATTCTGAGAATGAATGCAAAATTTAAGTAGAATTTAACCTATTTGAAAATATCCAGAACAGTGGCTCAAATCTACTAATTTATAAACAAATTTAATCTTGGATTCTGGTTGTTTTTTTAATCAAGTATTTTAAAATGTGACGCACCAAAGGCGGTGGTTGGAAAAAAAGTGACATCACATGAAATAAGCAACATAAAGTAAATAGTGTTAGATATAAGATCATATGGTACATGTTATTGTCCTCATAGGGGAATTGTATATACATGTGTATAAATTGTGCATTCTATTTATAGACTAACAACGCTCCCCAACAAATGATTTAATTTGAAGCTCTCAACTTATTTTTTACACAGATGTAAAAAATGCTAATACTCATTAATCTCCCTGTTTTATCTAGTTTACCTTATTTAAACTTGTCCAATTAGGTTGATTAGGTCTTCACGTTTTAAATGGATGTCTTATAGTCTGACCTGTATTTTAGTGTTTTACATTGATAGACAACTAGAAAAGTTTGGTAGTTGTTTTCACTAGTTTGGATTGAATGACAGTGACTTATGGTGCAGCAGCTGCACTTTACAATTACGATTGAACGTGGAACCTATGGGACGCCTTTTGTGCCTTCAGTTCACTATCATTTCACCAACTCTAGGACTCGAGTAACTCGTGCTCTCTCTCTCTCCATAGCAACTGTGAGATGCACACGGGAAGTTCCACTGTACAAGCCACAGTTTAAACAGACGATCCAGGGCAGACGTGTTCTATGATGAAGGAGCAAAGCGTCTTTGAATAATGAAAACTGGCCTCATTCAATTAGAAACAGTGAAAAGATGATTAGCTGGCGCTGAACTGCAGACCAAAGGTTGAACTACTTACAAATGTCTAAATTATATTTTTGTAAATGAAACAGAAAGTGTCAATAGTTTGCAACCGGTAATGTTTTCTAGAGTTTCGATCTGTTCTGCAGAAGAACAAGAGAAGGGCTTTGGGTGACGCTGGAGCAGGGGCGGAGCAGGGGGCGGAGCAGCAGCTATTAATATTAAAATATACCAGAATAAAGGAGATTATATAATATAACCCCATAGGACGTGATTTAGGCAATTTATGTATATATATAATTAAATCTATACTGTATTTTCAATAAAAATACTTCAAATAGTCAACTTGAGGTTGTCAAACCCCTACATACGTTTTACACATTCTAAGGGAGTTGGGGGCCAGGGGCCACCACTGAGCATTCCTGCTTTGGACAGATTTGGCCCTGAGTGACGAACAGCCATTTCTGACCTCTGCGAGGAGGAGAACCGCTTCCTGGACTGGGACGATGCTAATGCCACAGGCACTGAGTCCAACAAGCACCATCGTTGGATCGGGAAGGCCATTCAGACTCCAGCCTCTGAATCGGGACGAGGGTGCATCCCAACTACCTCACACCAGTGACACCTGAGGAAGGCGGCAGCCAAAACAGGCCAAGGAACAACATCTGATAGACTAAAATGGCTTGAAATGTGATCAATCCCCTTTATTTTTTTTAGCATTAACACTTACAAGGTCCCGGCAAGAACAATACAAACCACAATATAAATCAAAGCGGCGTGACTGGGTAAAGCCACCCAGTGCCGGCTGTACCCGCGGCGCTCTCCTCTCGTCCTGTCAGCTCGCAGCAGTTAAAGCGCCGTACGTACGGAAGCGCTTGTCTGTGACCACTATATGCAAAACGTGGCATTAGTCACCAGCTAGCCCCCGCTGACACCCCTGCAGTGTGAGGGAGATTAATGTTAACTCCGGACACTTTATTATTCTGCCTCTCTCCTTCTCTCCCTCTCTCCCCCCTCAGTCTCTCCATCGCTCTGCCTTTTCCGACCGGCCGTGCCATTAATTGTCGGGCTGGGTGCTCGGGCCGACCCCTCCCTCGCCCCACCCCTCCCTCGCTGGGTCTCGTGGTGGAGCGACAGATGTGGAGAGAGGGCGGGGTGGTGAGGTAGCGGTGGTGCAGGTGGGGGTGGGCGGGGTTTGTGTCATCAGAGGTACTGGTCTTGATAAGCTCCTCCCATCCTTGGTCCAACTTCTCAAACTTGTACATGACTTTAATGTACTAAGCCTCATGTAAAGACAGATGTACTTCAAAACATGCATATTACTTTTTGAAAAACGTTTTCAAAAGGAACAAACCATATCTTCTTCCACTCCAGGCTCTAGTTAAGGACCGATAACGCCCATTTTCATTCAAGAAGGCAAAGGGTGCGTTTATATGGAGGACCCCGAGAGCCACGTTAGATGGGATAAAACTTTCATTAAAAGACTCTGTAAAAGAATACTTAATACATACATTAACAAATGCTTTATGGTGCTTTTTAAATACATTTCTTTGCAAATGCTCTAACTAAACATATTTTTAACGGCTGTTTTGTCATGAAAGCTTTGGTTTAGACATTTATTTTATCAAAAGTTATAAAAAGACCATGTTAATTGATTAACAAAGGCTTTTATTAAAATACAATGTATTAAATGGATTTGTAAAAACTTTATTTTATTCATTTAAAAATCCTTTCAGGAGAACCTTTTGTCATGTGTATCACCTTCTGCATTAACCTGTCAGTTTAGCTTCACTGTGGCCCTCCTGGATGAAGCAATCATACAAGGGTGATGGTTGTAGACCAATCAGAAAGCTCCTTCCTTCACAGGAGAGCCACGCTAACGCTAAACAGAGAAGCTAATCAGAGAAGCTAATACAGTTTACAAAAGGTTTTCCAGGTTTTCCTTCTGTAGTCCATCTTTAGTCCTGCTTTAGTCCTGCTTTACTCCTGCTTTACTCCTGCTTTAGTCCATCTTTAGTCCTGCTTTACTCCTGCTTTACTCCTGCTTTAGTCCATCTTTAGTCCTGCTTTAGTCCTGCTTTACTCCTACTTTACTCCTGCTTTAGTCCATCTTTAGTCCTGCTTTACTCCTGCTTTAGTCCTGCTTTACTCCTGCTTTAGTCCATCTTTAGTCCTGCTTTAGTCCTGCTTTACTCCTGCTTTAGTCCATCTTTAGTCCTGCTTTAGTCCTGCTTTAGTCCTGCTTTAGTCCATCTTTAGTCCTGCTTTAGTCCTGCTTTAGTCCTGCTTTAGTCCTGCTTTAGTCCTGCTTTACTCCTGCTTTAGTCCATCTTTAGTCCTGCTTTACTCCTGCTTTAGTCCTGCTTTACTCCTGCTTTAGTCCATCTTTAGTCCTGCTTTAGTCCTGCTTTACTCCTGCTTTAGTCCATCTTTAGTCCTGCTTTAGTCCTGCTTTACTCCTGCTTTAGTCCATCTTTAGTCCTGCTTTAGTCCTGCTTTAGTCCTGCTTTAGTCCTGCTTTAGTCCATCTTTAGTCCTGCTTTAGTCCATCTTTAGTCCTGCTTTAGACCTGCTTTAGTTCATCTTTAGTCCTGCTTTACTCCTGCTTTAGTCCATCTTTAGTCCTGGTTTAGACCTGCTTTAGTTCATCTTTAGTCCTGCTTTAGTCCTGCTTTAGTCCTGCTTTAGTCCTGCTTTAGTCCATCTTTAGTCCTGCTTTAGTCCATCTTTAGTCCTGCTTTAGACCTGCTTTAGTTCATCTTTAGTCCTGCTTTACTCCTGCTTTAGTCCATCTTTAGTCCTGGTTTAGACCTGCTTTAATTCATCTTTAGTCCATCTTTAGTCCTGCTTTAATTCATCTTTAGTCCATCTTTAGTCCTGCTTTAGTTCATCTTTAGTCCTGCTTTAGACCTGCTTTAATTCATCTTTAGTCCATCTTTAGTCCTGCTTTAGACCTGCTTTAATTCATCTTTAGTCCTGCTTTAGACCTGCTTTAATTCATCTTTAGTCCTGCTTTAGACCTGCTTTAGTCCATCTTTAGTCCTGCTTTAGACCTGCTTTAGTCCATCTTTAGACCTGCTTTAGATCTGTTTATACCTGTTTTAGCCCTGCTGTAGTCCTGGTCTAATATTCTGAATATCTTGAAATTACCGTCCGACCTGATCAATTTAAGGGGAATGTGTTTTTCTGCTATTTTTGAACAGAAATGAGTATGTTTTTTTTCTCTTGGATCTTGGATAAAAGTCATCTAAACTAAATGAAAGGAGACTTCTAAAATCCACCATATGCAGCTCATGTCACGGGACGCCGCGTTATTACAACCACCTCGAAGACAATCATGACTAAATATTGTGGTGTTGAACATTAGCGATATGCAGATGCACGCAGGAGTCTTAAGTGCACTTTGTCGACTTAGTTCCACATTAATAGGGTGAGTTAAAAAAAAAAGATGTCATGACACACGGCCAGGAGCTGAGAGTGACCGCACTGCGACTCTTTGGGATTTTCATCACAATTACCTGGTAGAGAATGTGCAGGATTATTTTAATTAATTTAATTAATTTAATTAATTTAATTAATTTAATTAATTTAGTTTATTTTATTTATTTTATTTATTTTATTTATTTTATTTATTTTATTTATTTTATTTATTTTATTTATTTTATTCTATGTATTTATTTTCATGATATAGTGAACAATAGATAGCTTGATTTGGGTTTGTTTTTAACGCCTTTAACACCCTTGTGGCGTCACTCACTGCGATCACCTCTAATCACGGCACAAACACAGAACAAGCTACAAAAAGTAGGATCAGGTTTAATTGCCAAACGTCAGCTCTTCTTGTAAGCAACGTTAATTTGTGTGTTAAGTGTTAATTAGCAGAACATACTGTAACTGATAGACGAGCCTTTTGTGGAACGATGGCAACAGTACCGTATTTTCTGGAGTATAAGTTGCACCAGCCAAAAAATGCATAATAGAGACGAAAAAAAACATATATAAGTGGAGTATGAAATGCAGCTGCAAGTGTGAAAATACCAACTATCGCATATAAGTCGTTCCGGAGTATAAATACAAGTATATAAGTATAAATATAAGTCGCAACCCGGCCAAAACTACGAAAAAAGGTGCGACTAATAGTCCGGAAAATACGGTACTCATTTTGATTTACCTGTTTAAAAATACACTAAACTACTACACTACTAAAAGACACTGTAAATTGGAACCTCCAATCTCTACAAAACGCAAACTCTAAAAAAAATTTTAAATACTTGTGAGTGAAATACCTGCAATACCAAAATCATGAATACTGACAAACACTTACAAAACTTTGAAAGTCACGCGAGCCAAGAGGCACCGCACTTTGAACACCTTCCCTATTTTTCCTCCTCTGACAGCATTTCGTCTGTGTAGGTGTGTGTGCAGGTGTGTGTGTGTTTGTGTGTGTAGGTGTGTGTGTGTGTGTGTGTGTGTGTGTGCGTGTGTGTGTACGTGTGTGTGTGTGTGTGTGTGTGTGTGTGTGTGTGCGGGCGGCGTTGACCTTTCTGCTACGTTGCCCCGTATTCACTGGTTGTCAGCACAGTCTCTGTCCCGGGCCATCCGTCTCTGCCACCAGTCAGTCCCGCACCAATCCTCTACCGGCCCATTAACGCACCTCCTCCGTGTTCAGCAGGAGAGGAGGCGCGCACACAAACAGCCTTATGCATACACACATATTTACACACACACACGCACACACACACGCACACACACACGGGCAATCCTCCGTTGTCCCATTAGCCCAGGATGAGGTGCTCTGGTCGGCTTTGAGCTGAGCCGAGCCTGGGGGATCATTAAGAGCATGCACACACACTTACACACACTCACACACACTTACACACTCGCACACAGACTTACACACACCTACACACACACACGGGGGGCTGTAGTAAGGGGCTGAGGAGTCCAGGTGGCCTGTTGTTATTTATAACAAAGGAAACAACACAGCAGAAGCAGCTGACACCGGGCCCGTACGGACCGGTGCCGGGGATGTGTATATCTATTCATTCCTTTATCTTTGTGTTAGGGGCAGATCAGTGAAGGACAGCTCCGAGCCCGGTCCGCCCCGCCCCGCCCCAGCCACCCTCGGACCGCTCTGCCCGGGACCGCTGGACCAGATGTTGGCTCCGGAGCCGCGGCAAAGATTGATTGGTTTAATTGCCGGCACTTTGCTCTCTGGCGTCTGAATACCTAATGTCAACTTTTAAAGGATGTTTGCTCTTTTCTCTCCCTCCTCTCTCCATCTCTCGCTCCGTTATATCACCCCGGGCTGAAAAATGTGACGCGCCTTTCTGCCGGGCGGGGCTGTGCAGGTTTGGGGGGCCCGTGTGTGTACAGTTGGCCCTAACATCTGCTCAACACAGAGTCATTTTCGAGTCTTTAACTAACAGTTTGTCCTGTCAGCCGCCTCACTGCTACTTTTTAATCCTCCCCTCTTACCTTCTTAGCCCCTTTAGCCTCGTCTATCTGTCAGGTCACGTGACGGGGGCGCAGACAGAGGTATGCTAAGTGTGTCGGGGGCGCGTTACACCCGGGCCCGTCCTGAGCGCGCATCAGAGGAATGTGTAAACGCTCTTCATCAGGACGACAGCTTCTGAGTGATGCATGAGCGGGGAAAGCTGCGTTTTTGGTCAGATATATTCAGTGTTGTATAAACACGCGCTGCAGTTTGGACAATTTGGTTTGAAAGTTGGAAAATGCAATAGTTTTGAGGTTGACAGTGAGACCTAGGTAAGACAAACACGGAGCGGCTCAGGAGAACTTTGGATTGTGCAACTCCAAGTTTTACAATTTGTTATTTTGGATGTTTGCTGCTGTTACTTTAAGAGTTAAATTGACAAAACAGATATATCCATTTTGAAAATAAGTAAAGATAAGATAAGCCTTAATAAGTAAAGATAAGATAAGCATTTATTTGTCCTCACAATGGGGAAAGTCCACTGTTGCAACACAAAGTAGGTACAGAAGTAAAAGAACAGATTACTTATAGAAAACACTCATAATTTTTAATTTAGAAAAACTCTCATCATTTTTAAACATCCTATAAGTTATCTGTTCTTTTCCTCTGTATCTACCTGCGTTGCAACAATGAAATTTCCCCATATGTGGACAATAAAGGAATATCTTATCTTATAATAGAAAAGCTCTTAATAAAAAGTAAAATAATAATAATAGTAACAAAAGTAAGTCTTATTTACAGCTAAATATTTGTCCTTTTGATTCCATCTTCTGCATCTTATGAATTCAAATAACTGAGTGGATTTCATCAGTGAGAGATGGAATACTGTTTTGATTAAAGTAAAACACATTTGGCTTTCAAAAACATTGCTTTTCAAAGAGTAAACTACAAGCCACTAATGACACTTCTCTTATATTTCTTGCATTTGAAGTGCTCATACTTGAATCTGTTCCACTGTGTTTTTCACTCATTTGCATGTTTTATCACGTAATCATGAGCCACACATTTAACTTAACACGTGTTCCATCCAGTATCTTAAGCAAAGTAAGAATTATATTTGCGATATTATGAAGTAAAATAATTATAAGTATCAATAAGGATGAGAATTTTTGGAATTTGATGTTATTTTTCCCCATTCTTTTCAGTTAAAAAAAAAAATTCAATGTTTTTTTTTTGTCTAGAAAAAAAATACTGATCAATGCACAATGAAATCTGTCAAATAATTATAGCAGTGAATAAGAGTGTTATTTTTATTAAGAGTATAAGAGTTTTTTTTAATAAGAGTTTATTTATACTTTTTTTAAATCTGTGTTGCACCATTGGAATTTCCCCATTGTGGGACAAATAAAGGTTATCTTATCTTATTGTATCTTAATGTATATATAAATGCTTGAATTCACATAATAACCAGATTTCGAGTCATTTCATCTGAAGAAAACACTATTTTCACTGTGTGGAAAAAACACACACCAAACAGCAGTTGCCGCCCACGGAGCATTGATTATTACAGTCCGAGCGGGTTATGAATATGACGGGGGTTAAAGTCAGGCCAGACCTCCTCCTGCATGTGTGAGCGCGGTGTCAGTGTGCGGGACCATACGGGCGGGACCATACGGGCGTTTGCCAAGAGGAGGTCCCCGGGCTCCGCAGCATATGTCCGGCTGGGCTGGAGTCACCGGGTTAAGTGGGATTCAGACCAGGGAATACAGCGCGGCGGATCTGGCAGGGAGACAACAAACGGCGTCCATTAATGCTCCTGAGCGGCGCGTTACCATGGCGAGGAAGGCTGTTTGGGTTTTAAATCGCAGCGTAAAACACCCTCGTGTGTATGATATGGAATATGTAGAGCTGAGCTGAAGTTAAGCAGCATAAAACAGTCCTTTCCAAAGTGGGGGTCGCGAAAAAGAGCAGCAGGAGCAGCAGCAAGAGCAGCAGCAGCAGCAAGAGCAGCAGCAGGAGCAGCAGGGGCATCAGGAGCAGCAGGAGCAGCAAGAGCAGCAGGATCAGCAAGAGCAGGAGCAGCAGGAGCAGCAGCAGGAGCAGGAGCAGCAGCAAGAGCAGCAGCAGCAGCAAGAGCAGCAGCAGGAGCAGCAGCAGCAGCAAGAGCAGCAGCAGGAGCAGCAAGAGCAGCAGCAGGAGCAGCAGGAGCAGCAAGAGCAGCAGGAGCAGCAAGAGCAGCAGCAGGAGCAGCAGCAGCAGCAAGAGCAGCAGCAGGAGCAGCAAGAGCAGCAGCAGGAGCAGCAGGAGCAGCAAGAGCAGCAGGATCAGCAAGAGCAGGAGCAGCAGGAGCAGCAGCAGGAGCAGGAGCAGCAGCAAGAGCAGCAGGATCAGCAAGAGCAGGAGCAGCAGGAGCAGCAGCAAGAGCAGGAGCAGCAGGAGCAGCAGCAGGAGCAGGAGCAGCAGCAAGAGCAGCAGGATCAGCAAGAGCAGGAGCAGCAGGAGCAGCAGCAAGAGCAGCAGCAGCAGCAAGAGCAGCAGCAGGAGCAGCAGCAGCAGCAAGAGCAGCAGCAGGAGCAGCAAGAGCAGCAGCAGGAGCAGCAGGAGCAGCAAGAGCAGCAGGATCAGCAAGAGCAGGAGCAGCAGGAGCAGCAGCAGGAGCAGGAGCAGCTGCAAGAGCAGCAGGATCAGCAAGAGCAGCAGCAGGAGCAGCAAGAGCAGCAGCAGGAGCAGCAGGAGCAGCAAGAGCAGCAGGATCAGCAAGAGCAGGAGCAGCAGGAGCAGCAGCAGGAGCAGGAGCAGCAGCAAGAGCAGCAGGATCAGCAAGAGCAGGAGCAGCAGGAGCAGCAGCAGGAGCAGGAGCAGCAGCAAGAGCAGCAGCAGCAGCAAGAGCAGCAGCAGGAGCAGCAGCAGCAGCAAGAGCAGCAGCAGGAGCAGCAAGAGCAGCAGCAGGAGCAGCAGGAGCAGCAAGAGCAGCAGGAGCAGCAAGAGCAGCAGCAGGAGCAGCAGGAGCAGCAAGAGCAGCAGGAGCAGCAAGAGCAGCAGGAGAAGCAGGAGCAGCAGGAGCAGCAAGAGCAGCAGCAGCAGCAAGAGCAGCAGCAGGAGCAGCAGGGGCATCAGGAGCAGCAGGAGCAGCAAGAGCAGCAGGAGCAGCAAGAGCAGCAAGAGCAGGAGCAGCAGGAGCAGCAGCAGGAGCAGGAGCAGCAGCAAGAGCAGCAGCAGCAGCAAGAGCGGCAGCAGGAGCAGCAGCAGCAGCAAGAGCAGCAGCAGGAGCAGCAGGGGCATCATGAGCAGCAGGAGCAGCAAGAGCAGCAGGATCAGCAAGAGCAGGAGCAGCAGGAGCAGCAGCAGGAGCAGGAGCAGCAGCAAGAGCAGCAGCAGCAGCAAGAGCAGCAGCAGCAAGAGCAGCAGCAGGAGCAGCAAGAGCAGCAGCAGGAGCAGCAGGAGCAGCAAGAGCAGCAGGAGCAGCAAGAGCAGCAGCAGGAGCAGCAGGAGCAGCAAGAGCAGCAGGAGCAGCAAGAGCAGCAGGAGAAGCAGGAGCAGCAGGAGCAGCAAGAGCAGCAGCAGCAGCAAGAGCAGCAGCAGGAGCAGCAGGGGCATCAGGAGCAGCAAGAGCAGCAGGAGCAGCAAGAGCAGCAAGAGCAGGAGCAGCAGCAGGAGCAGGAGCAGCAGCAAGAGCAGCAGCAGGAGCAGCAGGAGCAGCAGCAGGAGCAGCAAGAGCAGCAGCAGGAGCAGCAGGAGCAGCAAGAGCAGCAGGAGCAGCAGCAGGAGCAGCAGGAGCAGCAAGAGCAGCAGCAGGAGCAGCAGGAGCAGCAAGAGCAGCAAGAGCAGCAGGAGCAGCAGCAGCAGCAGCAGCAGCAAGAGCAGCAGGAGCAGCAGCAGGAGCAGCAGGAGCAGCAAGAGCAGCAGGAGCAGCAAGAGCAGCAGCAGGAGCAGCAGGAGCAGCAAGAGCAGCAGGAGCAGCAGGAGCAGCAAGAGCAGCAGGAGAAGCAGGATCAGGGGGTCGTGAGTTGACTTAGAAGATAAGATATCAATTTTGACTTTATTTATCGTGATGTATTTAATTATCTTATCAGAAACAGTATATTTTAGAGAAACTTGGTGATATAACAAAATAAGTCACTCAAATGAACACAAATGAATCACTTTGAATGCAATGCAAGTTGAAACGATCTCAGATGGTAATTAGCATTAGCAGTGGGGGTCCCAGGTCTTTTGTACAGTTATTTTTGGGGGTCTCAGACTGTAGGTGTTTGTAGGTGTCTGTAGGTGTTTGTAGGTGTCTGTAGGTGTATGTAGGTGTCTGTAGGTGTCTGTAGATGTTTGTAGGTGTTTGTAGGTGTCTGTAGGTGTTTGTAGGTGTTTGTAGGTGTCTGTAGGTGTTTGTAGGTGTCTGTAGGTGTTTAAAGGTGTTTGTAGGTGTCTGTAGGTGTTTGTAGGTGTTTGTAGGTGTCTGTAGGTGTCTGTAGGTGTTTGTAGGTGTCTGTAGGTGTTTGTAGGTGTCTGTAGGTGTCTGTAGGTGTCTGTAGGTGTCTGTAGGTGTCTGTAGGTGTTTGTAGGTGTCTGTAGGTGTTTGTAGGTGTCTGTAGGTGTTTGTATGTGTCTGTAGATGTTTGTAGGTGTCTGTAGGTGTCTGTAGGTGTCTGTAGGTGTCTGTAGGTGTCTGTAGATGTTTGTAGGTGTTTGTAGGTGTCTGTAGGTGTTTGTAGGTGTATGTAGGTGTCTGTAGGTGTGTGTAGGTGTCTGTAGGTGTTTGTAGGTGTCTTTAGGTGTCTGTAGGTGTATGTAGGTGTTTGTAGGTGTCTGTAGGTGTTTGTAGGTGTCTGTAGGTGTCTGTAGATTTTTGTAGGTGTCTGTAGGTGTCTGTAGGTGTTTGTAGGTGTTTGTAGATGTTTGTAGGTGTCTGTAGGTGTCTGTAGGTGTCTGTAGGTGTCTGTAGGTGTTTGTAGGTGTCTGTAGGTGTTTGTAGGTGTTTGTAGGTGTTTGTAGGTGTCTGTAGGTGTCTGTAGGTGTTTGTAGGTGTTTGTAGGTGTTTATAGGTGTTTGTAGGTGTCTGTAGGTGTTTGTAGGTGTTTGTAGGTGTTTGTAGGTGTCTGTAGGTGTCTGTAGGTGTCTGTAGGTGTCTGTAGGTGTTTGTAGGTGTCTGTAGGTGTCTGTAGGTGTCTGTAGGTGTCTGTAGGTGTCTGTAGGTGTCTGTAGGTGTTTGTAGGTGTCTGTAGGTGTCTGTAGGTGTTTGTAGGTGTTTGTAGGTGTTTATAGGTGTTTGTAGGTGTCTGTAGGTGTTTGTAGGTGTTTGTAGGTGTCTGTAGGTGTTTGTAGGTGTCTGTAGGTGTCTGTAGGTGTCTGTAGGTGTCTGTAGGTGTCTGTAGGTGTTTGTAGGTGTCTGTAGGTGTTTGTAGGTGTCTGTAGGTGTCTGTAGGTGTTTGTAGGTGTCTGTAGGTGTTTGTAGGTGTCTGTAGGTGTTTGTAGGTGTTTGTAGGTGCTACTTTGAGGTCTCTGAGGGAGAAGAATACATTTGAACTTACTCTGTCTCTGTGGACAAAGTGGATTCAGTGAAACAAGAAAACATCTTTATAATATGCAGATTGGACAATTGTGTTTCCACATTAAAGTTTATATGTTGAGAGAGCAAACTGACCAAAAAGTCTGCAACTCCGTTTAATCCACTTAGTTGTTTGAAATGTTGCTTTAGTCATAAAGCTGTGAAAAACCTTTCACAAACAAGACAAAGATCAGCAGTTTTTAGCAAGAGTTTTTTAATCAAATATGGGTCAGACATGCTTGTCCCCTGCAGGAGGAGCAGAGTCTGGACCGTGGTCAGGACTAAACACGAGTAAAATCTATTATGATTGTTTTAATGGTTCTGAAAAGTCAGTTCAAACTATAACATCACTCAATTTATTTAACTCATTTTACCGGGTAGAAAATTATAAAACCACTGGTCAATAATAGAGAAGCGGAACGTTCCCAGGAATTAAGCAAATGGATAACTGTCCCAGAGCGTCCCCCTGTCCTATCACGTCCACCTGTCCTGTAACGTCCACCTGTCCTGTAACGTCCACCTCGACAACAACAAAAACACTGAGGAAAAAGTAGAAACCTCAAGGAGAACCAAGATGAAGGAGAGATCGTACTCCAACAAGCTGCAGATGGTCCAGAACTGACACATCCGTTTGCAGATAGAGCCAGAAGCACTCGAGACGGAGGAGCAGAGTGTGGCTCATCTCAACATGTGGTTCAAGTAGGACCTGGACATGACATATACATGACAGGGCCGATACCTACACCAAAACCATACCAGCTTTAAAAAATAAGAAGAGAGATGCCTTTCATGGTCAAGTGAGGGCGTCTATTGGCTGATCGCAACTAATAGATTCTTCAAATAATTGTCAATTCCTTTATTAATTGAGCAATCGTTAACTGGACTGTACACAGACAGACACAGGCGTTTTATGGCAAAGACAAGACAGAAAAAGGCCTTTTATATCAGTAAATATATAATTCATCCGAATGGCCTCAAGCATGACCGTGTTCTCCTTTGTTTTAAATTACGACTTAGTTTGGTGGGATTAACGCCCGTGGTAAATACTTATCATAGTTTTACTCCAGTTAAGTTGCAGTTTGTGAAGAAACTTTGAAAAATAAATGATCTTCTTCTTCTTTGGTGTTTTATGGCGGTTGGTGTCCAAGTGTTACATTACCACCACCTACTGTAGTTGTACATCTTAGACTTTATTCTTTAGACTTTACTATTCAGATTTGATTCTTTAGACTTCTCAAATGTTTAAAATGACAGGAAGTTGTGCTGCGTTCTGAAAGTGGAATCCCTCTGTGATGTCATCAATATGCGACGTGCCACTGAAAACACAATTTACAAAACACACAATTTACACTAAACTGACACTTTTCTGACAGTTTAATCGATCATTCAACTAAAATAAAGGTGTTATATGGTCAAATCATAACTATTGTTTCTTTCATATGGATTTTGGCTCTTATGGTTGCTTGGTAACAGTTGTAGAATTGCCTCAACCTATGTCACATTTTGCTGCCCAACGCCAACCAGGAAGTACAATTATAAACTTAACAGAAATGGGAAAACTGGGGACAAATGGGCAAAATATTGAGTCCAATCTGAAATATAATTGTGTTCACTGCGTTTTATTGAAATGTGCAGTCCAACCTGTCACATACGATTCATTTCAGTCAAATTTAGCACATAAAAACCTGAAAAATATCATTTAACTGGCCTTTTGCCATCAAATAAACACTACGTCTCATGTGCCACGCTCACATCTGCGGTTTCGTTCTTCCCTCACTTGAACGTTAAGTCGGCGTGAAAAAGAGCAGTCCTCGTCCTCGCCGTGTCACTCTCCGACGAAGAGCATCAGGCGTCGCGCTCTTAATTAGCGCACGGCCAATTTACACATGTCATTAGTCACAAACAAGCTACAACGTGACGCGTCGGGAGTCGAAGTTCAGCACCTTTTTTTTTTACCTGTCGTGATACGGATTCATTTACCAACCGCGTTATTCGCAATTATCTCCCGGTATCGGAGCGCGGGGGTCTCGTCAGTTTGCCCTGGTGGTTATTTTTAATGGCGTGCGAGGAGGATGTCCTTCTCGTGAGTCAGAGAAAGTAAAGCTCACAAGTTTCATCACTTTAGCAGCTTCTCATTTACACCTCGGTTGCATCAGAGATGGCGGAGTGTCGGATTCTGGCGTTATTAATCCGTTTCGTCGCGTTATTCGAGTCCAAACACGGAACAGATCGATAATAAACGTATAAGAACTTTTATTTTTCATTTGCGTCGGGGTGGAACAGGAAAAGAAACAAACATGACTTGAAGATATGGAAATAAGAACGTAATATCATCGTGTGACAGTGTGATTTTTGGGTAAAATTGTCATGTCGTGATTTAATGACGCTCAAACACAGACTCTTTTTACCATCTATACTTCCTATTGGTCGACATTCGTGATGGGCGTCGCCGCTGATTTTTGATTTGTTCCGATACGAAGTAAAAATATGGCAAATACCGTGATATCCATCCAATACAATACCAACAAAATGTTTATTTGTTCCACAATGGGGAAATTCCAATGTTACAACACAGATTAGGCGAAGAAGTATAATAAATAAAAAAACAGATAACTTGGAAAAAAAACCTCTTATAAACAAACTCTTATGAAAAACTTATCTAAAAAACCTTTTATACTCTTGATAAAAAAGAGTTTTGTTCAAAATGCACTAAAACTATGAACAATTGTACTTTTCCATCATTGTTTTCTTTAAACTTCTGCTTGAACTCATATGAATAGTAAATATAATGTGCAAAAAAAGAACAATGTATTACACAAATGTAAACAAAATGTAAAAAAAGTATTGATATTTTTGCATGAGTATTGATATTTGGTATAATTTGTGAAGCTGAGTGACTTTATTCAAACCAATCAACCAATCAATCTTAAAAGCAACAGAAAAATAAAATAAGAACAGGAATTGTGATAAAACTGAAATCGTGATCTGGCTCCAAAAAAAATATGATATAAATAATTTGCCACACCCCAACGCTAACTAATTATCACATCAAGAAATGTAGAGTTTGTAACGTTTATGATTTTTATTTATTTAAGGACATAGCATTTACATTGGACGAACCAGATGCAATGTTTTTAAGTGTTATAGCAGAATATGCTAATTTTCAACACCAGTCCATTGGGCCAATTTAGAGTTGCCAATTTGCCAAATACATACATGTCTTTGGACGGTGGGAGAACCCGGAGGGAACCCACGGTAACACGGGGAGAACATGCAGACTCCACCCAGAGAGATCATGTGACGTTGGTCTGGTCCGGGAATCGAAGCCATGATCTCCTTCGTGGGAGGCAAGAGCGCTAACCGCCTTTGCCACCGTGCACCCCATTCAAATGTTACTGCTCTTGTTACATTTGGTCGGTTATTGCAGCACAATCATCAAATCAACGAAACAACTTTTGCGTTGATTGATATTGCAAATGTATCTGGATTTCCTCCGCGTGTTATTGCGTCCGAGCGTTTAAAGACGGTCCAGCTGGGTCAACGTCCGTCCCCTCGCCCTCTCGCCCTCTCGCCCTCTCGCCCTCTCGTCCTCTCGCCCTCGGAACCTTCATCTCCATTTCTCTCTCTCCGTATGAACACATCCTCCAGAAGCGGCAATAGATGATGATTGTAATCTAAAATAAATGAAAGAAGAGGGGGAGGGAAAAAAAACAACAAGAACGAGAGAAAAAAAAGCTCCCACCCACCGGAGTGGAGAGGGGGAGAGAGAGTATTATCACCTTGGTCGAGCATCAGGAGTCAGGGAAAAAAACAAAGAGTGGGAGAAAGAAAAGAAGGTCCACGGGCAAATTCATCTTCCCCTGCTACAATCAATCTTTGGCCAAAAGAAATACACAATAACTAGGCAGGAAGAGGCCAAGATTAATGGACCAGCGACATCTCCACTGACCAGCAACCACCTCCACCCAATACCACCTCCTTCCTTCCTTTTCCTTCCTTTTCCTTCCCTCTCTCTCACTCTCTTCCTCTTGCACACATGCCCTCTCGCTTTCCCCCTCTCTCCTCGGCCCCCCCACGCTGCGGAAAACCCCTGCTCTTTCACTACTGTACCGTTAAACCCGGAACCTGAACCTCCAGCTGCCCCCCGCGCACCTCGCCTCAGTGATCTAGGGGACGTGCTGACTGGTTTACAAGCGTATTAGCAGGTTTTTTTTTTTAATGAGAGGGGTAAACCCACTCACGCAAAGGGCAAGCGGGGCGCGGTCGGTCGTCGCCGGCGACTCGCGCAGCAGGACGGCAAAGACGCGGCGCCGAAAAAGAAGTTCGGTCGTCGAAAAAAAAACGTGCTTTCCCGCTCGAGTCGTGGATGGGTAAACGCTAGCTTGGGAGACTGCGTGATGCGTCTGGATGTTTTTACGAGTTTATACATTTGACAGAGTCTGATCGTGTTACGAGTGTAAAATGATCAGAATTGATGAGTAATTGGAGTAAAATGTAGAGCTCAACTGCAGTTCCACAAGTAAGTCATTGTCATCCACGGAGCTTGTGGTTGCGTGGTCTTTGCTGATGAATCCTGCCATAAAGAAGACTGCCCACTTTAGTACGATGCAAAATAAAAGCAGTGCTAACAGAGCTAGCGCACCTAGCAGCTGCTGCTTCTGAGTAATTCCAACGAGTTTTGTTCTAAAATGCATTGAAACTATGAACAATTGTACTTTGCCATCGTTATTTTCTTTAAACTTCTGCTTGAACTCATATGAATAGTAAATATATGTGTAGAAAAGCAAAAATATGAACAGTTTATTACACAAATTTAAACAAAATGTAAAAAATAAGTGAATTTTTTAAACAAAGTATTGATATTTGGTATGGACCCGCCCATCACTGTCCAACATTTGTAAAGCTGAGTGAGTGACTTTATTCAAACTAATCAACCAATCTAAAAAGCAATAGAAAAATAAATAATAAAGGAAATTGTGATATAAATTGTTCGCCAATTGCGTTTCAATGCGTTCACGCCAAAGTGCTGCATAAAGGGAGTTGATTGGACTTATTTTCCTCACATTTATATAAAAAAATCCACATGCACTCCCAAACCTACAGCGAACACCGTTTCAGATTTAAATATAAAACAAATCAGGACCCATCCAAAAACAAGGTGATTATTCTTCTCAATAAACAAATCATTTCCCCCTCTCATCACACATTTTATGAACCATGATGGGGTTTTTATTTGAAGGTTTTTGGCTTCATTAGACAGGAGAAGACACGGTGAAATGAGGATGAGAGAGAGGGGAAGACATGCAGCAAATCGTTGAGTCAAGATTCAAACTCACAACACTGTGGCCTGCTGCACTCAGAGCCTGGCGTACGTGTCATGTGACCACTCGACCACCGGGCAGCACCTGAGCCATGTTTTTCATCTCTATATAATTGTTCTATTATTGTCCATCTATACTCTAACTTTAAGTGTTTATAAAGTCTTTAAACCTGTCCAACTGATAAACTCTCATTCCATAACGTGTCAGGTTGTACTATTTCCAACAAATGTAGTTCACAAGCTGCATAATCCCCTCGTTTGTCACATAATGCAGTTAAAAAACAGATAAAACATACACTTTTGACCTTATACACATCAGTACTTTTGCACAGTACATTACACTGAACGTGGAGATTGAAGTATTTCCGTGATCATTTCATAAACAGGCCTTTTGTTCTAAGTGATGGTCTAATTAAAACTCCACGGCTTTTCCTTCTAATAACCTTTTTAGTGAACTTTATCAGTCCGAGTTTGTCACTGATCCGTGCGAAAATGGCACCTCGAGCCGGCGGGCCCTCGGTTCCCCGGGGCCATCCGCACGTCCTCCATAGAAATCCACATTGATTGGATGAAAATGACATTAAAAGTTTAATTAAAGGCTCTCTTTACAGAAGCCACTGAGCAAAGATCTTCTTTTCCGACAAATGAAAGAGAAGTGAGAATATAAAACACTCTGCTTATCATTGTGGCTAATGAGGAACGGCCACGACAGCGTCCACACTGACAGCTGCTGCAGGAACGTGGCATGATGGGAAAAATGGCAATAGTATGTGTTTAATGAGGTTCTGCCGGGTTGTGTTGCTCATATTCCAATTTACGCGCAAATCAATAGAAGAAATTAAGAAGAGAAATGCACGCCATTTCTTTATTTATATATGTTCTCGGTTTATTTCTTGTTCATCCTTTTGGAGGGCGCGGCCTCGTGTCGTTGGGTTGAGTCTCACATATTGTGCCCGCTCCAGTCGCAGTTAAGTGGCAGGAAGGGCATCCGACCTGAAAAATAATATACCGTAAGTTGCACCAGCCAAAAAATGCATATATAAGTTGCACTGGAGTATGAAATGCGGTTGCAAGTGTGAAAATAACAAATAATATCACATATAATTCGCTCCGGAGTATATGTATATAAGTATAAATATAAGTATAAGTCGCATCCCGACCAAAACTACGAAAAAGATGCAACTTATAGTCCGGAAAATACGGTATTCTTTATTTTTCTGGATCATAAATCGCACCTTTTTACATAGTTTGGCCGGAGCGACTTATATGTGATATTATTTGTTATTTTCACACTGACGACCACAAGAGGGCGCTCTAGGCTCTAAGCGACGCAGAAGAAGAATCTGCACTTTCTCTACCTCTGGAGATTTATATTTCGGAGCAATTTATAATCCCAAAAATACGGTAAATGTGCCTAATCATTCAGAAATGGTTTTATGTTGCAACCCTGGGTGAAATATGTATTTTTGCCAAATGTAATTTTATGTCATTTTTAACTGTTCAAAGTGGGTGTGGTCAATTTGCAGGACATAAAACAAATACATGTATTTATAGAGGAGATATCATACAAAATGCATCAAAATCACTAGTTTATGTCCCTTTACCATCAGTCCCTATTGGCTCTACTCTAGTCGACTCGGCTCAACTGATTTGCAGCTCAAAAGGCCGTTTGCTCGACAAAAACATAAGGACAGCTAACCACGACACCCTGCGATATCATAAGCATAAAACATCCACGCTACAGCCAATAGCAGAGCGTCAGGGGAAGGCGGGATTACACATACAGGAAGGATATAAACACAGGGAAAAGCTAAAAGGGCTAAAAATAACTTTAATACTCACCTCTCGTGAAGCTAAAGTTAACTACAGCGTTCTCATCCATGGCCTTCTCCTGTTTTCAATAGCACGTTCCCACAAAACATCCCAATTAATCCAGTTTGAAGAGCTCGATCCTCACGTGATTTTATTCATAATCAACGAAGCTGCTGCAGATTATAGTTAGCGACAGTAAACGCTCTTCCTGTGCAGTTTATCATCAGCTGTTTGTGCATTAAAAGCCTTTAATAAGACAGGTTTGACTTGCACATAAACTAGAAGTGCTGATAGTTTTGAACACTTCGTCGTCTTGAAGATAGTCGCGTTACTCTGGACAGGAAACAGCTGATGCTAGGTGCGCTAGCTCTGTTAGCACAACTTTTATGTTGTATCGTACTGAAGTGTGCAGTCTTCTATACGGCAGGATTCATTAGCAAGGACAACGCAATCACAAGTTATGGGACAAAAGACTCAGCCCCATCTCGGCGATCTGCCCAGCCGGTTCGGGACCACCCCCTCTTCGAAGACTCAGTGCTGAAGAAAGCATATTAGAGGGCGCGCGGGTCAAGAGAACAGAGTCCAGCGGTGATTGAGGCATTAGACTGGTGAAAGAAGGCTTCTGGGTAATAGAGGCGTGGTCCGAAGAAGGAGGCGGAGGTGGAGGCGTGGCCCTGCTCACGAAACCTCAGGTAACATATTAACTCCATTTGTTTCGTCTTTACTCTTGGGAATCATGAGGATCTTATACGATTCTCCCCATTTCTGTGGTCTTCATTTTATGTTTGACTTAAGAAATTGACTTTAAAGACTCCATAGCGTCTGGCATGTTTTTACACAAGAAACTTTACACTTTTACCCAGTCGGCGTCTGACGGTCTGTGGACGTCACGTGTCGCTTGGTTCTACCTGGTCCAAGTGGGAAGAGGGCACTAAAAAAGTACCGGGTGTGAGGAAAAAGCACCGGCTAAGGGCTAAGTCGCGCCGAGTAGAACCGAGTAGAGCCGAGTAGAACCAAGTAGAGCCAAGTAGAGCCGAGTAGAACCAAGTAGAGCCGAGTAGAGCCGAGTAGAACCAAGTAGAGCCGAGTAGAACCAAGTAGAGCCGAGTAGAACCGTGTAGAACCGAGTAGAACCAAGCAGAGCCGAGTA
>NW_027316167.1:8730396-8950396 GCF_026437365.1 Eucyclogobius newberryi
CATCTTGGAGCGGGTGTGGTCCACGCACCTGCAGCTCCCTTGGAGCCGGGTTATTTTTACACTTTACCTGGTGTCTGGTGTTCAGTTGTTAATTTAGTCCCTACTGTTTTAAGGTTGTGTCCTGTAACCCAAACATGCCATTTTGAGTAAAGAACCCATAGTCCACTCAAGTCATTCCTGACCACTGACCAAAACATGATTATACTGATATTGTGCCTTTCTCTGGGCCTGTGTGTGAATTAAAAAAACATTTTTTTAAATGTTGCTTAAATATTTATACTTTAACAATTACAGGTCCATTATCACTTTTAAAAGTTTGTGCAATCATCAAACTAGCAGCATTCAGACGCTGCAGAAGTTTTAGTGGAAGCTGCAATATTTCATCTCATTGCATTATTAGTTTTTGTTTATTGGGACAAATAGTGACACTCTGGGCCCCTCTAAGATAAAACATGAATCATAGTGAGCACAGTGCATTTCAGGTCAGGTGTAAAGAACTATTTATGTTTTGCTTCAGCCTGTCCGGAGCTGTAAAAGACCAATTGAACCCTGCTTTACTTGACTCCTTTTAGTTTTTGCCGATACATCGTACAATCATACACACTCATAACACTCATAAATAAATGAAAATAAAACAATACCATAAATCTTACTGTAAAATATATAAAATTACATTGCTGTTCTATTGCCAATAGTTTTGCACAAACTCATAAACATTTGCAGAGCCACAATCACTGACATCCGTAAGCTTTTGCAGCCTTTTATAAAGATGTCTGTTTGTCCTTCATTAAGACATAAAAAGCGCATTTAAACAGAACTCTAAACATATCTATGTGTATTTCTACAATCCTACACTGGCAATTAACCGCAAAACATCAAAAGACACACACCAGTCAAAGAAATAGCTTATTTTAGGAGATTCATTTTCAAGTCAGTGTCGCAACAGTCAGTTTTACAAAAGAGAGAATGACATTTTGGATGAAGATGGAGCAAACATAAAACAAACACTGTTGCTGAATTAAGAAGGCAATAAAACGTTGAAACATGTGCCAGTCGGACAATAAACTGGGACGACGGGGCCTTTTCCCTCTCTCACACCTGAGATACTGTCCTAAAGAAGTCCAACTGCAGATCGAAAAAAACAAAACACCGGTCCGAAAAGCGCATCACTAAAATCGTACTTTAATCAGAGCGCTCCATGTAAAACGCATTTAATCAGACTTTAGGATCAGTTTGCACAAAGCCAGCGTGGAGTGAAGCCGCTGTAAGTTATTGACATATTCACGGGAAACAGAAAAGCCTCATCTTTTTCCCTGCAGCTCGCGCACGTCACACAACCTGATTAGTCAGAGCAGACGATCCGGGCTCTGCCTCCTGCGCTGATCAAAGTGCAGATCTGATCAAAGTCAAGTGATCATCTTCACAAAGTCACTCCAACGCTCTCACGTAACCCCTGCTTAGCTAAATCAGGATTAGAGAGATAATTTATTCCCCGATGAAGACAGTCGTCAGCGCGCAGCCAGACAGGAGCCGTAGCATGGGGTCCACGAGCATTTCAACCTGGGGAAAAGTTTAAACGACAAAGTGAGTGAGGTACGGTGAGTATTTACTGTAGTACTGTAGTAACTGTACGTAGAGAAGTGGATACAATACATTCAACTAGTGCTGGAGTCTAGACAGGGGCGATGAGACTGAGAGGCTGAGGGGCCAAGGGTCTGCTGCTGCGGTGGAGATGGAGCAGGGAAGAGTGTGCAGGTAGAAACTGAAAGTACCGTATTTCCCGCACTATACGGTGCACTAAAAAGGCTTTCATTTTCTCCAAAGACTCCAGTGCGCTTTATAACCCAGTGCGATTTATATATGGATTAAATCTGGTTGTGTTTACTGACCTCGAAACAGTTTGTGTGGTTTTGTTTCGCTTAATGCCCCTTATATATGAAAAATGATGGAGTGCTGCCCGGTGGTCGAGTGGTTAAAGCCCAGCACACGTACAGTATGCCAGGCAGTGCCGCAGTGTCCTGACTCCGACATTTACTGCATGTCCTTCCTTCTCTCTCTCATACCCCATTTCACACTTTCCTGTCAATAAAGCCTACGGGCACAAAATCTTAAAAAAGAAAGAAAAATGATCGAAAATAGACCATTCATTGACAGTACGCCTTGTAATCCAGTGCGCTCTATAGTGTGGAATATACGGTAGATGAAATAACAGAACAGATATAATGCAAAAGAAACTCCCAGGGTCCAAATGAGACAGATGTGTGCTGTCTGCATCTAATTATAAAGCATTGTACCGTCTTGCAAACCAGGAAGTGACAGCAACGCTCGCTCTGGTCTCTGAAAGAAGTGAAAAACATTACATTACAGATGTTTTTTTAATCAAGCTGTTTTTACGTATATATTAACCACTTCTACTTCTTGCTTTGTGCAGATCAGAGCTAATTTAATTTAGCTCAAATTTAGCTGGTCAGACCTTTTTGATGATTTTTAAAAACAATGTCTCGATGACTTTGATCCTTTTTAAACCATGAATCACTGCTGGACGACTTGTTGTGAAAAGCATCAACTCAACACGGTGAAGACTTAGAAGGATTGGAATGTGTTAGTTAAAGGAGGAATAACTTTGAACCGCTGCAAACATGAACAATTAACTAGTCTTGTTGTTCATGGTTTTAAGCAGGTACAATGCATTTAAATGTATTTATATTGCTTTTTTATGTTGTCTTTTATGGTTTATTACTCAAAAATATATGGCATGAAACGTTTGCCTTCTTATTGTGAATGGGTTCACCTGTGTGGAAACAGAGTGTTGCTCTTTACTAGTTTTGCTTATGGCTCTGTGTTTTCTATTGGCTCCGGCTGTGGCTTTTAGCTCTGGCCTCTCCATCATCAGAGATGGAGTCCTGCTCTTAAGTGTACGTAAGTATGTCTCGTAAGTATGTCTGGGTCGGCTGTGCACGAGCTGTCAAATTCTACTCTTAGTCTCCTTAGTGCTTTCTTTGTGTAAAAGTTGCCGTCCTACATTTGCAAGTGCATGCTTGCGCCTTATCAGGGATGTCGGTTCCTCTGTTTGTGTTTTGCTGCTTTGCCTCTCTCTCTCTGGTCTCCAGTCCGGCCCCTGCCCACTCTGCACTGGTCCGGCCCCTGCCCACTCTGCACTGGTCCGGCCTATGCCCACTCTGCACTGGTCCGGCCCCTGCCCACTCTGCACTGGTCCGGCCAATGCCCACTCTGCACTGGTCCGGCCAATGCCCACTCTGCACTGGTCCGGCCTATGCCTACTCTGCACTGGTCCGGCCTATGCCCACTCTGCACTGGTCCGGCCAATGCCCACTCTGCACTGGTCGTCCGGCCCCTGCCCACTCTGCACTGGTCCGGCCAATGCCCACTCTGCACTGGTCGTCCGGCCAATGCCCACTTTGCACTGGTCCGGCCTATGCCCACTCTGCACTGGTCCGGCCAATGCCCACTCTGCACTGGTCCGGCCTATGCCCACTCTGCACTGGTCCGGCCTGTGCCCACTCTGCACTGGTCCGGCCTATGCCCACTCTGCACTGGTCCGGCCTATGCCCACTCTGCACTGGTCCGGCCAATGCCCACTCTGCACTGGTCGTCCGGCCCCTGCCCACTCTGCACTGGTCCGGCCTATGCCCACTCTGCACTGGTCCGGCCCCTGCCCACTCTGCACTGGTCCGGCCAATGCCCACTCTGCACTGGTCGTCCGGCCTGTGCCAACTCTGCACTGGTCCGGCCAATGCCCACTCTGCACTGGTCCGGCCTATGCCCACTCTGCACTGGTCCGGCTCATGCCCACTCTGCATCTGCACTGGTCCGGCCCGTGCCCACTCTGGATCTGCACTGGTCCGGCCCGTGCCCACTCTGGATCTGCACTGGTCCGGCCCGTGCCCACTCTGCATCTGCACTGGTCCGGCCTATGCCCACTCTGCACTGGTCCAGCCCGTGCCCACTCTGCATCTGCACTGGTCCGGCCCGTGCCCACTCTGCACTGGTGCGCTGTGGGCCCGGCTCGTTGCTGATGGTGTGTAGGTGCTCAACCACCCGCTGACCGACCATTTCACCCTGTGGGTCAGAACTTAAAGAGGACCATTAAAACTCAAACTTTGAATGGACTCTCTGGATTATAATGCAAATCCACGCTCTTAATGTGTAAATGTAATATATATAAATAAATGGCACTGTCTCTGCCTCTTCGTTGAACCTTATGTGTGTCTTTGGCTCATTTCTCCAGGTTAAACTGGAGCGGTATTGGACAGCTTTTATTCAGTATAATTAAGTATAAAGTTCCATCTGCTGCCACACCTACAAAGACCTGACCTGTAACTTGTTGGAGCCATACTGTGGAACATTCAATCACATCTCCATGGAAGCGAGCAGCTTAGAGACGAAGAAAACATGTGCACCCTTAAAAATGTATGTATAGGGCTATATGTAATGTATAGTCGATATTGCCTTTATGGCACAGTAAAAGACCAATGCAGCACTGATAGAAAAGTGAAAGAATGCAGTGAAAGTGAAAAGAACTTACTCGCTACATCTATTGCAACTGACGCTAGCTTTTTATACTCGTTTTGTGAAAAGGAACATCTTCTCTTCAGTACATCCCCACGTTTTGGAAACCTTTACAGAAAATAGCCCATATCTTAAGATTCAGATTCTTTCAGAACACATTCATGAGATGAATATAATGAAGACATTTCCTGTTGAAAGTGTGGATGTGTGAGGACATGACAGTCCACACACAGGACACACTGTTCAGACCTGCTACATTGGTGCTAAAAGCTTCTCCAGGTTTCACCTCAATGAAATGAATATTAGATTTCAAGTCATCCGCATCACTTTCCACCCACAGACATAGTGTTTGTGTTGTGTGCTATACATCTGTGCTTTGCTTTAAAAAGCCAGAGTTCGGAAAAATAAACTTTAAAACTTTTCCCTGCATCAAATACCTGCTGCAGTGAAGTAGTCTGAGCCGCAGCACACAGGAAATCTGCTCAATGTCCGTCCTGCTCTTCTGCCTCATTTCACGCTACTGTCCTTTACAATAAAGCCTCTGGGCCAAATACAAAATATATCTCTGGAGTTGTACTTGGTTTCATTCAAGCGTTTTATCCTCCTTCTACTCCTCTGCTTGTTGTCATCAGATTTGTTCGGAACATTTCAGCGCCCAATGATTTCCCTTTATGACAATCCATACTTTTCTACTTTATTTGCATAGCTCCTTTCACAGACAGAAGTCACAGAACGTTTTAAGAGCAACAGATCCAAGCGCTCACTCGCCTCGTGTTTCGTGCATCGTCCGTGGAACAGTTCACGGCTGCTGAGACCACGACCTGGAACGCGCCTGTGGAGAAGGTCGGACGTTCAGTTTGAAGCGTGGCCAGGGAGGTCTACGTATGCTGCGACCAGGCTTTGGACGTTCATTCTGCACTGGACGATTGGTTTGTGTTTTATTGAGAGCGAAAAACAGTGTGTTACCGTCATCTAAAGCGTGAAGAAACAAAAGCGCAATCAATGAATTCACTTTTTCATTTCTGCGTGCACGGAAATCAAAACTAAACATACTAATAAATGCCCCCATAGTTAGATGGGACAATAAATAGATGGGACAATAAATATAAATACATGTAGATTTGCAGGAATAAACAATTGGAACAAACTTTAATACCTGTGGGAGAGTTTGGTGCTCGGTGACGGTGAGCGATCATTCCGTTGCTAGCCAGCCATTCTTGGTGCGCCGTTCCTTCATTTCTCTTTCCTTTTTTGTGTTCCCTTCTCACATACCCTGACCATCCATCCACGCCATCATTAGTTATTGTCGCCTCAGAGCCGCCTCAGAGCCACAAGCTGCTTCGGCGCGCAAACGGTCACATGCCGCCGAAGCACACCTCGACTCCTCGCACTTTACTTCCTGATTCAATTAAAACCACCGATCATACGTCGCTGATCACCAGGGCAGCTCCGGCGGCATCCCTAGCGTCGCAGTTCGCCTTTAAGAGGGTCCACTTAGCTCACCTGTCTGTCAAAATACAGCCATGTGGAACGTTCCCTCTTGCCCCCTTCTGCCATCTCTATATCTCGCCTCTCCACCTCCTCGCGCCCCTGTTTTGATCCGTCCACTCCAGACCTTTTAATACATGACAAAAAAACGCCGGCTCGTGTCATGTCAGGTTCGTGTCAACTTCCCCCGGACTTGGTCTTGGTTTCTTGGTCGCAGTCGGAGCTCCGGCCCTTCCCTGATGTTCTTCTCTGTCACCCCCGTCACCGGGCGCTGCCACTCGGACTGGCTTTAAAATGGTCCCCCCGGAGATGCTGGGGATGGTGATGGGACATAGGGTGACAGGACGGAGGGGGAGAGAGTGGAGGGAGGAGGGACAGGGCGAAGTAAGCAGTGGTCACTCAGGCAGTAGGATGATTTTTTTCCTGTCTATTTAGTATGATGGTGATACACTTTAGGGGACGGCTGGATGGTGGAGGAGAAGGGCAGAAAACTGGGAGCGAAGGGAAGTTAAGTTAAGCCACAGTCTCTCAAAATATTCAGTTAAAATAAGCTGTAAAAGAAAGCAAAACATATTTTTATGGCGGTGCTTGGAAACATTAATAGTGCAGCTATTCTGTGCTTTAATTACCTTCTAATTAACTTGTACTTATGTTGTAATTACACACTACTTAACACCGCGTCTGGAGCTCCTTGTAACATTGCGGCGCGTGCTTCTCCGTATGTCCTTGGGCTCCCACATCGCTTATGAATCTGGTGTTGCCGTTGCGTTTTGGCAGCATTGCTTCCGTCTGTCTGCCCCAGGACAGCTGTGGCTACAGGAGAAGCGCAACAACACCAGCTGTGAAGTTCACGAATGTCGCAGTGTAAACCATTTTTGAGCGTCAAAAAAAGCAGCGTATAAATGAAATGCATTGTCACAAACAGTGTGATTACAGCATAAATCAAGAGCAATCACAGCCTGTAACGATCAATGAATGAATTATGTGTCTTTGTTCTTAATTCAAAAGAGGATAATTGCTAATTCACAGGTGGGACAGCCAATCAGGGACACGCTTGGTCCGTCTGTTTAAACAAACACGGCTGCTTCCATATTTCTGATGAATCAACGAGTGAAGCATAAGAACGCTGTGAATCCGTGAGAGAAGTTATTGTTCTGAATGAAATCACAGAAATAAACCGATTCTCCGATCTCGCGACGCTCTTTGAGTTCGACTCGAGACGCAAAGACGGGATTGAAAAAGTGCGTATTCTGGATCCCGTAGGCGAGCGAATCTATCAAATGTGACGGCGAATTGACTTTCCCGACAAGCACACGACGTGACAGAACCTTTTATTTGCTTAGTAAGCCAATATTTGTCGACGGCAACTTGCACTTGCGTTTAACAAGCGCCTTCCATACGTGCTATAAAGACTCTTCAGTGAGTACACTCCTCTCTGGGCCGCCTCCCAAAGCCTCTGCAACCTCCGCCTGTCAGCTCCATATATCTCCCCCTGTATTTACAATGTTTTCTGCATCACTCTCTGTCCCGGCCCAGGTAGCTGTTTTCCACTAAATGAACAATCTTTATAGACGTGTCCGCGCCATAACAGGCTTGATTTCCAGCACCTCCGCGGCTCGGCGTAAGTCTTGGGGAATTGTCAAGCCTTCCGCTCGACAAATCAGGCCTAACGTATGATGTTCAGGGTGCAATTTTTATCCCTGTTTGACTGGCCAACTACCCGGCGGTAATGGGATGTTTGGGGGGGCGGAAGTGTGGGAAAAAAAGAAGAAAAAAAAAGCTGGTGGGAAATGTATTCGTAGCGCTGGAGCTGGAGCTGGAGCTGAAGCCTGATTGATCGACGCAGAGAAGACTCGCCATTTATATCCCGCTTATTCGGAGTTGGTTAAGTTTAGGAAAAATGAACGGTCCGAAAAGGAGAGCGAGACGGGAAAGGGGACGGCGGATTGCACGGGGGCTCGCCTGTGTATCGGGGTCTGGCGCCGTGTGATGGAGGCGCCGCGAATTGTCCGCGAACATTAAGTTATCTAAATGAAAATCAATAATGTGTGTGCGTTGGCGTGGTAACGAAGAGTGTACAAGGTTAGCCAGTGGAGCGGAGGGATGAGGAAAAGAGAGAGTTGCTTTCGTTCTTGCCCTGGTTTGGTACTGGTTTAATGCCAGTTTGGTCCTGTTCTAGTCCTGGTTTGGAACTCGTTTAATGCTGGTTTGGTCCTGTTCTAGTCCCGGTTTGGTGCTGGTTTAATGCTGGTTTGGTCCTGTTCTAGTCCCGGTTTGGTGCTGGTTTAATGCTGGTTTGGTCCTGTTCTAGTCCCGGTTTGGTGCTGGTTTAATGCTGGTTTGGTCCTGTTCTAGTCCTGGTTTGGAACTGGTTTAATGCCGGTTTGGTCCTGTTCTAGTCCTGGTTTGGAACTCGTTTAATGCTGGTTTGGTCCTGTTCTAGTCCCGGTTTGGTGCTGGTTTAATGCTGGTTTGGTCCTGTTCTAGTCCTGGTTTGGAACTGGTTTAATGCCGGTTTGGTCCTGTTCTAGTCCTGGTTTGGAACTCGTTTAATGCTGGTTTGGTCCTGTTCTAGTCCCGGTTTGGTGCTGGTTTAATGCTGGTTTGGTCCTGTTCTAGTCCTGGTTTGGAACTGGTTTAATGCCGGTTTGGTCCTGTTCTAGTCCTGGTTTGGAACTGGTTTAATGCCGGTTTGGTCCTGTTCTAGTCCTGGTTTGGAACTCGTTTAATGCTGGTTTGGTCCTGTTCTAGTCCCGGTTTGGTGCTGGTTTAATGCTGGTTTGGTCCTGTTCTAGTCCTGGTTTGGAACTGGTTTAATGCCGGTTTGGTCCTGTTCTAGTCCTGGTTTGGAACTCGTTTAATGCTGGTTTGGTCCTGTTCTAGTCCCGGTTTGGTGCTGGTTTAATGCTGGTTTGGTCCTGTTCTAGTCCTGGTTTGGAACTCGTTTAATGCTGGTTTGGTCCTGTTCTAGTCCCGGTTTGGTGCTGGTTTAATGCTGGTTTGGTCCTGTTCTAGTCCTGGTTGAGTCATGGTCTGGTTTAGGTTTAGTCCAAGTTTAGCCCAGTGTTCATACAACTGGTCCTACAGAATAATAAATTATTATGATTGGAGGTTTTTATGTAAAACAATATTCAAAAAATATAGAATATTCCAGTCAAAATGTTATTAGAAGTGCAAATTTTCCAAAAATACTGAATGATTGTGTTTTGTGTTGTAAGGGTTTGACGTATGCCGGGTTCTGTAACGTAGACCTGGTTTGGTCCTGTTCTAGTCCTGGTTCAGTCATGGTCTAGTTAAGGTTTAGTCCAAGTTTAGCCTAGTAACCAAACTAACTAGTTGGACTTTTTGTTTTATTTTTAAATGCAAAATTATTCAGCCTTAAATAACTCCTATATAATTATTCATTATTATAATTGCAGGTTTTTATGTTTTAAAAAAATGTAGAAAATACCTGTTATTTGAATGTGAAAATAATGTTATTTGAAGCGCAAATTGGGATTTACCAAAAAATACTGAATGATTGTGTTTTGTTGTGTTCTTATACCGGGTTCATTACGCTTAAAGCTGAAATATCTGACATTCAAACCGTGAAATTAAGTTCGTATTTAAATCCGTCTAACTTGTTCCTTGTCGGCACATCGCTAATATTCAAAACCATTCTTTTTTTGGACACAAACACAGCTTTGGAACAGCTTTATCTGACATAAAAAAGTGAAGCAAGGCCGACCACCCTTGCACAGCCAATCAGCTCTCATCCCAAAGCCTCATACAGTGACTCATACAGCTCTTTCTCACAAGTTTGCAATAGAAAACACTTTCTCTGATTGGATTAAATACATTTTTATGATGGTAAAATAAAACAGAACGACTAATTTAAAAGAAAAAGTGGAAGGTACAAGGTAAAGGCAAGGTAAGTTTATTTGTAGAGCACATTTCATACACAAGGCAATTCAAAGTGCTTCACACAGCAGGAAAACATGCATTAAAATCACAAAGAAGTTACAGAAACAGAAACACAATAAAATTAACTAAATAAAAAAATGAAATAAAAATTAAAAAAACACCTAGCCAAATCCAAATTGATCTGACCACATTGGCAGGCATTGACATTGCAGCATGACACCTTTAGATTGAATAAAAACCCATATGAAGCATGCTGGACTTGGTTAGATGGACGGTAAATGTGGTTGAGTAAAGAATAAAGTATATGGAACACATTATAAGGCCTGTGATCAGACTATAGCTTGATGCGTTCCAGCTAAAGGCAAGATATGATAATATATGGCTCGCAAACAACACAGCTACGACTCAAAGAAGACCATCTGCATCCCCCCATTATCGGCGTCCTTTTTCCTGTTACATACATTTCCGACACGTACCCACTTGTGTACCTCGCCGTGCATATTCTTGAATACACAGGCATTTGCATATATCCGCGCATATCTGAGCAGCTCGCCCCTCATTCCCCCTCGGTCCGCGGGCCACGGGAGAAATGTGCTGGTGGTTCCGGTTGGGCGCCCCCCCTCACCTGTCAGCCCGTGTAGGATCATCTCATCCCAGTGGCAATTAGCCCAACAGCGGCCGGCGTAACGAGTGTCACCATGGCTCATAGCCCCGGCTTCATCAGGCGCTGCCCGCTCGTGCCCGGCCCGGTCGTGTGGGACAGAGGGATTACCCAATGTGCGAAGAGAAGGTGTAAAACAGTGAGATTTTCTGTCTTTTAATGTCACGCAAATGCAAATGAATAATCAAATACATACGATAGATTATAGTTTGTGTTTTTTGATTTGGAGTGTTTGTTGTTGTCAATTAGGAGGAATGAAGAACATTTTATTGATGTATTTTTTATCTTTGTGCACTTTAACAATGCATAAATACACAGCTAATTATGGCTAACAATAAATGAATCAATAACACATAAAACTAATTCACTAATCATGAACAAAAAAGGGTCATAAGTAACTCTGGTAAATTATATTTAATCATAATAATTAGTCAATGATTAATACACCTTTATAAATGCCATATTATAAAGTGTTAGCTAATGTTTCCCCCTCTTACATTATGATTAAAATTATGAATAATATGGTTATTATATGTTTATTTTGTCATGTAACTATGCCAACTATTTGAAATGATGGAACCATAAGTCTACAGAATTGTGCAGAAATGTGCAAAACTCTAAACGGTTTGAAGTATTAATATATGTAAAAAGCAACAAAAAAAGGAAAAGTAAATTACCTCATCTGAATCATTCCTGGTAAACACATTTTTCACAATGAATTAAGACTTTGTTCATGCTTTATTCAGGCTAATTAAAGTCCAGCTACCCAACATTGTACTGCAAAGTGTTTTCCCCTTTTACATCCAAATCCAGCGTGCTCCACCAGACTCTAAAACTCTCCCTAACGCCGCCCGTCTCCTCGCACCGCCTCCGTAAGAGAGACACATCGGTCCCGTCCCGCCGAGCCCAGCGCCTATAGGACACTGTATTAGGACCCCGTATTAGGCTGCTGGATGTTCTAATACCAGCCCTCTGTTCTCTCATTCCGACCGCTTTACCTGCCTTAAACCGCTGCTGTGCGCGGAGCTGGGGGAAGAGGAAATTTCTCCATCGCAGAGGCAGTCAGGCAGAGGACAGGGGAGAGCCAGAATAAATCAGCCCCCGCCGGTCTCTGGTGACCACCCGCGGCAAGGGAACGGCGCCGAAAGACGAAAGAGAAGAGAGAAAGGAGGAGGAGGAGAGCGGCGGCGATGGCTGTACACCGGAATAATGTCCTTTTTTTTCTTTTTCCTGGCGTGTCCCTGTCTCGCCGGGGCCCCAGTGCGTAGCCTAAATCTACCTCCACTCATTACACAATCCCACCCCTTCAATGAGCCCACCGCTGACGGATTACAATCGCCCCGGACTGCGAGGGCCCCGCGACGGCAAAAGCACTGTCCGATTTGGCAAACGGTCAAAGTGGCTATTATCTGGCAACGGGGAGGCCGGTATTGAGATGAGCCCGAGGTGAGGGGGTAAGGGCGGGGGGAGGGCGAAATGGGAGAAGTAGGGGGCGATGGACGAATGATGATGTCGCCCGTTCAGAGGTTGGGAAGTAGAGGAGGAGCGAGGAGTGGTCGTTGTGAGAGGACAGCGTGAAAGGGCTGAGTGAAGTGTCGAGGAAGAGGAGAGAGGTGAAAATGGCAGGTATCGCTGTGTTCGAGTTGTTTTCCAGTTTAAATTCATAGAAAACTGTATGATTTCTGGTAAAATTGTGGGTTTTGATTTTGAAATATTGTTATTTCCCGTATAACTATAAAGTCCACAGTATAAAATTCAATGACTGAGATGTATATTGTATATTCAGACATCATTCTTAGTATTATTATGACTTTATTAGTATTACTATTAGTTTATTAGTATTATTATGACAATACTTTGATGACAAACTGATGCCAAACCACTTGTATAAGGGATTAGGATTTAGGGTGTTGATTTAGTTGCCAAGCCGGAATATTTTTTAATACAGTATATTTTTCAACATGAATGAAGTCTTTGTTCATGCTTTGTTAAGGCGAATGAAAGTGTTACTTAAAAAAGGTGTTTGAATTGTTTAATCATGTTCCTGTCTTCCATTTACAATGTTTGAGATCGATATTTTTACATATTCGACCATTAGTATTCTTAATAACAACACATTGGTGGCGATTGCTGCAAAACTGAGAAATGTCTCGGTTTAATTTATATATTTACAGTATATCTCTTTGTTATATATGGTATGGGTGAATGTCTTGTGTTGTACAGTTTGTCCTTGTGGGTGCGTCCTGTGGCTGCTCTCTGACCTGTCGGTGTGTGTCCGCTGTGTTGCCCCGCTCCCTGGGCAGTGTTTTATCCTAACTGAGTTTATTCAGGGCCAGAGTGTTTTTCCTCGGACAAAACAACAGGGGAAGGCAAACTGTGACTGAGAGGGAAGAGTAGTCTAAAGCAGCCCACAGGACACATTTAGTAATCCTTCCAATGATGTCCTGGGCCCAGTGATGGTTACCAGACCTGCAAAATACCCCTACAAACACACACGATCCATTTTTATCGCATTTGGCTGTGCAGTGTTGTATTTCCTGCTCTCTCTTAGCGCCACACACACACTGCACTCGAAAACAAAAATCCATATTATCGACCGGCCAGTGTCACCACAATTATTCTTTTGAAACAGCCATTGAAAACAAATTACATCTGCACTGCGTTTTCATCCGATTGCTCTGGGTGAGCAATGCTCAACTGCTGCTCCTGCCCTGCCTCTGCCGACCCGGAGACCCCTCCCCATGGGTCTGCTGTCTGTGGCCCAGTGTGGCTAACGACTGCTCCATACTGCGCCACGCTGCTCCAGGAGATGGACCATTACCATGTTTTTGGGGATTGTCCTGTTGCTCAGAAATATTGGATTGAGATCAATAAAGTGCTACTTGATTTCTATGTTTTTGGGCCTCAAAACTCCAGTCATGGAGACAATAAATGAATACCTGTGGAACCTTCTTCTGGCTGCAGGGGGAAAAAATCTATCATTAAGAAATGGACACAAACCCAACCAACAATTAAAGACTGGACCAACATTTTGAATGGCATTTGAATATTTTGGAAGATTACACTCAAATGGACAAATTTGTTAAGACTTTGGACCAAATGAGACCAAATCATGCCCGACTACATATTTAGGACTACTTGTATCATCTGTATTGTGTCTCTCTGTGTCTCGTGCTTTGTTCTTATTGTGTTGTTTTGTATATTTAAGAAAAAAACTGGAAAAATGAGGAATCACAATATGACGATTTTCCAAAACTGCAGATTGAACTGAATTTTTATCACCACATTACCCAGCCCTGACTGTAATATGGATAATATACCTGCAAATAAACAAACATAAAGCCTTATTTGTCTGTAGATGTAAAGTTGGTACATGTAACCGTCTCATGATGTCAATAAATGAACCTTTGTGTCTGTGGTCGGTTCACAATCCGTCTGCTCGTGCGCCGAATGTGTCCAAGCTGCTCCTACATTGATTACTGTGTAAAAACCATACGTGGCGGGGCCTAATCACCAGCAATATCCCATCTAACCGCGTTTCTCCATCTAACGGTATTAGCCCATTGCT
Organism: Eucyclogobius newberryi; assembly: GCF_026437365.1. NCBI lineage: Eukaryota > Metazoa > Chordata > Actinopteri > Gobiiformes > Gobiidae > Eucyclogobius > Eucyclogobius newberryi. The sequence goes on from NW_027316167.1 coordinate 8,744,547, forward strand.
CTGCTTCCCGTGCGCGAGCCGCTTCCAATAGCATAACTCCCGGGTGCCATGTGACAATGGGAGAAAACAGCAACTAATATCCAGCTGGCTCGGTTGGTAATTAATCCTGGCCTGGCTTCCCTGGGCCAAGGAGTACACGAAAGGCTAGAAGGCAGGATCCCTTTGTTAAGCTTTGACCACACAAGTCACCTCGCTGGCCCTCCCGAAGCGGGGAAACGCCAACTTTGGAGTATTAAGAAAACCAATAGCCTTGTTGACATGAACACGGAGGCCTAACCCCCGCAGCCTCCTCATATGAAGCATTGATTTTTCTGTCCGGCCGCGGCACTAAACCCATTCATTCTCTATGGCCCAGCCCTGGACTATAGCGTGGACCACTGCCCATTCGCACACACACACACACACACACACACGCATTTAGACAACACACAAGCGGCTAAATTCCTCTTTCATCCTCTTAGTCTTTACCTTGGGGGGAGGAAAGTTGAGGATTTAAGGTTCAGCTTCAGGCGCCGTCATATCACCATTTAACCATAGGAACACATAGGTTGGTGCAGTGGAAAATACACAGTAGCCGCACTATAGCCACAGAGGCCCAAGGTGACACTGGGTTAAATATCTCCTGCTGAAGCAAAGGGACTCAGTTACGGCCAATGTATTGACAGGATTTTACACATGCAACGTGAAGACAAAGGCGTTTTGCAATGACGCTTGTGTTTGGGGTCGAGCGCAAAAGCATCAAAAGTGAGACACTCGCTTTAGTTCTAAACTTTGACTATCGGAGTTAGGGTTTGTCCATGCGCTAGCGAAACGTAAATGTGATCAGGATTGTCACGGCGGTGTCAAAAATATCAAAATATCTGATTCTAGATTCTCATAGGAACAAGTATTGAGATTTAAATGACGTACAAAGGACAAACACGGAACAGTTTTCGAATGATCTTGAGATTTAACAGAAGTAGTATAAGACCGCGTGGTAAGTCTATTTTGTGGTGAAAATATAGAGTCAAAAAAGAGAAATACAAAAGATTGGTATCACAATCAGTTTTGAGTGTCAAGCCTATTCCTTAGTATCAAAATGACATTATTGGCATCTGCTGTAAAAATGGTCAAACCTCCAAGAAAGAAGTCTTTGATACACATTCCATTTTATTTTTTACGTATTTATTTTTTTAAAACAACACCCAACTAGTTTTTGGATCAAATATGACCGATGGGCTAAATCGCCGATCACCGAAGCCCTAACTGAGCATGTGCAGAAGAGAAGTGAAGCCCTAACTGAGCATGTGCAGAGGAGAAGTGAAGCTCTAACTGAGCATGTGCAGAGGAGAAGTGAAGCCCTAACTGAGCATGTGCAGAGGAGAAGTGAAGCCCTAACTGAGCATGTGCAGAGGAGAAGTGAAGCTCTAACTGAGCATGTGCAGAGGAGAAGTGAAGCCCTAACTGAGCATGTGCAGAGGAGAAGTGAAGCCCTAACTGAGCATGTGCAGAGGAGAAGTGAAGCCCTAACTGAGCATGTGCAGAGGAGAAGTGAAGCCCTAACTGAGCATGTGCAGAGGAGAAGTGAAGCCCTAACTGAGCATGTGCAGAGGAGAAGTGAAGCTCTAACTGAGCATGTGCAGAGGAGAAGTGAAGCCCTAACTGAGCATGTGCAGAGGAGAAGAGAAGCCCTAACTGAGCATGTGCAGAGGAGAAGTGAAGCCCTAACTGAGCATGTGCAGAGGAGAAGTGAAGCCCTAACTGAGCATGTGCAGAGGAGAAGTGAAGCCCTAACTGAGCATGTGCAGAGGAGAAGTGAAGCCCTAACTGAGCATGTGCAGAGGAGAAGAGAAGCCCTAACTGAGCATGTGCAGAGGAGAAGTGAAGCCCTAACTGAGCATGTGCAGAGGAGAAGAGAAGCAACAGCAGCGCAAGTTTTCCACAAACAGACGTTAAAAACGTCTTTGTAGCTGAGGCTCTGTCCATGTTTCTAATGATTTGGCGTCAGTTTGAAAAACAGGCAGTATTTTAATAACACGCAGATTTAATGTGTTTGATTCAGTCCATTCAGCAGTTAAAACATTTAGGTCAGTTTATTTCGGTTGGATAGGCCTTCTCCCTTCACGCGGAAGATCGCGTTCGAGTTCGAGACTGACTTTTGCGTTCAAAAGTTTTTGTTTCGTTTTTTTCACTTTTGTGCGCAAATGTTATTCACGAAACACTAATAAACACCACAAATCTGTTTTCCCATCCATAAAAGTCACGATTTACTTGACGAGCGGATGGCGGACAATCCACCAGAAACGTTACGTAAGAGGATTTCACTCAACGATTATGCAGAAAAACACAAAATAAAACATGTTTCTAATTCTAAGTCTCTTTACTGATTTGATTGTCTTTCCAGGGGACATTTGTGGCGGCCCTCTCCGGACTTCGCTTCGGCTCGAGCATGTCCTATTACCCCGCACGGCCGTAAAACACATTACAGTAACAGCCGGCGTTTACCATCCGTCACCAGTGTTTGGGCAGAACTTTTTCAGCGTTTTCGGTTGTCACTCTAATTTCCTCTTTCCCCATTCTCTCGCGGCGCGGCCATCTTTCTCTCGCTGGCCCGGAGAATGTTGATTATCCGTCTCGTTCCAGGCCTCATTAACCGGACGGCGCAAACACGGCCGAACGACGCGACGGGTGCCAAAAAATGTGTTCCGACGCAGTTATCTGACATGATCGGAATGGGCGGCGGCAAAAAGGCAAATTCATAAAGGGGGGTGTGTAGTGGCAGAAGTATCATTTGCTCAATTAGCATGAGCATATTAGCCAGAGCGCAGTATCACGAGTGCGGCGCTGGCACGGGTTTTCTCCGGGACACGCTGGGAGACATGAAAGCGTGAGGAAAGAGGAACGATAAGAGCAGCAGATTTTTCAAAGCGCCGGCCGGACCTGGCGTCGTTAAACATTTATGAGAAGAGAGCAGTTTTGTAGCTTTGTCCGAGTCATGTTCTTTGGATTAATTTCGTAGTAATTATGTTTGTGGAAAGTCAAGGGTCGATGGGCGGGATGAAAGTGCAGTGATGTCATATAGAGGGGCGTATGGGACCTTCACCAGCAAGGACCACGCCACAACAATGGAACATGAAAGAATGTTTATTGGTGATGGTGATGATGGAGCGACGATGGAGAGACGATGGAGAGACGATGGAGAGACGATGGAGAGACGATGGAGAGACGATGGAGGAGCGACGATGGGGGAGCGACGATGGAGCAACGATGGAGAGACGATGGAGGAGCGACGATGGAGGAGCGATGATGGAGAGACGATGGAGAGACGATGGAGGAGCGACGATGGGGGAGCAACGATGGAGCAACGATGGAGAGACGATGGAGGAGCGACGATGGAGAGACGATGGAGGAGCGACGATGGAGAGACGATGGAGGAGCGTCGACGGAGGAGCAATGATAGAGAGACGATGGAGCGACGATGGAGAGACAATGGAGAGACGATGGAGCGACGAGGGAGAGACGATGGAGAAACGATGGAGCGACGATGGAGCGACGAGGGAGAGACGATGGAGCGACGAGGGAGAGACGATGGAGAAACGATGGAGCGACGAGGGAGCGACGATGGAGAGACTATGGAGTGACGATGGAGAGACTATGGAGTGACGATGGAGAGATGATAGAGAGACGATGGAGAGATGATGGAGCGACGAGGTATCGACGAGGGAGCGACGATGTTGAAACGATGGTGAGACGATGGAGCGGCGATGGAGAGACGATGGAGCGACGATGGAGCGACGATGGAGCGACAATGGAGAGACGATGGAGAGACGATGGACCGACAATGGAGCGACGATGGAGCGACGATGGAAAGACGATGGATCGACGATCGAGCAATGAGAGTTGGCTGGGTGGAGACTCAGGATGGGGGCTCGGTCTCGGGTAATCAGCCCAGTCGATTCAGAACCCCCCCCTCTGTAGATGGTGATGAGTTAAGGTGAAGATGATGGAGACATGGGGTGGGAGGGCGGGGTCGAGAGAGCAGAGACAACAAGAGATTCTGTGAATAGTTCTTATAAATAGGGCTTCTGGGTAATTAGAGGCGTGGTTAAAGAGTGGAGGCGTGGTTACTGGAGGAGCAGAAGTTGAGGCGTGGTCTCGCTCCCGAACCCAAGTTGACGATTAACATCTCCAACTGCACGTATTTCAAATTGTATTGAATGAAAAAAAAATACATGTGCAGAGGATGTTTTCGAACAATACGTAGCTCAATGTAAAGTTGAGTGTGTGGCAAACTCTTCTTCTTCTTCTTCTTCTTCTTCTTCTTCTTCTTCTTCTTCTTCTTCTTCTTCTTCTTCTTCTTCTTCTTCTTCTTCTTCTTCTTCTTCTTCTTCTTCTTCTTCTGTGTTTTATGGCAGTTGGTATCCAAGTGTTACATTACCGCCACGTACTGTAGTTGTACGTCTTAGACTTTAGACTTTATTCTTTAGACTCACAGCAGTTTTTTTTCTTCTTTGGCAACAAATTTGAGTAAACCCTATGTTTTTTTTGTTTTCCCAAAATGCACTTTTGGTACCATTTTATAATAATTACATCTTAATTTGCCTGTAAAGCAGAAGTCCTCATTTATACTGAACATATAGTTTATTAAGCATGATTCAGGCTTATTAACTACTTTATTAAGATTAGGTTTAAGTTTGGAGTATATTAATTAACTAGTTACTAAGCCTGAATCATACTTAATAAAGTAATGAAGTATTTGTGCTTTGGCAGGTTTGGTAAGTTATTATCACTGTTGGACTTTGAGAGTTTGAACAATATTTGAGAGTCTTTTGTGTTCATACAAAAGTTTCAGCTCAAGAGGGATAAAGAAACAGACCCATAACCCATGACTGTGGTGCTGCCCGGTGGTGGAGTGGTTCAGGCGGCAGCACATGTGCCAGGCTCCATGTGCAGCCGGCCGAGCTCTGACAATGTAAGGCATGTCCTCCCTTCTCTCATCCCCATGTCACACTCTGCTGTCCTGTCTAAGAGGTTATCTCTGGCATAAGGACGAGTTATTGTACAGTACAGTTGAGTTGAGTATGGTAAGAATAATACTCTTCTGTATTTACTCGTATCCAAAACTCCCTCCACATTTACATCTTTGTATGTTGTCTGTCAACAAAATGAAGCAAGCATTTTAAGAAGTTCCAAATATGTGCAATATTGGCTTATTTTATGGATAAAATGTCCTATTTTATATGAAAATTACATAGTGAAAAATTAAAAAAAGACAAAAAAATACATGTTTTCTTACATTAATCGAAGTAAATACAGAAGAAGTTCCAAATCTCTACGTTCAAATTTTATTCCAATTGACCTGCAGCGTCTTGCCTTAAATTAAGCCTTTTAATTATAACTGATTCGACACAATGCTTTATTTAAGTCATGAAATGTGTTTAAAATATCCACTACCTACAGATTCTGTCTCAAATACTACACTGCTCTGCCTCACGTTTTAGGCCCAAAAACACGACTTTGGGACTCCAGAACCTGCAAAAACAACATGAAACATGATTATTCCCTGATACATTTGCCCCACTTTGTCCCCTATAGAATCATCTCACGATAGCGACAGACTTTGGCAAAAGGACGGCATTGTTGCAGCCCCTGGGATATTTCCTCTTTGGACCTTTTCTGCTGAGATATTGTGTGATCTCTCCTTAACTTTGACAGAGAATACGGGGGGAAAACAGAAATGGTAATCACGCCGCGCTTGGGGGAAATACATGCCCCATTACAGCGGGACTTTCTTTGTGGGGACAAAAGTGAAGGGGAACAAGGCTTGCACTTTAAGTAAACAACCCATGTATCCAGGGAGACCGGAGGAGCGATGCGTTATGGGAGCTTAATCTGTAACGCCGGGGGTACATACGCATTGCACACGCGCTTTCATTCATTGCCGCTCGGTGTACGGCTGATATCGCATTATGGAGAAGGAGATTTGCCATTAAACTCATTCCGCGAACATGCGACTTGTGCGATTTACAAAAGGGTATTACACAGTTGGATCAGGTTTTTCGTCAATACCCCGGAGTGGAGGTGCGCGCGGGGGTGGAGGAGGTGGGGGGGTTAGTCAGTGTTGGGCTTTACAATAATCGATCGAGAGGAGCGCTGGTTTGGTACCTGGGTTTGATTGGGAGACTGCGGCCGGTGTCGTCCAGGGGGAAGTTTGCACGTTTTACCCGCGTCCAGTGAGTTGATTCTGGGAGATCTGGTTCTAAAATCCACTGGAGCTGCGACAAGTTTACAGATTAATGGCGAAGAATAGATTATTTAGATAAACGTCACTGTTCACTCGTTCACTGGGCTGTACACGTGACACGAGCGGAGAAAAGATACGTTTTATGGCTCGAATTGAGCAGCGATCGCATGAAAATGACGCTAGAAATGTGTAAATGTTGTGTATTTGATGGAAATACTCGTTTGTTCTTAGATATGCTCCACCGGAATCCTCAAACGGCTTCACTTCAGCTTAATTTGGGTTGAATTCAGTAAAACATCTTTTCATCACCGACTTTTGGGTTCTAAACAACAAAACAATGAATCGAAACAATAGCAAATAGAGCTGGACTAAACTATTATCGATTATATTATTAGTTGCAGTCTGATAATCAACTTTAAAACAATGCAAAGTTGTCAAGTTCAACTGTTTCTGGAAGATGATGGTTCTGAAAGGTTATTTTTCTCTTTTGGATGAACGGGTCAAACGCTGAAAACAAACAAAACTAACGGATTTTACAATTCTGTTCTGGAGGCAACTGCAGGTCAAAGTGAAGTCGACTATAACACTTTATAAGTCTGTATAACCACAAATGAGTTACTGTTTTGAGTTTTCACGGTAGAAATGAAATATGAAAACAACTGTTGTAAGTGTGTAATACATCTGGAGATAAAACAAATGAAAGATTTAGGCGTCGACATCTATTTAAGTATTTGTCAGGTAAAACCAAACAATCGTGATCAAACCTTCATCAGAAACTGTCTCTTTTTGAATAAAGGATGATGTAAACATTTCATAACCCGGTGCAAAGTGGAGGTACTTGATGTAAGAACCATCATGTTCCGGCTCCGTGTGGCATTAGCGCGCTCGCTCCTGAGAGTCAGCTGCTCCGACACAAACAGCCTTTTGAGTGAATTACAATTTTTTTCCCCGTATTTTCTCTTCTGTTTTCACTCTCCTTTTTCTGACGGGCCACTGAACCCTTGGTTGGCTGTGTATGCACCAGCAAACATGCTGATACGATCTTAAAGGTCATGTTCTTTTCACGTTGACAGAGGCCTTCCAAAACTTTGACGAGGGGGTCCCTCTAAAGGATAGTGCGCTCCACAGTGGGAACGGCAGTGAAGTCGACTCGGGGCAGGCAAACTGGAGCTGATTAATGTTCTACATCAGCAGCTCTTTTCCTATTCAGAGTGCATTTCCAGGGGCAGTCAAGCTGATCCAGGACGGCCCATCAGCCACGCTCTCTTCCCTTGTGGTGTTCTTCCTGAGGTTACAAGATAAACTGATTATCACTAATCAGCTGCAGTTGCATTGGCTCCTGGGTTTTGCTTCAGGAGCCTCTAATATATTATGCAGTAAAAGTAAAGTAGATAGCCCTGTGATAGCTTGTTCTCACTCCTACGTTCCGGTTTGCAGTATATACAATCATTGTATGTGGCTAAATGACAGAGTTGATCTCACATTGTGTTGAGTCAGTCCTCACTGGTGCTAGAGAAGAGTCCTGGTTTCTAAAAGGCAATATATATAATATTACTCACGTTGGTTGACAACTGTTTATGTCTTGGCTACTGACTGTATTTTCCACATTCTTCTGCATAAGACATCAAGGACTAGAAGACATCAAGGACTAGACATTTTAATACAAAATACAATTACAGTTATATAATATATACTACTATATAAATATTGGATACAATTGGACAGATTGATTTTCCCAAAGACTTGTGAGAAAACAAACATCCTGCTACATACAGTATACGTATATACATGAATATACGTTATACACATGCATAAACAGCGATGTAAGCCTGAACATACTGAAGTTGTGAAATGCAGGGGAATGTGAGCCCCAGGATGCAGAGCTTCTGCTCTCTGTATGTGAGCCGTGTTGTGTCTGAACAGCAGACCATGAAGGTAATGCGCAGCACTTTGTAAATGAGACCGTTAGTGTTGATGGTGGACCACTGTGGACAGCTCCTCTTGCTCTCCTTGTTTTTAAAAGGCAGCCATAATGGCCAGTAAGGACAGCCTTAAGAGCGGCTGGCAGCTTGAAGCTTGACGCACCCAAAGGTCATTGATCCCCCTCTCCTCGCCGCGTGCTCTCGCTCTCTCTTTTTAAACAATTCATCCTGATTTTGGCATTTTGTGAACACACACAGGACAGCTCACCGACAAGCCGACCTTGACACTGAATTGGATAAATAAACCTTCAATTTAGCCTCCTCTCCTCCTCCTATGCCGGCGCAGCTCTCCGGCTAAGGCAGCGAGTCCCAGCGGGAGGCTTCACCTATCCATATCGTTCAGCCCACGCTCAGCTCCACTCAGCGCGCCTTCCCTTCCCCTCTCGCCGCCTGTCTACCAGAGCTGCCCTAAGCGCTGTGACAAACACGGCCTAAAGATAAGCTAACAGCCCCCTTGCGCTCCAGTCAGAGTCAATCCTCGCGCCGCGTCGGAAATTTAAGGCCAATTCTGTCTCTCAACACTGTCCGTCCCATTTCCGCTCCGCCCGCCGCCTCTGTCAGGAGTCCCGGGCTAACACGAGCAGGCAAACACACTCGAGCTCCTATCAGATGGGAGGGTTCGCCGTCTCCGGGGGAAGAAGGCAGCCGCGAGAGCACTACTCCATAACGGGTAATGACATGGCATTTAATGATACTGTCCAAAATGATCGGGCCGCCGCCGACAGCTGCGGCTGCTCTGCATGGAGGCCGCGCAGCCGTGGAGAGCCAGATAAGCATGGCTGGGCCCACATTACGGCGAGTGTGAGGCTCTGAACACGGTGCAGGCAATACTGTATCTCTCACTCGCGCTGTCGCCTGATACGAAGTGACACGCCGGCTTGTGCAAACGACCATCCTGTCTGCCATCACTCCTCCGCCGCTCTCGTCTGTGTTCTGTTCTCTGGCGTCTGCAGATTCCATGCACGGCGCCGTTGCAGCGTTAGAGAGGAGTGCATGTGTTAAAGACGACATGTTCTGCTTGTTTTATGTTTTTTAGAATGTAACCGTGACGTGCAAATTGACATCGTGTGCTTCGTAAACCGTAAAGTTCTTCTAAAATGGCTTATTAATACACACAGAACCATTGACTTCCAGATCAAAAGTACATAACTGAGAATTTTCACGCATTCGTACTAAAATGTCACTGTAAAAAGCAGCAGATTTGTATGTTTGTGGTCAAAAAATACCCAAAGTTTGAATTTGTACCTTTTTTTATCATTGAAATCTGAAATGATCTGAGCACTCAAGCCTTGAATACGCAATGATAAAGGATTTCTCAAACATGAATCCATCAAAGGACCACTGTTATAACATAAAACGTCCTCTTTACACAATATGTACCACGCCGTTTGAATACCACCATTAACATCGCTCTAGTTATAAGGAAGAAACAATTTTTCCGGACTATAGTTTGGCCCGGGTGCGACTTATACTCGGGAGCGACTTGTATGTGATATTACCAACACATTATTATATCATTTTGTTTGTTAAGAGGGCGCTCTAGGCTCTAAGCGACGCAGAAGAAGAATCTGCACTTCCTCTTCCTCTGGAGTTTGTGGAGTTGTTTAGAAGTGACACAGAGGAAGAAGAATTCAGTGGATTTAGTGATTTGGGGTAAAACTGATGCTTTGGTAAACTTGTTAGCATGTTCTTTATGCTATAGTTATCTGAATAACTGTTCATATGTTACGTTAACATACCAGACACTTACCACAGTTCTGTCTGTGCCTCATGTAGCTGAAGGTGTTAGCGTTAGCATACGTACACCTATTCACCATGTTCTCTAATCTGCACTTAAATCCAGATCCTATTTTCATTTTGTCCGTATCAGATTAGAAAATTCAAACTTTTGCATTTTGCATCAATACATTTCCTATTGAGTGAGTGTTGACTTCATTTCGTCCACTCGCTGCGCCTCGAGTGCTTCGCCGTGGCACTTTGGAGTGGAGGTGTGCGCTCGTGCGTTCTCACTCGCGCATGTGCGAGCGCGTCAGCCTATCGCCGTCCTGTGACAGCCGTGAAGACACCTCAGGGCGAAAGTAAAACACAACCCGCGGCTAAGGCCCGTCCGGCTGTGATAATGAGTGGCTCGCTCCGGCTGCACTGACAGACTGAAGAGAAACCCATGTAGGCAAGTCCATCAGGTAATTAGATTGAACCTACGATGCCGGCTAATAAGTGTTTAGAGCGCTAACAGCCGCGCTTTCCACACTTCAGCTAGCGGCCTGTGTAGTGCATGTTAAGAGTGGCGTTCTATTCGAGTTTTCTTTCCAGGTCGAACGTTGTATCATGAAAAATTGTACTTATTTCCAACAATATCCTTTAAGTACTCTATTTGAACCACTGTGTGCAAGAAGGTGTGCTACTCTAGAAATGTAAAATGCAATGATCAGTCTTCAGTAGATATTACAAGAGTGCGAATAGTTTGAACCAAATGCAAGTGTTTTTTCTCTTGTTTTTAAGCAGAAACCGCTCAAGAAACTGGTGTAGAGGAGGCGACATCGTGTGGGACTGACAATGATGTGGAAACCAGCAGAAGTTGTGTATTTATCATTGTTCTTTACTGACGCGAACAGTGCTGTTACCATCTCTGTCACTGTAAGTTTTGAACGTTGTAATCTCAGCCATGGTCAGACGGGCCTCATTTATGAACGTTGGTAACTTCCACTTGAAGAAGATGCTGAGATCTTTGTGCGTTTGAGCTGAAACGTTCCTTTTGAAATTAAGAGTTGTGCCAAATTCCAGTCCATCCAGCTACGAGCATCGCCTCCCTCGTTTACATGTTTATTCACATAAAAATGTATATGTATTTGGTAAGAAATGCCAACTGCACTTCCATATATGGCGTGACAAACACACATGCGGAGCGTATTTAAGTCACCAACATAATGAAAAAAACCTTTCATAATTTTTAGTCACGTTTCCGTAAGATTTTACTGTTTGTAAGATTTGTTCTTCCAAAAAAACAATTTTGTGAATCCCCCAAAAATATTTGTAAGACGTCCTTAAGTACATGAATGAGGCCCGGTGTTCTTTGTTCTTAAAGGTGCACAAACCCTCTGTGTGCAGGGTGTGTCACCTTCTTTTCACCATGGATACTGCTTTGCCTAGAAGATTTCAAAGTATGGCATTAAACGTATCTATCACTATGGAGACAGAGGAGGTGACGCCACCAGACAAAGATCAAACCTCTGCAGAGAATGCACCTTTTTCACTGGACTTTTGAGCAATTAAAACACCCAAAATGAAGTCAACCACTTTACCAGAAAAGCTACACAGTGCAGCTTTTAGAATTCAGTATTATTTAGTATTTTCTAGTATTTTTCAGTTGTCAGGAAAGTTACACTAAAGATATATCAATACTAATGAAGCTATTGAAATGTATCTGTAATGAGCCACAGTTAGCTTTTCTTTTTTAAGATAAGATATTCCTTTATTGTCCACACATGGGGAAATTTCATTGTTGCAACACAGGTAGATACAGAGGAAAAGGACAGATAACTTATAGGAAGTTTAGGCAAGGCAAGTTTATTTGTAGAGCACATTTCATACACAAGGCGATTCAAAGTGCTTCATACAGCAGGAAAAATGCATTAAAATCACAAAGAAATTACAGAAACAGAAACACAATAAAATTAACTAAATAAAAAAAATAATAAAAAAAACACCTAGCCACGAAGGGTAACGTGTTTTCAGAGACCAACTCCCTTTTAAATCAATCCAACTGATTGTCTAAACTAATGAAATCACAAACAAAAGAGAAGAGTGCAAGTAAAAATCCTTTCAGTCACATGCGCAGCTAAACAAAACTGTCTGTCTCAAAAAACACTCTTAATAGAAGAACTCTTATAAACAAAACTCTTATAAACAAAAACGTCATATAGACAAAACCTCTCATTTCTTAATAAGGAATGGAGGGGAAAAATAAAGATAAAATAAAAACAGCTAGCGTAAGACAAGATAATACTAATAATAATGGTAAAATAAACACTCTATTTACATCAGTTACATGCACATGAATGTGACATTATTGCACATGGTTAAGTCAGTATTGCACGTGGTTATGTCAGTATTGCACATGGTTAAGTCAGTATTGCACATGGTTAAGTCAGTATAGCACATGGTTATGTCAGTATTGCAAATGGTTATGTCAGTATTGCACATGGTTAAGTCAGTATAGCACATGGTTATGTCAGTATTGCACATGGTTATGTCAGTATTGCACATGGTTAAGTCAGTATTGCACATGGTTAAGTCAGTATTGCACATGGTTGAGTCAGTATTGCACATGGTTATGTCAGTATTGTACATGGTTAAGTCAGTATTGCACATGGTTATGTCAGTATTGCACATGGTTAAGTCAGTATTGCACATGGTTAAGTCAGTATTGCACGTGTTCAGGGCTAACAGTGTTTGTTATAAAGTCTGACAACAGCAGGAAGGAAATTATAGCACAAAAAATAGTCGTTGCATCCCATCTTTATCCTCAATGTAGCAAGTGTGAATCGTTGTCTGTTTGTCTCGTTGTCTCTACACTGTCTGTACATATATACTCTGATCACTGCAGTTGCTTGTTCTTCCAGTGACTGTTTGTGAGGCCGGCATGATTCCCGCACAGGTTAGGGGCCGACGCCGTGCAGCTTCCTCACATGTGTTTTGATGGCTCGGCTGCAGGGTACGGTCTCGGCGTGTCAGAGCAGGGGCCGGAGGCGGGCCCCGGGGCTGCCCTCGGGGGTCCTGCTCGTCTTGAGATACACGCTCGTACACAGCTGCAATTCTGCATAATGCCCGTATTTACATAAGGCCTTCTGGTCAATGCCGTGCGGAGTAAAGGTAATTCTTGAAGACAGCGTAGATGTAGATATGTGTATTAGATATGTGTGTTAGATATGTGTGTTAGATATGTGTGTTAGATATGTCTGTTAGATATGTGTGTTAGATATGTGTGTTAGATATGTGTGTTAGATATGTGTGTTAGATATGTGTGTTAGATATGTGTGTTAGATATGTGTGTTAGATATGTGTGGTAGATATGTGTGGTAGATATGTGTGTTAGATATGTGTGGTAGATATGTGTGGTAGATATGTGTGTTGGATATGTGTGTTAGATATGTGTGGTAGATATGTGTGTTAGATATGTGTGGTAGATATGTGTGGTAGATATGTGTGTTGGATATGTGTGTTAGATATGTGTGGTAGATATGTGTGGTAGATATGTGTGTTAGATATGTGTGTTAGATATGTGTGTTGGATATGTGTGTTAGATATGTGTGTTAGATATGTGTGGTAGATATGTGTGGTAGATATGTGTGGTAGATATGTGTGGTAGATATGTGTGTTAGATATGTGTGTTAGATATGTGTGGTAGATATGTGTGTTGGATATGTGTGTTAGATATGTGTGGTAGATATGTGTGTTAGATATGTGTGTTGGATATGTGTGTTAGATATGTGTGGAAGATATGTGTGGTAGATATGTGTGTTGGATATGTGTGTTAGATATGTGTGGTAGATATGTGTGGTAGATATGTGTGTTAGATATGTGTGTTAGATATGTGTGGTAGATATGTGTGTTGGATATGTGTGTTAGATATGTGTGTTAGATATGTGTGTTAGATATGTGTGTTAGATATGTGTGTTTGATATGTGTGTTAGATATGTGTGTTGGATATGTGTGGTAGATATGTGTGTTGGATATGTGTGTTAGATATGTGTGTTAGATATGTGTGTTAGATATGTGTGGTAGATATGTGTGGTAGATATGTGTGGTAGATATGTGTGTTAGATATGTGTGTTAGATATGTGTGGTAGATATTTGTGTTGGATATGTGTGTTAGATATGTGTGGTAGATATGTGTGGTAGATATGTGTGTTGGATATGTGTGTTAGATATGTGTGGTAGATATGTGTGGTAGATATGTGTGTTGGATATGTGTGTTAGATATGTGTGGTAGATATGTGTGGTAGATATGTGTGTTAGATATGTGTGTTAGATATGTGTGGTAGATATGTGTGTTGGATATGTGTGTTAGATATGTGTGTTAGATATGTGTGTTGGATATGTGTGTTAGATATGTGTGGTAGATATGTGTGTTAGATATGTGTGGTAGATATGTGTGTTGGATATGTGTGTTAGATATGTGTGGTAGATATGTGTGGTAGATATGTGTGGTAGATATGTGTGTTGGATATGTGTGTTAGATATGTGTGGTAGATATGTGTGTTGGGTATGTGTGTTAGATATGTGTGTTAGATATGTGTGTTGGATATGTGTGTTAGATATGTGTGTTGGATATGTGTGGTAGATATGTGTGGTAGATATGTGTGTTGGATATGTGTGTTAGATATGTGTGGTAGATATGTGTGGTAGATATGTGTGGTAGATATGTGTGGTAGATATGTGTGTTGGATATGTGTGTTAGATATGTGTGGTAGATATGTGTGTTAGATATGTGTGGTAGATATGTGTGGTAGATATGTGTGTTGGATATGTGTGTTAGATATGTGTGGTAGATATGTGTGTTAGATATGTGTATTAGATATGTGTGTTGGATATGTGTGTTAGATATGTGTGTTAGATATGTGTGGTAGATATGTGTGTTGGATATGTGTGGTAGATATGTGTGGTAGATATGTGTGGTAGATATGTGTGGTAGATATGTGTGTTAGATATGTGTGTTAGATATGTGTGGTAGATATGTGTGTTGGATATGTGTGTTAGATATGTGTGGTAGATATGTGTGTTAGATATGTGTGGTAGATATGTGTGTTAGATATGTGTGGTAGATATGTGTGGTAGATATGTGTGTTAGATATGTGTGTTAGATATGTGTGGTAGATATGTGTGTTGGATATGTGTGGTAGATATGTGTGTTGGATATGTGTGTTAGATATGTGTGTTAGATATGTGTGGTAGATATGTGTGGTAGATATGTGTGTTGGATATGTGTGTTGGATATGTGTGGTAGATATGTGTGTTGGATATGTGTGTTAGATATGTGTGTTAGATATGTGTGTTAGATATGTGTGTTAGATATGTGTGGTAGATATGTGTGTTGGATATGTGTGGTAGATATGTGTGGTAGATATGTGTGTTGGATATGTGTGTTAGATATGTGTGGTAGATATGTGTGTTGGATATGTGTGTTAGATATGTGTGGTAGATATGTGTGTTAGATATGTGTGGTAGATATGTGTGGTAGATATGTGTGTTGGATATGTGTGTTAGATATGTGTGGTAGATATGTGTGGTAGATATGTGTGGTAGATATGTGTGGTAGATATGTGTGCATATAAGTCGCTCCGGAGTATAAGTATATAAGTATAAATATAAGTATAAGTTGCACCTCGGCCAAAACTATGAAAAAAGGTGCGACTTATAGTCCAGAAAATACGGTAGTATTGACCTCTGTATTGGGCCTGTCATGCATTATTGCGACTTTCTTCTTCTTCTTCTTCTTCTTCTTCTTCTTCTTCTTCTTCTTCTTCTTCTTCTTCTTCTTCTTCTTCTTCTTCTTCTTCTTCTTCTTCTTCTTCTTCTTCTTCTTCTTCTTCTTCTTCTTCTTCTTCTTCTTCTTCCACTTACTGTAGTTGTACGTCTTTGACTTTAGACTTTCTTATTGCGGCTTTAATTGACTTTAGAACCGCACTGTACAAACAACACACCACGTTTTAGGTGCTGTAGCGCGCTCTGCTGTCAACAGTGGGAATAAACAATCAAAAAAACGGTAAATGAAGTCATTAGGCAACGTGACCGGCATGCTAACAGAACCGTGCAGTCGTAGAGTTCAACACGGCGGAAGAAAGAGTCCTGGTTCATTATGTTTCGAGCACTTTGAGAGCAGACCACCTCATGAAACAGCTTCAATGAAACAAACGTAAATGTTACAAAAACTATATCATGTGGTTAAAGTTATGCTAATGAGTCGTAGCGTCAGAAGATTAAAATCATATCATGAGGGTGCTTTTTTGGTGTCTTTTGGCTGGATTTAAGTGTATATTCTTGTTTGACTGGCAGAACGAGAGTGTCGCATCAAACTTGTGTCGCGTGTTGTGTCGCGTGTCGTGTGTCGTGTCGTGTGTGTCGCGTCGCGTCGCGTCATGTGTCGCGTCGTGTGTCGCGTCGTGTGTCGTGTCGTGTGTCGTGTCACGTGTCGTGTCGCGTCGCGTGTCGCGTCGCGTCGTGTGTTGCGTCGCGTGTCGTGTGTCATGTGTCGTGTCACGTGTCGCGTGTCGTGTCGCGTGTCGTGTGTCATGTGTCGTGTCACGTGTCGTGTCACGTGTCGTGTCGCGTGTCGTGTGTCATGTGTCGTGTCACGTGTCGCGTGTCGTGTCGCGTGTCGTGTGTCATGTGTCGTGTCACGTGTCGTGTCACGTGTCGTGTCGCGTGTCGTGTCGCGTGTCGCGTGCCGTGTGTCATGTGTCGTGTCACGTGTCGCGTGTCGTGTCGTGTGTCATGTGTCGTGTCACGTGTCGTGTCGCGTGTCGTGTGTCATGTGTCGTGTCACGTGTCGTGTGTCGTGTCGCGTTTCGTGTGTCATGTGTCGTGTCACGTGTCGTGTCGCGTGTCGTGTGTCGTGTCGCGTGTTGTGTGTCACGTGTCGTGTCGCGTGCCGTGTGTCATGTGTCGTGTCACGTGTCGCGTGTCGTGTGTCATGTGTCGTGTCACGTGTCGTGTCGCGTGTCGTGTCGCGTTTCGTGTGTCATGTGTCGTGTCACGTGTCGTGTTGCGTGTCGCGTGTCGTGTCGCGTGTTGTGTGTCATGTGTCGTGTCACGTGTCGTGTCGCGTGTCGTGTGGCGTGTCGTGTGTCATGTGTCGTGTCACGTGTCGTGTGTCGTGTGTCATGTGTCGTGTGTCGTGTCACGTGTCGTGTCGCGTGTCGTGTGTCATGTGTCGTGTCACGTGTCGTGTCGCGTGTCGTGTGTCATGTGTCGTGTCACGTGTCGCGTGTCGTGTCGCGTGTCGTGTCGTGTGTCATGTGTCGTGTCACGTGTCGTGTCGCGTGTCGTGTCGCGTGTCGTGTCGCGTGTCGTGTGTCATGTGTCGTGTCACGTGTTGTGTCGCGTGTCGTGTGGCGTGTCGTGTGTCATGTGTCGTGTCACGTGTCGTGTCGCGTGTCGCGTGTCGTGTGGCGTGTCGTGTGGCGTGTCTTGTCGCGTGTCGTGTCACGTGTCGTGTCGCGTGTCGTGTCGCGTGTCGTGTCGTGTGTCATGTGTCGTGTCACGTGTCGTGTCACGTGTCGTGTCGCGTGTCTTGTCGTGTCGTGTCGTGTGTCGTGTGTCATGTGTCGTGTCACGTGTCGTGTCACGTGTCGTGTCGCGTGTCTTGTCGTGTCGTGTCGTGTGGCGTGTCGTGTGGCGTGTCTTGTCGCGTGTCGTGTCACGTGTCGTGTCGCGTGTCGTGTCGTGTGTCATGTGTCGTGTCACGTGTCGTGTCGCGTGTCGCGTGTCGTGTGGCGTGTCGTGTGGCGTGTCTTGTCGCGTGTCGTGTCACGTGTCGCGTGTCGTGTCGCGTGTCGTGTGTCATGTGTCGTGTCACGTGTCGTGTCACGTGTCGTGTCGCGTGTCGTGTCGCGTGTCGTGTGTCATGTGTCGTGTCACGTGTTGTGTCGCGTGTCGTGTGGCGTGTCGTGTGTCATGTGTCGTGTCACGTGTCGTGTCGCGTGTCGCGTGTCGTGTGGCGTGTCGTGTGGCGTGTCTTGTCGCGTGTCGTGTCGTACATTTGTATCGTCTGTAAACGGCACAGAAGACGTGAGCGTTCCTCGTTCCACCGACCGATTCAAACGTAAAAACGATATGCAAGAGAAACAACGCAAACCACCACACATCACCAACAACATAAACCATGATTCCATCCTTCTTTTTTTTTACAACCAGGACACACTTCTGTCACACCGCGCGCACGTTATAAAAATGATCGTTCCAAAGTTTTTCCGAGTTTCCTCCAAGTCCTGTTTTTGATCTGCTGCTTCGACATAAAAGTCCACTCCCTTCTTCCTCCTCCACTGTAAAGGTATATATTTATTTCCCTGCAATAGCCCCGGTATCCTCACTTCCTCCCCGCACTTCAGCCCCATGTTTATATCAGGTGGCCGGATTACTGTGGCAGGATCGTATTAAGAATGCAAGCGCTCGGCCCCGGAGCGTCACAAATCAGTTCAGCATTGTATACTCGTTTCTTTTTCCTTCCTCCTCTCTTCTTCCCCTTAGCCTCTCTCGCTCTCTCTTTCTCCCGTCCTCTCTCTCTCTCTCCCACCCTCCGTCTGCCATCACTTACCGGGCCGAGCGGATATTTTACAGCCGGAATTACTGGGCGGCTGACACAAATGACTGGGGCCTGGGAACCTGCAGTAAGCTAATTGCAGTTGCGGCCCCTTTTTGCTCCTGCACTTTTTTACTACGCTGTTGTTACTCCGTGAACAGTAGCCGTCTGATGCTGCTGCTTGTTTGTTTGTTTGTGGGCGGTTTATTGAGCGGGAGAGAGAATATGGCGGAGGATAAGAGGTGGTTAGGGTTAGCCAGGTGCAGGGTTTGGCGACTGGCTTAAGAAGTGGCTTTGGAGACCCCCGACCCGGCGGCTCGCTCGATGAAAGAGCACACAAATCAATGTGATTTATCGGGTTTTGGCCGGAGCAAGTGTTGGAACGTGTAACTGGAGGAATTTGCATTTATAGACGCGTTATGCCTTCACCTGATGATTTAATGCTCAGGTTTTAACAGTTTCGCCAATGGATTTAATGAAATGCACCGAGCTCTCCAAGGTCACTTCACTCGGACAACTTGACTCTGTTTGTGTACGTTTTAAAGTGAATTGTACATTAAAAAGTGGTAAAGATCGTAAAAGTGTATATATACTTCAATGACAAATGCATTTTTTTTTTTTTTAATATAAATGGGTGGTCAGGATGTTTTATCTTTCAACTTATAATAATTAAAGGCGGTATGGACGATTTTTCGGCGATTTGAGAACGCAGGCGGAAGTGCGCATGCGCACTCCCCCGTGCGGACTGATACAACACACACGTGCGTTTGTTTTTTAGCGCAACGGAGCGCAACGCATCGCTCGACTCCCGTAGATTTCTGTCCACTTCTGCGTCAGCTCGAACTGTCTTTCTCCGTCTTCATTTTGCCCCGTACACTGAGGGAACTATATTATGATAGATCCATGCGCTTAGGCACGCGGAAACGTGGGGACGAGCCTGACGCGGCTACAGGTGAGCGGTAGGTGCGTTTTATGATTGATACGTGGCAGGACAAATGATTTATCCACGCCACGAGGAAATATGATAAAAAATTTGCTGAAAAAAAACGTCCATACCACCTTTAAGAGCCAAATTAATACTATTGACTCAGATAAACTGCATTGATTGAACATTAAAACATTGTATGGCAAGTTTATTTGTAGAGCACAAATCGTATATACATTCAAAACGCTTAAATAATAGGGAAAAATATGCATTATAATCACAACACAAACAAAAATATGCATTATTATTTACTACAAACACTACATTTTCTAATTGGACATTTAGACACATGACCATCCAAACGTCCCTGTATCACATTGAGCTCTCTATTGTGTGTGGGAGGAACACATTTGTACTGCAGATGCTAAATACAGACGTGTCCTCTTCCTTTAGCTCGCGCTCTGTTCCTCCTGTCAGTGTCTCGCTAGTTCAGCCCGGCCTAGGTCTGTGTGCCCCTTTTCCTAATTGGCACTAAAGATGCCAGGGGCCTCTATGACACACACGCACACAAACACACACGCACACACACACACACAAACGCACACACACACACACACACACACACGCACACAAACACACACACACACACACAAACACACACACACACACACACGCACACAAACACACACGCACACACACACAAACGCACACACACACACACACGCACACAAACACACACACACACACACAAACACACACGCACACACACACACACACACACGCAGTGACTCGGTGGCAGAGGAGAGTGGCTGACGTGGGGGAAATTAAAGTCGGATGCGGGAGAAAGAAGTGGAGAAAGAGCCCTTTGCGAGATGAAAAGTGCAATGATGGCAAATATTCTGCTCTTAATTACTGCCTGTTTACTCTGCCCCTCCCCCTCTCCTCCCCCGTCTCCTCCCCCCTCAGCCCGGAGCCCGCCCCCACCGGCACTACCTCTCCTCGCCCCTGTTTTCAACCCTCTCACCCCTCGCTTCCTGCTCCTCCTCCAGGCACCGGCGTCGGGACTGAACGAGAGCTGTCGGAGGGATTGGATTGAAATGAAGTTGTTAGCGAGACAAAGTTATGCAGCGACTGACGAGTGATTCACGTGAATGTGCAAAGTCTTCGATCAGAAATAGACTTTAAAAGAGTGTGGGCAAAACAAGCAAATCCTGATGTATTTGTGTTTGTGAAACATGGTTAACTTCCAGGACGTTTCATTGGACAATTATAATGTGTTATGATATGACCCTGTAAAGGAGGGGGAGGAGCAACATGGATAAACTCTTGTTTCACTGCAACTGTGACATCACAAACTCAAATGGCATTTTATTGACATTTGTTGTGAAAGAGCAACATAAAACGACACACGATTGTGAAGTGGAGGGAAACTTAGACCTGATTTCCAGATAAACAAATAAACAAACTACAGATGGAGACCAGCCTGCACGGCTCACATGGCTCACACGGCTCACACGGCTCGCACGGCTCGCACAGCTCACACGGCTCTCACGGCTGACACGGCTCACACGTCTCACACGGCTCTCACGGCTGACACGGCTGATACGGCTCACACGGCTCACACGTCTCACACGGCTCACACGTCTCACACGGCTCACACGTCTCACACGGCTGACACGGCTGATACGGCTCACACGGCTCACACGTCTCACACGGCTCACACGGCTCACACGTCTCACACTGCTCTCACGGCTGACACGGCTGACACGGCTCACACGTCTCACACGGCTCACACGGCTCACACGTCTCACACGGCTCACACGGCTCACACGTCTCACACGGCTCTCACGGCTGACACGGCTGATACGGCTCACACGGCTCACACGTCTCACACGGCTCACACGTCTCACACGGCTCACACGTCTCACACTGCTCTCACGGCTGACACGGCTGACACGGCTCACACGTCTCACACGGCTCACACGGCTCACACGTCTCACACGGCTCTCACGGCTGACACGGCTGACACGGCTCACACGTCTCACACGGCTCACACGGCTCACACGTCTCACACGGCTCTCACGGCTGACACGGCTGATACGGCTCACACGGCTCACACGTCTCACACGGCTCACACGTCTCACACGGCTCACACGGCTCACACGTCTCACACGGCTCACACGGCTCACACGTCTCACACGGCTCTCACGGCTGACACGGCTGATACGGCTCACACGGCTCACACGGCTCACACGTCTCACACGGCTCACACGTCTCACACGTCTCACACGGCTGACACGGCTCTCACGGCTGACACGGCTCGCACGGCTCACACGGCTCACATGTCTGACTCTAGCACATTGACATGTTGGACAGCTTCATTAATGTGCACTGTCCCATATTTAATGAAATGAACATGAAATAAAGGGCAGCATGCAAAGGTATTGAACCTTTTCCCTGAGTGCAATCAATGGCTGTCAGAGGTTTCTGATGATTGCTGAAAACTGAATGTAAATAGAGTCTGTGTGTAATCTCATCTCTGTATAAATGCAGCCACAGACGTTTGTTAAGAGAATGTTGAGGACCACACACCTGATGGCGTCTGTAAAAGACTTGAGACCGGGGCTGAGGTTCACCTTCTGCAGGACATGACCCTGGACATAAAAGCAGAGCTACAATTGAAGATTCAAACTAAACATATTCTTGTGTTAAAATGGCCCAAAGTCCAGACTTAACTCCAGATGAGAATATGAAATGCAGATATCTGTGAAGAAGAATGGGCAGAAATGTCAGTCTGTGGGAGCAAAGCTGGAAGAGACAAACCCAAAAGGCTTTCAGCTGTAATTGCAGACAGAGGTACTTCCACAAAGTATTGACTCAGGGGCTGAATACTTTTGCAAACTGCTCCTTTCAGTTGTGTATTTTTCATTCTGGAAATCATGTATAATTTTCCTTTCACTTCACAAATGTCTGTCTTTCTCAGAAATACCAATAGAATGTATATGAGTTTGTGGCCGTGACGTGACAGGATGTGGGACACTTCCAGAGGTATGAATACTTATGCAAACCACTGCAGTTATTATAAAGTGTAACAATGTATTTTCTATTACAGAGTGTGATGTGTGCGTCTCTCACAGAAGCACATGTTGTACTGGGATTCCACTGTGATTTTTGATTTCCTTCAGTTAGAAGACCTTGATAGAGCACTTTAGGTGTACGTCGAGGACAGAAAACCTTTATAATATATATGACATATTGATAAATGACACACATTTTGATGCGATACAGACCTAGTATTAATGTTCCAAGCCTTATTAAAGGTGTGGAAGTGTGTCATTTAAGGTATTATAGCAGAATGTTTCTAATTGTACAGTAAAAAGTACTACTTTTGGTGTTTGGGCCTCCTGCTATATGACCCTCAGTGAAAAACGTCCGGTCCCCCTGGTTTAGTACGGTGACGGTGACATCCTGCCTAAAGGTTTTGAGTTCATGCCTGAGCCAACAAAAATATACACATAATATTCACTACAAAAATTAAGATTGGGATTGACCATTG
Source organism: Eucyclogobius newberryi (assembly GCF_026437365.1). Taxonomy (NCBI): domain Eukaryota; kingdom Metazoa; phylum Chordata; class Actinopteri; order Gobiiformes; family Gobiidae; genus Eucyclogobius; species Eucyclogobius newberryi. The sequence continues at coordinate 8,767,533 of NW_027316167.1, forward strand.
ACTTGAACAATTCTCTACCAAAACAGTTCTCAAAATCTGTGTGAAAAACTTTTACTTTTTACTCCTAAAGCACTTTTAAACTTATATCACCACTGGCACATTGATTAGTAGAGTACGAGTTACGTATGAATACTTTAAAGGCGGAATATCATGTACAAATACCACAAACAAACGGACCATCTCCAGAAGCAGTTACATCACATTTAAACCTTTAAAGTTGGTGATTTCGCTCCGTGTTTCTTTCTCTGCTGATGTCCGTGTTCTCTTGTGGCTGTCCGTGCTCTTCTGATCTATATTCCACATGTTTCTCTCTATAAGTGTGGTTCTGATTGGACTTACTCTTCCTGACTCCCACATGCCACTTTGGATGGACAAATGGCATTGTGTCTGCTGCATGTCAAGGAAGTGATTGATCTTAGGCTGAGCGCGTGGACAGTATGATGAAGCCATTCATTAGTGATTGAAGGTCAAGACATTTGTGATTATGTGTACGTCCAAAATAAACCAAGTAAACAATTATTTTTAACAGGGTGAAAGGACAGAAATAAGAAAGGAAAACATGTCTTAAGTTAGTGAATGTTCCTGATGATTTTCTGTGTAAATGTCTCGTTGGTGAAGCTATTGGTTTGTTTGTTTGTTGTCCATTTTATGTATTATTTGATCAAGGGCTGCATATTTTAACAAAGACGTAGCGGAGAAACATAGACTGTTGGTGAATATTGAGAATTATTTTTAAAAAATGAGGTTTTGGTGGCTCAAAGTGCGACAAAACCTTGAGTTACGGATCAAGTCTGTTCTCTTCAAGCTCCACAGTTCAGAACCAAAAAGAGCAGTATGCCATTATCAATCTCCATGGAGACAATTAGTACACGTCACTATGATAATTAACATGTTCAAATATGTGGAGAAGTAAGGAAGAATCCATATTTGGAAGTATATAACCATTTTAAACTGAAAACAAGACAAGTTTAACGTTATAATGTGGAACGCTGCAAGAGGTTAAGCAGGGCGGGGCCTGATACTTGGATGGAGACCGCTGGAACACCAGGTGCCACAGGGGGCGCTAGAGGGTATGTTGTTATGTCCTCAGGCAAGACACTTCACCTACATGCCTAGTACAGTGCCACAGAAAAACACTGTAATACCCTCCTACCAGAAAAGATACATAAAGCAGTTTTAAGTTGTGTTGATGTTTTTATCAAGCTTTAGTAACGTAAAAAAATTTAAAAAATGAACCAGAAACCAGAAAAGCTATATAAATGCACTGCAATATAATAGCAGACCCTCCGACCAGAAAAGATACGTAAAGCACTTTTAAGTTGTTGTTTATCATGCGTTATTAACGAAAAATAAAAAATAAACAGGAAAAATAAACCAGAAACCAGCCTTAAATAGCTTGAAAAGTGCCTTGAAGGTGGGAAAACACTATAAATACACTGTAGTATAACAGCGGACCCCCAACCACAAAAGATACATGAAGCACTTTTAAGTTGTGTTGTTGTTTTTACCATGCTTTATTCACACACAAAAAAAGAAACAACAGAAAAAATAAACCAGAAACCAGCCTTAAATAGCTTGAAAAGTGCCTTGAAGGTGGAAAAACGCTATATAAATCCACTGGAATATAATAACGGACCCCATACCACAAAAGATACATAAAGCACTTTTAAATTGTGTTGTTGTTTTTATAATGCTTTTTGACACCAAAAAAGAAACAACAGAAAAAAGAAACCAGAAACCCGTCATAAATCGCTTGAAATGAGTCTTGAAAAGAAGCTACGAGCTAAAATATTAAACGTTTTACCTTTTAGAACTGCTTTTTTTGCAGCGTAAAAACAGCACAACCAAAACAAAGGGAAAAAAAACCGTAAAGCGTAAACCCAGCTCATGGTCGATATGTTTTCCCTCCTTGAGCTCCTCAGTTTTGATGGTCGGGGGTGGGAAGAGGTCAGATATATTTCCCGGTCCCCTCGGTGACTGCGATCCTGTATTAAAACCATATTTCGAATTACACTTGGCAGATTCATGGCGTGTCTTAAACAATATGAACTACGTGTTAAGAAATAAATTGCTTACACCACCAGAATTCTTACAACACTTCAATCCAGACCCCCAAGACCATCTCGATCATTAGTTGTGGCACATTTCTCCCCGGCGCGAGCGGGTGCTGATTGTAATAAAAGCGCGAGAAGCGAGGGGTGAGTTAGGGGCCGTGCGGTGGCTGCCCGCTGCTGTGACAGTGGTCTATGCCGTTCATTTTGTTCATAGGGGTCTCGGAGCTCTCCAGGACGCACCCTCTGCCGCGTAAGGGCCCTAAATAGTCATTAAATTTTACACGTTGAAGTATCGTTGACGACAGATATATAAGAAACATTCATCTGAGGCAAAATAGTGTGATTTTATTTACGGATTGCGAGGGATGAGTACGTACAAAGTGGCTTATATGGCTTTTAGGGCGGTGGAGGCTATTTAGTTGCCGTAGTAATTAGCAATTCGAAACAAATTGTTCTTTTAAATGGTCAAAATTTCCCAAAAGATTAGGGATTTATTAGTTTTTGGTTCATAATTCTGTAATTACTGGGTCTGTCCGCATGAAATGAAAATTGTCCGCATTAATACACAAAAGTGGAATTATTTTTTCACAATATAAGCTGTGATTGCTGTCAGATACTGTAGATTTTAAGATTTAAGATTACCGTATTTTCCGGACTATAAGTCGCACTTTTTTCCATAGTTTTGGCCGGAGTGCTACTTATACTTATATTTATATTATACTCTGGAGCGAGTACACTTACAACCGCATTTCATACTCCAGTGCGACTTATATATGTTTTATTCTTCTCTATTACGCATTTTTTGGCTGGTGCGACTTATACTCCGGAAAATACGGTATTAATGGCCAGTTTGTGGAGCCAATGCTAAACAAATATGGATAAGGTTTAGCATTTGTGGATTTCTATGTTGGATATTCCTTTCAAAAACACTAAATCTCCCACAGAGTTTTCCCTGTATAAATACCGTATTTTCTGGACTATAAGTCGCACCTTTTTTCATAGTTTTGGCCGGTGTGTGACTTATACTTATATTTATACTTATATACTTAGTAAATCATCCACAGTTTTTCCAGTATAAATAAATAAAACGAATGAATGAGTTGCACAGAACCTGGTCCTCCATCTGAGATTATCACGTCATAAATTCTAGAACGTGAACACGACCTATTACTACTACGACAAAATCAGCCATGTTTTTTTTTTTATGGTAGTAGTGCAAAACATCCATATATATTAAGTCATTAGAAATATTACTGTTTTGAAAGAGACTGAATTAGATTGGACTCGTTTGCTGTGCTGTAACTTTGGTTTTATTTAATGGATGTCTTGATTTAGTTTTAGTTTGCGCCGTGTCGTGTCAAATTTTCAGAATAAAACAAAGTAAATCATAAAAAATCCATTAGTTTAACATTGGGATAACTTAAATGTTTTATAAAGTGTAACGATGCCCAACAATACAATCCCGAGTTACGAATTCTGATTGTATCGTTTTAAAATAAAATACATTTGAGTTTTCTTATATTTATTTGTCTTTTAAGAACAAGACAACCCCATAAATGTGCAAAGAAGAAGGAGGCCAGGGCTCAATGCAGTGTATAGTTTAGTCGCTGGTGAAGTGCTGAAATGGTTTCATTTCTAAAACATAAGAAAAAGATAAATTACCAATAAATAAGGATATTATAATTAATAACTAAATGACTCCTTTCAAACTGAAGCTGTTTCTGAGCCTTTTCAAATACAAAACAAGATAAGTCCCATTGTTTGTCTAGATTTAAGACCTTTCTACTAAATAAATGCTAAATAAGTATTACTAAGCTTATTTTAAGAATTCTTGATAAGTACAATTCTTTTACTGAACTGGCATCAAATATTTTTTTCATAATTTTTATATTATAATATATATATTTTCATTTGGGTTAGGGTTCACAGACAGAACTGTGGTAAGTGTCTGGTATGTTAACGTAACATATGAACAGTTATTCAGATAACTATAGCATAAAGAACATGCTAACAAGTTTACCAAAGCATCAGTTTTACCCCAAATCACTAAATCCATTGAATTCTTCTTCCTCTGTGTCACTTCTAAACAACTCCAGAGGTAGAGGAAGTGCAGATTCTTCTTCTGCGTCGCTTAGAGCCTAGAGCGCCCTCTTGTGGTTGTCAGTGTGAAAATAACTAATAATATCACACGTAAGTTGCTCTGGAGTAGAAGTTGCACCCCGGCCAAAACGATGAAAAAATACGGTAAATATTTGACATTATACTGTACATAAAGAGAGATTATGTGGAAAAAACACCCTTAAAACCGCACAACACGATTATCTTTGACTAATCTTCACATTCTCTCATCGTAAACCTGGCATTTTTACATCCTTTTTAACAACAACCCTGACACCATGAAGCAGTCGGCGTCTCTTCTTCGCCGTCTTCCTCTGCCAAAATTAAACGCGCTTAGATCACCGGCACCAGGCACTAAATCACAGCCGCCCTTCTCCCATAGATACGCCTGTCTGTCTAATAACTCCGCCCGCCTCCGCCCACTCCCCCGCCAGCTCTGAGTGATTCCTGGCGCCGTCCGACACCCGCCAGCCAACGTCGCGTGGATTTGCACACCCGCCCGTTCAGCCCACACCCTGCACAGTTCTGTTGTCCCGGCTGTCGGGCGACCACAACAGCTCTCGCCTTCTGCCGTGTGTTTCCGATCGCCGGTGTCGATGGCGAAGAGGCGGCTTGTATTGTGAGAGCGGGTTCGTTTTTGGAAGAAGGATTAAACATGGATTTGCCGGGGGACGGACTTTGTAGATTTAAGGATTGATCTGTTTTCCCGAGGAGGTTGTCATAAGCGATCGTGCGTGATGTGGTCAAAAGGTTTAAATGACAGCAACGGGTAATCAAGCAAAAGTTAAGAAGTGAATACTTTAAACTGCTTTGTGAGTGGTTTGAGTTGCATCGTTTGCTGCGTGGGTTTTCACGTTACCTGTTTTCACGTTGCCTGTAGTTTGAGTTGGTGGGTTATGGATAAAAAAATTAAAATCAAATTTATTTATAAAGCACATTTCATACAAACTGCAATTCAAAGTGCACAATACAAATAAAATAAAAACACAATGCAATTTATTAAAAATGTAAAACAATGCACGTCAGAGTAAGATAAGGAATACAAATAATGTAGTATTTTAAAATAGGCGCGGCTAAACAAAAGTTTTTAGCTTGGATTTAAACACAGCCGGGGGCGGGGCTTGTCTCACAACGTTGTGAAGGCTATTCCAGAGCTTTGCCTATAGACCTGGAACGCAGATTCTAATAATAATAATAATAATAACTTTTATTTATATAGCGCTTTTCAGTGACCCAAAGACGCTGAACATAATAAAAAAGGGGGGGGTATTTACAGACAGGGGGGGACAACACGTACAATACACATTAATATACAGATAAAATGAACAAGACAGAAGAAGTAGAGAGAAAAAGATGGGGATTCTCCGTGTCTGGTCTTGGCTCTGGCACCAGCAGGAGGCCGGTCCCTGAGGTCCTTAGAGTCCGAGATGGTTCATATGGCACACACAAGTCTGAGATGTATTTTGGGACGTGTGACTAGCTGTTGGTGACGGATGGGGCATTCATTTCCCCCCAACACAACAGCCATGTACTCACTTTTGACGATATATCATTTTTCATTCAGGTCAAGATTAGAGTTTAATTTAAGAAGCTGTATTTTGGTTAGAATTGGGGCTTTGGGGCAGGTTTAGGAACAGGGTCTGTTTCTCTTTTGACTTATTCATTGTTCATTGTTTCATCAAATCACCAAGACAAGTTCCTTTGTTGTGAATTCTGTTAATGAACAATGGCAATAAACCCTTTCTTATTCTGGTTCTGGTTCTGATTCTGGTTCTGGTTCTGGTTCTGGTTCTTGTTCTGGTTCTGGTTCTGGTTCTGGTTCTTGTTCTGGTTCTGGTTCTGATTCTGGTTCTGGTTCTGATTCTGAAGTTGAATAGTGTGCAACCCGAATCGAACAGAGCGTTTGTCGTCTTCATAAGAGACTCACGCCGCGTGTTCATGGGAGGGAACAACTTCATAATAGCATCACGTTTATTTGCCTTTACAAACATGCACTAAAACTCAATTTATTATAAACACATAGATTGTCAGTAAATAGTTAATTAAGGTTTAGGTCTAAGAATTAGGGAGTATTAGTTAAGCAGTTACTAATCCTGAATAATTCAAAATAAATGTTGTTCATTATGAATTATGAAAGTTTTTGTTCATGCTTCATTAAGGCAATAAGTGTAGTTGTTATAATGTGTACTGTGTTGTGTATTTGTACTCCAAAACTGCTCCACGCTCCAAACCTACACGTGACCCGGACCCGTGCCCCCAGGGCTCCGGGGTCAGTGTAACGAACCACATTGGTTATGATCACCAGAAGGACCAGTGCAGGTCCCGAATCGCACTGAGCGTGAAGGACGACTTTTATAGAAGAACCAATTCAACATGAGACCAAACCCTGAGAGAACATCATGTGAGGCCCATGAAGCAGGGAAAGAAACACAACATGACTTTATGACATCTACTTTTATGAATAGCTATAGTTTGGTATTTGGGGGGGTCTAAAGAATAAAGTCTAAAGAATAAAGTCTAAGACGTACAACTACAGTAGGTGGCGGTAATGTAACCGTAATGTAAATACCAACCGTCTTAAAACACCAAAGAAGAAGAATGTACTGTATTTTCTGCACAATAAGGCACACTTAAAAGCCTTTAAATCTCTCAAAAAACAACAGTGCGCCTTATATATGGATTCATTCTGGTTGTGTTTACTGACCTCGAAGCGTTTTTTTGTGGTACACGTTTTGTTTCACTTAATGCGCCTTATATATGAAAAATGATGGAAAATAGAGCATTCATTGACATAATCCAGTGCGCCTTATAGTGCGGAAAATATGGTAGACTAAAGAATAAAGTAAATGGCGTAAATTCACCATTGCAGTTGCCTGCCACCCGCCATTAAAAACAACAACAACGTATCCTTGGGTCTCACATATGTACAGAAATGAAACCTGTTTTGATCATATTTTCTAATTTAACTGAATGAAAACACAATTAATCTATAAAAGTGGCTGTAGTTATTCATATTACATCAAACCGTTTGCCGCCGACGCTTCTCTCATTCCTCTCCAGGCTGCGAGATCATCGTCAGCTCCCATCTGGCCTGTCAGATCAGACCCAGCTGAGTGATGGATCAGACGTCATGACAACAATGACAGCGTACAGGTGTTTGCTTCAGAATGTCAGCGGCCGTCAGACGGGGAGGGATTGATGGTGAGAATCCAAGAGTCGGCCGTGAAGCTTTACATAAGATCCGGAGGGAGGACGCGGCGTTGGAGACGGCTGTGTTAGCGGATGTGAACAGTCCTTCCCTCTGTAGCTAACATTTGGCTGAACTTTGCGGTGGGATCCTCCCTCATGGCGGCTCGGCTGTAAGGTCAGATGGAGAATGAAAAAAAACAGACAAAAGAACAAGAGAATACAGTCCAGAGGAGGGTTTATTTGAGCAGGAGAGAGGAGAGTGCAGACAGGAGTTATATGAAGTGAACTTGATGCTTAACGGAGGGGAATGTTGGAGAAGAAGACGCTCCGTTTGTTTTGCTTGGATGAACTGCACCAAATCTGAGACAAAGATGAATTATTTGAGGTGGATTCTAAAAGTGTTGACGGACCGAGGACGTTTCAAGCACAATCGAGCCAATATTATGTGATATGTTTTATTTTATGCTGAAATATAGGCTGGAATTACAGTTGAAGTTTGTTCTTTCATGGATTCAAATTCCCAGGTTTTTTTTGGAACTCAAGTTGAATGCATTGTACGGAATAAATGTGCTTTTTCTCTTCATCCATGACACACACAGTACCGTATTTTCCGGACTATAAGTTGCACCTTTTTTCATAGTTTTGTCCGGGGTGCGACTTATACTCCAGAGCGAAATTTTTTTTCTCTATTATGCCTTTTTTGGCTGTTGCGACTTAAACTCTGGTGCGTCTTATAGTCCGGAAAATGCGGTAATTACTTTTTCACCTTTCTTTTGTTTTTGGACAAACCAAACTTACAAAAACATGTACATCTTTTCTATAACATAATACTTAACCTTAGCAATATAGTTTACATCTAATTTACACATCATGTTGTTGTAAATGCTGATTTATGACATTTTCTAAGCTAAATACATAAACCAGTGCAACTCCAAAATACAATAGCTGGATTTTCTCCTTCTGAATCAACCACAATCGGTCAAAAGAACAGTTGCTGCTTATTTCTTCACACAATTGTCTGCACACGCTTCTGAATTTGAGCCTGTTGGACATAATGTCACAATCATCGCATTACACATACGATAACCAAACGCCCTTTATTGCTCGCTCTTGGCTTCTCCTGCAACAGTGCATGAAGTCATCACCTTCCGATGCCGGCATTATGGAGATAAGACGCACCACAGTTACAGCGGTCCAGACAGATAGCAGGACCAACCCGCCCCGCAGCGCGCGCCAACACCAGCATTTAGCTTCAAGAAATCAATTTGGATAAAACAGTGACCCCTGCGAAAGATTAGTCACATAAACAGGAGCAAGTAGATATACATAATCCTCTTTCATTTCATTTTCCATATCCCTTTTCTCTCTCCCTCTGAATGCTAATTCTGCTCGGGCACGACAAAACTCACAATAGATAATCTCTATGGTAATGGAACTGCCTGAGCCTTAACTTAACACACAAATGCGCCAGAAACTCCAACAGACGAACAAAAATCCAAACTCCGCCGCTCCGCCGTCGTTTTTAGATTATTAATTCCTTATTCCCTATTCCCCATATTTGTTTAGATGTTGAGGAGTTTTCTCTAATAGCCCAAATCGTATTCGGTAATAATTCATGGCGAGTGGACCGGCTCGGAGCGCTGGCGGGACCCCCACTCGAATTCATCAGAAGGAATGAGATAAGAGCTGTGTGATATCGCCGCGTTAAAACATCTGCGCCGCGCCGCGCTCGTCGTTTCATCTGGGAACGTGTTTCAGGAAATATGACCAGAAAATCAATCAGAGCCACTGCCAGAGAGCGGCTGTCAACGGGAGCGGCACGTGGAGAATGGGAAGCGTCTGGGGCTCGCGCAGGCGGAGGCCGGCGGACCACAGGACGTGTCAATTATGGGGGTTAAATCCTGATGGAATCTGGAAAAAGTGAAGTATTTTATTCAGTTTCAGATGGTGCCCCTTTTGAGAATAAATATGAACGTTAACTACCGTATTTTCCGCACTATAAGGCGCACTTAAAAGCCTTTAATTTTCTCCAAATCGAGCCCGAGAGGCCATTATGTGAGGCCCATGAAGCAGGGTTAGAAACACAACATGACTTTATGACTTCTACATGAATAGCTATAATTTGGTAAAGGACAATGTAGTCTAATAAGTCTAAGATGTGCATCTACAGTACAGTACAGCAACACTTAAATACCAACCGCCATAAAACACCAAAGAAGAAGAAGAAGAATGTACCATATTTTCCACACAAGGCGCACTTTAAGCCTTTAATTTTCTCAAAAAACGATATATATATATATATATATATATATACATATGGATTCATTCTGGTTGTGTTTACTGACGTAGAAGCAATTTTGTGTGGTACACGTTTTGTTTCGCTTAAAGATAAGATAAGATAAGATAAACCTTTATTTGTCCCGCGATGGGGAAATTCCAGAGTTGCAACACAGAAGTACAGAAGTAAATAATAAAGAACAGATAACTTATAAAAAAAACTTTAAAAAACACTTTTAATAGAAAAGCTCTTATGCCCCTTATAGTCTGCATTATATATAAAAAAATATAAAAAATAGACCATTCATTGACAAATGCGCCTTAAAGTGTGGAAAATACGGTATCTAAAATCACACCCGTGTTGCCCTCAATGCAATGGCTTTTCCCAGAGAATATACATTACATCTTGGTGCAAATGTGTGAGGAGGAAACGACAAGAATACCCTACATTATTATACACATTAAAGGGGAAATGAAAGGGACATTTCAGAGATGGATAATTGATGGTGAATTATCTGCGAGTGTACTGAGCAGTCTGCGAGCGAACTGAGCAGACTGCGAGCGTACTGAGCAGTCTGCGAGCGAACTGAGCAGACTGCGAGCGTACTGGGCAGACTGCGAGCGTACTGAGCAGACTGCGAGCGTACTGAGCAGTCTGCGAGCGAACTGAGCAGACTGCGAGCGTACTGGGCAGACTGCGAGCGTACTGAGCAGACTGCGAGCGTACTGGGCAGACTGCGAGCGTACTGAGCAGACTGCGAGCGTACTGGGCAGACTGCGAGCGTACTGAGCAGACTGCGAGCGTACTGAGCAGTCTGCGAGCGAACTGAGCAGACTGCGAGCGTACTGGGCAGACTGCGAGCGTACTGAGCAGACTGCGAGCGAACTGAGCAGACTGCGAGCGTACTGGGCAGACTGCGAGCGTACTGAGCAGACTGCGAGCGTACTGGGCAGACTGCGAGCGTACTGAGCAGTCTGCGAGCGTACTGAGCAGCGTACTGGGCAGACTGCGAGCGTACTGGGCAGACTGCGAGCGTACTGAGCAGTATGTGAGCGATCTGAGCAGACTGCGAGCGTACTGGGCAGACTGCGAGCGATCTGAGCAGACTGCGAGCGTACTGGGCAGACTGCGAGCGATCTGAGCAGACTGCGAGCGTACTGGGCAGACTGCGAGCGATCTGAGCAGACTGCGAGCGTACTGAGCAGTCTGCGAGCGATCTGAGCAGACTGCGAGCGTACTGAGCAGTCTGCGAGCGATCTGAGCAGACTGCGAGCGTACTGGGCAGACTCGTGCGAGCGTACTGGGCAGACTGTGAGCGCACTGGGCAGACTCGTGCGAGCGTACTGGGCAGACTGCGAGCGTACTGGGCAGACTGCGAGCGTACTGGGCAGACTGCGAGCGTACTGGGCAGACTGCGAGCGTACTGGGCAGACTGCGAGCGTACTGGGCAGACTGCGAGCGTACTGGGCAGACTGCGAGCGTACTGGGCAGACTGCGAGCGTACTGGGCAGACTTGTACCCACTGGAAGCCCGTGCAGACTCTACGGGAGAACTCGTGCACGCCGCACCTGAGAGGGCTTCAGAACTAACTCGCCAACTCATTTTAATCACGGAGAGTCAACGAGAACTCTTACCAACGCTGAGCCAGTGGGTCCAGAGGAAGATCGAGGAAGATTTGAAACTCCTCGAGCATGCGGCCTTTACATGACATCTTATTAAGGACGCCGGGTCATAAGAGGGGTAAGTACTGGTAATAACTACAGTATATATGGATAAGTACTGGTAATAAATACAGTAAATATGGATAAGTACTGGTAATAACTACAGTAAATATGGATAAGTACTGGTAATAACTACAGTATGGATAAGTACTGGTAATAACTACAGTATATATGGATAAGTACTGGTAATAACTACAGTAAATATGGATAAGTACTGGTAATAACTACAGTATGGATAAGTACTGATAATAACTACAGTATGGATAAGTACTGGTAATAACTGCAGTATATATGGATAAGTACTGGTACTGGTAATAACTACAGTATGGATAAGTACTGGTAATAACTACAGTATATATGGATAAGTACTGGTAATAACTGCAGTATATATGGATAAGTACTGGTACTGGTAATAACTACAGTATGGATAAGTACTGGTAATAACTACAGTATATATGGATAAGTACTGGTAATAACTGCAGTATATATGGATAAGTACTGGTACTGGTAATAACTACAGTATGGATAAGTACTGGTAATAACTACAGTATGGATAAGTACTGGTAATAACTACAGTATATATGGATAAGTACTGGTAATAACTAGAGTATGGATAAGTACTGGTAATAACTATGCAGTATTTATGGATGAGTACTGGTAATAACTACAGTATATATGGATAAGATGTACTGGTAATAACAAAAGTATGCTGTAAAAACTTGGCCTTGCACATAATAGCTGCAATAGATTTTTGTCAAATGTGATAAACTGTAATGAGGATATTAACTCACCAATCAAAGAATATTGTTTTAAGGGATAATAAAGGATCCTTCCTGTATTTAGAGACATGTCAACTGTGATGGAAATGTAACGTTAAGTCCGGATGTGCTGCAAATGTTACTATAAGCTACAACTATTTCTATCTATTTATATTTTAAAATGTGTTCAAAAACAAGAGAACAGTTTTATCCACAACCAAACATCTTTATTGCAAAATTACCCAAAATGCACATGAAAGTGAGCTGTATTCTAAAGCGGCTAAATCTTTTAATCCAGGAAATAAAAAGAAACAACAGGAACAGAAAAGAACAAAGATGCAGAAGGTAAAATGCGCGACAACGAGCAGGAACAACAGGAAACAGACGATAACAATGTGATACAAAGAGTAATAAACACATGAAAATGAGAAGTATTCTAAAGTATTCAACATCTATTACTGGAAATAAAAAGAAACAACAGGGAACAGAAAAGAACAAAGATGCATGAAAAGTAAATGAAGGATGGAGGATATTTAGGACCATGTACAATGTTCATAGGTTCATGGGTAACATAGGTTTAAATGTCCTTTTAGTAGTTTATTAAGCGTTTACTAAAAGGACATTTAAATTATGTTTCAAATGTAAACTAATGTAGGCCCAAATTGTTTAACTATCAAACATTTTAACTGTAGAGGGCGATTTCTTCTCTTAATGTAGTCGTAGTTAAATGTATTTATTCTTTGTGAGAGTTCTTAAATAGTTCTGCAAAATGAGTTTAGCTTTAAACTGTACAGCAGCTTCTAAAGGCGTGATGTCCACTGCAAAAGCTATCGTTGTATTTCAATATTTTACTGAGTTTAATGAGCAAGGATGCTTCACCCCACAATAATAAGATTAGCTTGTAGAGTCTTGCAATAGTTAGAGTGCATCTCTTTTGTCCTCAACACCATAGAGTTTGAAAATCACGCTTCTCTGTAACACAAAAGCAGCAATAATGAGTATTGAAGGATTCCACGTACCCAAATATTCCATGTATTGCAGTATTATCACCTACAACTTCAACAACTGTGCTACAAACAGGAGTTTGAAAAGTTGAAACATTAATACATTACTTTCTAAGCACTTTTCTGTCACTGGTGAGAATGTTGTTTAATCCATATGTCTTAATATCCTGGGAGATAAAAAGTGAGCAGAGAGGTATACGTTTGCCAAAACTAAATTGAAATTTGGGGTGAAATTTTGCAAAGTGAAATATATGACTACCAACTTGTGTATTCCCTTTTTGGATCCAAGCGGAATGCAGAAGACATTGACTTAATGTCCATCAAACCCTAAACAAGAGGAGAGCTGACCTGACTGTGGCTGAAGGTCTGGGACATGTTGCATTGCCCATTGAAACGCTCTTATAATAAGTGAGATTAAGATATAAAAACAAAACATAAAGCAAGCCAATCTCAAATGCAGTACCGTATTGTTGTATTAATTTAGCTGTTTATCATTTTCTCCCAAGTGTCAATGCTCCTAGACGTATTTAAGATGTAAGATTTAAGACGTGCTCTGAGGTGTGTTTCATTACAGTCTGGACTCAACAAGGCTCAATGCCCATTGTCCCATTGTTCAAGAGCTTATTTTGTTCAGAGTGAATCTTCTCATGCAGGAGTTGGTTCATCTTGGCTGAAGTGTGTTTGTCCACGTCTCCACTGTCCACTGCATTGTCCAGAGTCCATGAAGATGTGATCGACCTCCAGTGTGTGTGTGTGTGCGTGTGTGTGTGTGAGTGTGTGTGTGTGTGTGTGTGTGTGTGTGAGTGTGTGTGTGTGTGTGTGTGTGAGTGTGTGTGTGTGTGTGTGTGTTATGTATATTTGCATAATTGGGACGATAGCATTAAAAGCGGCTCTTGGTTGCTAAGTGACTGTGCTGTTCTGTGGGCTAGACCTGTCCCATTTGGACGCGGCCTTTGCGGTCCACAGAGGGTCCTCCATCGGTCCTTCGGAGGCTGCCGCCCCTGAATAGGGACACAGCTAGAGTCTCATGTTTGTAGGAGGTAAATTCTTGGAGCTGATAATAAAAAGGGGCAAAGGAATTTTAGGAAATGGGGGATGGGCCAGAGAAGAATACAATAGATGAAGGGGGAGGGGCTTCAAGATAGAAATATTGGGGAGGGGGGGGCAGCTCTTAAAAGCCGTGAATTTTGACCTGCTCCTTCTTGGCCAGGCCCGAATCTAAGAGGAATTTGGAGATGTGGCGGCGCTGGTCGCCCTGCAGCTGGATCACCTCACCATACTCCGGGTGCTCGATCACTGTCCCGTTGCAAGCAAAGATCTTTTTGAAATGCTTCATTATCATCTTCTTGTCATAGTGCTGGGAGATGCCCTGCACCGTGGTCAGGGTCTTCCTGCCGTTTCGTTGTTGGATTCTTATGTGGATGCAGTCGTCAGTGCCGGCTGGGATGCTGTTATCACCCTTAGTCGCATCATCAAAGGGGTCAAAAGTGTTGAGGTTCTGGATAGTGGACATGCAGTAAGAGTCGATTTCCTCTCTGAAGATAACTTGGTGGTCCGGCGTTTTGTTCCTGTGCCTGGCTCGGGGTCTTGTGAGGGACTTCTCCGGTGCACGTTCAGACCATACGTCAACGTGAGTCTGATACAGAAAAGACAGAAACAGTACGTGAATTTAACGTTATTTATTACAAAACATAGCGTCGGCTACGTTCCCAATGTTTATCGCACCGATCCCAGGCCTGAACGGCAATGGAACCCGAACAGACAAGTCGTTTAAGGCGGCTACAAAACAGCAAACCCAAACTGCACTGCAAGTCCACAAAAACACTGCACACAACACCCCAGATGGGCACAATGCAAACGACCGGGCCCGAATTAGGGTCTGCTAGCCGGAAACAGGTTTTTTGGAGGGAAGTGACCCAAATAGAATGAAGACGGGGACAAATAAATGAGTTAATTTCGATTCCCACTGGCATTCAGTTATTTTGCCTAAACCTCCGAACCTCGCTGATCTCACTGGACTTGAACCAGTTCCGGCTCCGTGCATTGGACCACACGAGACAGAACACACGGGACATCGCAGACAGAGGATGATCCGCTCAAGTCTTTGGAGAAGCGAGGTAAGACCCTTTTTTCCGTTAGTTTTGGCCTCACGTTGAAATGCGGCGTTGTGTGTTCTCCGGTGTAGCGTGTGTTCTCCGGTGTGGCGTGTGCGTGGGTGGATCCGTTGTGCGCTAATGCGTTCATGTTGTGATCATCTGTTCATTGTGGTTAGCTTCATGGGAGTGACTGTTGTGTTGGTGTTGTTGCTGTTGTGGTGGTGCTGGAAAATGCATAACTTTCACTTAAGCCTGTGCGAAATATTTAGAGTTTGTGTATAATGCTAATAATGTGTGTTTTGTGTGTAGTCCAATGAGGCTGTGTAATACTAAATTATTTCTTTGCATTAGTCAGTGTCCAACGAAAAGAGTTTCTTACCTTGATTAGTCACTGAAGATCCTTGATTTGTGAGACAGACTCGAGCTGATGGTAAAAGCAGAAAACAAACGACAGGTGAACGCAAACGACAGGTGAAGGCAAACGACAGCACAAACGTCAGGTGAACGCAGACGACAGGTGAACGCAAACGACAGGTGAACGCAAACGACAGCACAAACGTCAGGTGAACGCAAACGACAGGTGAACGCAAACGACTGAACTCAACTGAACTCAATGCGTGAATAAGAGGACTTTAAAGCAGACTGTATAAAGTGACCAGTGATGTTTTAGAATCTTGGCGCTTTCTGACATCACGGTTACTGTTGCTATACAAGAAGGGGAGGGGGAATAAAGTGGTCTAAAGAATAAAGTGGCGGAAATGTAACTCTTGGATACCAGCCGCTATAAACACCAAAGAAGAAGAAGAAGAAGAAAGGCTAAAGATTTAAGTCTGTTGGTGATGTAACACTGGATAAAACACCATAAAACACCAAAGAAGAAGAAGAAGAGATTAAAAAAGTCGTTGTCTTCTTCTGCTTCTTTTTTGGTGTTTTATGGCGGTTGGTATCAAAATGTTACATTATCGCCACCGACTGTAGTTGTACATCTTAGACTTTATTCTTTAGACTTCACTGTTTAGACTTCGTTCTTTAGACTTTGAGGAGAAATTAAAAGTCAGCTGCCATTTTCAGTACAATCTTAAGATACCAGAAGGAGGAAACACACACCAAAACCTGCCTTTCTATTTGTGTGGTTCTCAGTCCGTCTCTTGCTGTTCTCACTCTGCATCTGTCTTGCCCTTTTTCCCTTTGTCTGTCTTTTTCTCAGTTTGTCTGGCTGTTTGTTCTCACTCTGTTATAAAAAAAAACATTTTCTAAACTATGCTAAACAGGAGGCTAAACTACTGTAATTTTAAAACATGATATTTTCAATTTGATTAAATACAATATTGCTGTGAATATTTCAATCAACTTTCAGAGCTCATGTCTTCAGTAAATGCAGATAAGAGCGATCGCTGTTATGTTTCCTTCCAGGATGTTTGGCCCGCGCTCGCCCTCTGGTTGGCAGAAATTGAGAGCAGCAGGCGAAAGCTGTTTTGGACGTTATATTCCATTTTATGGCCAAAATTTTTATATAATGGAGAACGTCACCTACACTTTGTCTCTGGAACAGTGCCAAAAAAAAATTAGAAAGCAAAACTTAAAAGTGAGCCGATAAATGGGCCACTTATGACTCTTATGTTAAACGCAGCTCCACATTATCCTCGTGTATCGCCAGAGCAACAGCAATTATTATCGTCAACAAGGCTTTAACATGTGACCCTGGAACTGTGAGGACAAGTGTGATAACGGTCAGACTCGGACATGACCTGTTACTTTTATGTGAAGTTGAGCAGAGACTGTTTCCATTAGACAAGAAACACAGTGAGTTTCACACTTTTATTACACCTGATTTCCACTGTATATGTTTGTAAGTGCATAGTATCTTTTAATAGTTTTAGATTAAACTATTTAACCTTATGTGTCGTTTCCACTCGTCCTACTTGGCTCTACTTCTTTCTAACTATAAACCATGTTTGGCTGCCAATCTTCACTCTTGCAAACATGATTCACGAAACTCAATGAATTATGTCAAAAGTCGTTTTTTAACAAGAAAAAGAAAACATGGTCAGATTTATTACAAAAAGAAGATGTTGACACACAATTAATCCCTTTTATTTGCTCTCAGTCGGTGCATCATGTGTTGCTCAGGTCCAGCTAACACTTTGATATACTTTGCCGTAGTTCAACGTGACGATACACATGGTTATGGCAACAGCAGAGTCCATTGTGTTTGTAATTTAATCACTACAATTCTGTTGCTACGGGGCAAGCGCAGCTTTATTTCCTGTTACATTCAGAGCTCACGCGCACGTCATATCAGTGCGCTGTCATCAAATGGAATGGGATTTAAATAAGGAATTTGAGTTTGTGTTTTCGATTCCAGTATCTTCCCATTATCAGTGGATTGAAACTAAAACTGCTGTTGGTCATGAAACGGGAGTCAACATAATATATGGCTACTTGGATTTTCTTCTAAGAACTCTGATTAGAATTTTAATCCGACAAAAGCAAAGTGCAAAATGAATGTATAACAACCAAGTACAATGGAATATACTTTCGGAAACTACATACATTGCTTTGTCTTTCTGCGCAGTCAACACGATCAGACACAAGTACCCAAATTACCTCCAGATTTAGCTTAATTAATTATGCTCTTTGATCGCTGTATGGCCAATGGATATAACACAATAAGAAGACTTTGTTGTGATGGCGCTTCATTTAGAAGTGCTGTGTGCTGCATATACTTAAAGGCTGGTAGGGAAGAGAATTGAGGGCCAGCGTTGTTAATTAGTCTGAGCCACATCAGCAAGTTTTAGCACCTTTTGGATATGCCGCTCCACCGGGGGAGCTGTTTGAGCAAAGGAGGACATAAAAGCTCAACAGAAGTTCGCACAATCGCCTCACAGTACGACGGGTTTAGTGCAATCAAATGATGAGGCTGTCTGTGTGGAATGTGGCTGTACTTTGGATTAAAACACATGCAGGCTGATACATGCCGGCCAATATGAGGGTACAAGTTTGGGGGAGGATCCCAAGATGTGGAGTTGAATGTTGAATCTGTATCAAAAGCCTCTCAGACACCACCATCACACAAGAAATGAGTTTTGGCTTGGTTTAATTTTTTGACACTGGTCGGTACAAGATTATTTTGACTTTGAACATAGTATAGGAGTGAATGATAATGAATTCAATCATCAAATTATTAAGTAAACTGAACCTGAAGAAAGGCTTGGCATGTGTAAGAGCCATATTGAGGCCTTGTACATGTTTGCACCACCAGCCTCAGGGCTGCAGGGTGGAGGCCATGTGGTGTATGCATGTGTGGCCCTCAGAGTACACGAGCGCTGCAGCAGGACGTATGCACGTGTGGCCCTCAGAGTACACGAGCGCTGCAGCAGGATGTATGCATGTGTGGCCCTCAGAGTACACGAGCGCTGCAGCAGGATGTATGCATGTGTGGCCCTCAGAGTACACGAGCGCTGCAGCAGGATGTATGCATGTGTGGCCCTCAGAGTACACGAGCGCTGCAGCAGGATGCATGCATGTGTGGCCCTCAGAGTACACGAGCGCTGCAGCAGGACGTATGCATGTGTGGCCCTCAGAGTACACGAGCGCTGTAGCAGGACGTATGCATGTGTGGCCCTCAGAGTACACAAGCGCTGCAGCAGGATGTATGCATGTGTGGCCCTCAGAGTACACGAGCGCTGCAGCAGGATGTATGCATGTGTGGCCCTCAGAGTACACGAGCGCTGCAGCAGGATGCATGCATGTGTGGCCCTCAGAGTACACGAGCGCTGCAGCAGGACGTATGCATGTGTGGCCCTCAGAGTACACGAGCGCTGCAGCAGGATGTATGCATGTGTGGCCCTCAGAGTACACGAGCGCTGCAGCAGGATGCATGCATGTGTGGCCCTCAGAGTACACGAGCGCTGCAGCAGGATGTATGCATGTGTGGCCCTCAGAGTACACGAGCGCTGCAGCAGGATGTATGCATGTGTGGCCCTCAGAGTACACGAGCGCTGCAGCAGGATGTATGCATGTGTGGCCCTCAGAGTACACGAGCGCTGCAGCAGGATGCATGCATGTGTGGCCCTCAGAGTACACGAGCGCTGCAGCAGGATGCATGCATGTGTGGCCCTCAGAGTACACGAGCGCTGCAGCAGGATGTATGCATGTGTGGCCCTCAGCGTACACGAGCGCTGCAGCAGGACGTATGCATGTGTGGCCCTCAGAGTACACGAGCGCTGCAGCAGGATGTATGCATGTGTGGCCCTCAGAGTACACGAGCGCTGCAGCAGGATGTATGCATGTGTGGCCCTCAGAGTACACGAGCGCTGCAGCAGGACGTATGCATGTGTGGCCCTCAGAGTACACGAGCGCTGCAGCAGGATGTATGCATGTGTGGCCCTCAGAGTACACGAGCGCTGCAGCAGGATGTATGCATGTGTGGCCCTCAGAGTACACGAGCGCTGCAGCAGGATGTATGCATGTGTGGCCCTCAGAGTACACGAGCGCTGCAGCAGGACGTATGCATGTGTGGCCCTCAGAGTACACGAGCGCTGCATGTGTCGCGTGTACACACTCTGGCTGTGTCGCTCTTCTTAAGCGCCCCGCTAATCACACAAATTATTGCTTCCAATTAGCACCGCGCTAGTAATTAATTCCCCCAGTATCACATCGTTTAGCGCGCCGTCTTCACACCATGGCACCTGTTCCCTCCCCGCCCGCCCGCACCCGCCACCAGCCGCACCCGCCACCACCAGGGTTTGTTTATCCCATACATGTTATTTGCATTAATGACTAGGGCAACACCATGAAACTGGATCAGGCCATTTACCCAAACACACCATGACACGCCGCAGAGAGTGGATTTCATGAAAGCAAAAATATATTTGTCCAGCAACTTTTACACGTATACTGTATATAGGCGTGTATGCTGTATATAGATGTGTATACTGTATATAGGTGTGTATACTGTATATAGGTGTGTATACTGTATATAGATGTGTATACTGTATATAGGTGTGTATACTGTATATAGATGTGTATACTGTATATAGGCGTGGATACTGTATATAGGCGTGTATACTGTATATAGGCGTGGATACTGTATATAGGTGTGTATTCTGTATATAGATGTGTATACTGTATATAGGCGTGGATACTGTATATAGGCGTGTATACTGTATATAGATGTGTATACTGTATATAGATGTGTATACTGTATATTGATGTGTATACTGTATATTGATGTGTATACTGTATATAGGTGTGTATACTGTATATTGATGTGTATTCTGTATATAGATGTGTATTCTGTATATAGGCGTGGATACTGTATATAGGTGTGTATTCTGTATATAGATGTGTATACTGTATATAGATGTGTATACTGTATATTGATGTGTATACTGTATATAGGTGTGTATACTGTATATTGATGTGTATTCTGTATATAGATGTGTATACTGTATATAGGCGTGGATACTGTATATAGGTGTGTATTCTGTATATAGATGTGTATACTGTATATTGATGTGTATACTATGTATAGATGTGGAAATAATTACACAATTTATCAAAGCAGGCTCCATGCACAGCAGGCCGCAGCGTTGTTAGTTTAAATCGGCCTATTTGCTGCATGTCTTCCTTTCTCTCATCCCCATTTCACACTAAAACTCTCTTCTTCTTCTTCTTTGGTGTTTTATGGCGGTTGTTCTCCAAGTGTTACATCACTGCCATTATTAAAGCACCAAAGAAGAAGAAGACTTTTGCAAACTAGGCGCCGTACAAGAACAAGCCATTGCGAGTGACTGCGTAATGCATGGCCATATCCGTACAGTTGCCGTGACGATTATGTCACGCCTTTGACAATAATGTTACTTACAATGATGTCACACGCCACCAACATTCTGCCACTCTGAGCGCTCGGAAAAAACACAACTTTGACGATAAATACTGACGTTTTAGACCAAAATAAATAGCAAGAATCAAACAAAGATTATCCAAAAATATTTGAAAATAAATAAAATAAAATACGTGCCGAAAATTATGTGTTGATATAAAAATAAAACATAAAATTGCAAAATAAAGAGCTACGGTAACTATAACAAGATACAAATAAAATTACAAACTTAACTTAAATATATAAGTTATAAGTTATATAAATATAGGTCCCATTTAGTACAAAGTCTTTCAAATTATGTCCATTTTCAAATTACGTCTGAACGTCCAAGTCCATATTTCAAAGGCCCAAAACCGTAATATGTATATTTTTCCACAATATCACCAGACAATATGAATTCCTTAACGTGCCATGTTTGAAATGTACTATTCGTGCCTTAAAATCACTTACAGTTCTTGTACTTCTGTGTTTTACGGCGGTTTGAATCCATAAAGTGTTACATTACCTGTGCTGCAGTCGTGCGTGTTCAAAGTATGTGTTTTACCTCGAGAAAGAGCGAGAGCAGCGGCGGCGTCGTTACTTACATTAACATGGCACTGGCCCCTCCCCCGTCGCCTCTAATATGGATTAATAAAGTGATAACGCTCTTAGTTAATTAATACGAGCGTGCGGGACTAATTGCTCCGCTGTAAGACAAGCAAACTGTTGAACCCGTAAAAGAGTTGGTGTCAGGCGAGGCGGGCGACTGCAGTAATGTGGAGTACAGAGGTTGTGTTATGATTATGAAGGATTATGAACAGGTAAGAACGTGTGGAGGCGTGTGCTGTGGTGAAAGTATATTGAAGTATATCAGGGGGAAGTACACTGTATTTCAGCAGGAACATAGCAGGTTGTTGTGTTTTCTTTATTGTACTGGACATATCTGCTTTTATCTCATTGTTTAAGATCTAATTGAGTAGAAAAGTTCTGTTGTTGAAGTTGTTGTATTTTAATATGTATAAACTGTATCCAGGCATTGCAAATGTAAAAAGTAGAGTATTTTTCACTTACTTTTTGCCACTGAGAAAAAGACAAATACATTTATACGAGATTGATGAAATATGTATTATTGGTCCAAAATAATAAAAACTCAATTGATGAATTTCAATCCAAATGTAAAAAAAAAAAAAATATTTATTGATTTTTGTACTTTAAAAATATGTATATATTATTTAATTTTTTGTTTTGTTTTGTTTGTTGATTGGTTTTCTGGAGCTATGGGGAAGTTTCTGTTTGTATGTCTCTGAAAGAAAAACTTAATACAATTTTTACATTAAAATACCTTGAAAATTGTGATTGGCAGTTGATAAAGTTGGACGTTGGACCAAATGGGACGGATACACCAGGCTGTAAATTTAAAGATGTCAATCTGAAACTTCCTCTGGAGTTTACATAATAAATGTAAGAAAAAAGGTAATACGTTTTTCATCATGTAGTTTTTTCATAATAAGGCTGTTTTTTCACATTTTTTGGGACATATATTTGAAAAATGTTAAAATATCTTGCTTTTTTATTGACATATACAAACACAGGTACAGATGGGACTTTGCATTTTTTCTTATTTATTATTTGAGAAAATTATTTTATTGAAAACTGGCTTAAATATTCACAAGTTGCCCTTTCACATTCCCACAGACCTTTTTCCTGATCCTGCCGCTCTTCCTGCCGCTCTTCCTGCTGTTCTTCCTGCTGCTCTTCCTGCTGCTCTTCCTGCCGCTCGGCGCTGCTCTTCCAGCCGCTCTTCCTGCTGCTCTTCCTGCCGCTCGGCGCTGCTCTTCCTGCTGATCTTCCTGCCGCTCTTTCTCCTGCTCAGCGCTGCTCTTCCTCCTGCTTCGGCGCTGCTCTTCCTGCCGCTCGGCGCTACTCTTCCTGCCACTTGGCGCTGCTCTTCCTGCTGCTCTTCCTGCCGCTCGGCGCTGCTCTTCCTGCCGCTCGGTGCTGCTCTTCCTGCCGCTCGGTGCTGCTCTTCCTGCCGCTCGGCGCTGCTCTTCCTGCTGCTCTTGATGCCGCTCGGCGCTGCTCTTCCTGCTGCTCTTCCTGCCGCTCGGCGCTGCTCTTCCTGCCGCTCTTGATGCCGCTCGGCGCTGCTCTTCCTGCTGCTCTTCCTGCCGCTCTTCCTGCTGCTCTTCCTGCCGCTCGGCGCTGCTCTTCCTGCTGCTCTTCCTGCCGCTCGGCGCCGCTCTTCCTGCCGCTCGGCGCCCCTCTTCCTGCCGCTCGGCGCTGCTCTTCCTGCCGCTCGGCGCCGCTCTTCCTGCCGCTCGGCGCCCCTCTTCCTGCCGCTCGGCGCTGCTCTTCCTGCCGCTCGGCGCTGCTCTTCCTGCTGCTCTTCCTCCCGCTCTGCGCTGCTCTTCCTGCCGCTCGGAGCCGTGTTTGCGTGCACACTCCTCCCCCTGCCGGTGACAGACACACTCCCTCACACTCGCCATATGCTGTGCACTCATTTACATGCTCATTCCTCTTATCTATAATTCATAACAACATGTTTTGAAATTAATATTCAAAATAAGATGCTGCAGTTTTACCCTGCCGGGGCACGCGCCGCTGCATGACTTTTTAATGTGAACATATACAGTGGTTTTATGTGTCTCTGGATTTGGGACTTTTTTTTTGTGTATGAATAATTTGTAACAACATAGGTGAGGTTTGAGTAATTGTGATAATGATCTAAAAATAATGCAACATATATAATAACCATGAGGAATATATTGAAAAATGACAACAAAACTTAACTGTAAACATTTAATCACCTTTTTTAACAATAAAAAAGGAAAAATCTTTAAAAACCAATGAGCATTTTAAGATGTTGAAATTACACAAAATTGATATCGATCGTTTCAGTCTTTTTTTAAAGCAATTATAAATATTTAAATGTCAAATGTATAATAAATAAAAGTGAGCATTGTATTTTACACAAATAACAAAAGCCACTGTTTATTTTTGTATTTGAAATCTTATTTACCATATTTTCTGCTTGTATTTATTTGATCATAGTTTATATATTACTATTATCTTTCTTTGTTTTGGGTTGCAAATGTTATAATTGTTCACTGACAATTGCAATACAACTTTTCTGATTCTGATATATTTATGTGTTTAATTCCTGCCTTTACTTTTCCTTTTTCATAGTTTAAAGTTTGTCTTTGTTTCGGTAAAACTTTAACACAATATATACGATCTTTATAGGCACTCGTTATGTATTAATAAGCGCTTATAAGATGTTTACTAGAATGAATCACTTGTTTTTTTAATAAACAGCTTATTAATGCTCTCTCAGTAATTTTCTAGTGCTTATTAACACATAACTAGTGCTTATTAACACATAACTAGTGCTTATTAACTGTTTATAAATAGTTTTTTAAAGTGTTTTCTTTGTTTGTATGAAGTCAATTAGAAGGAACGCAGAATATATTTATCTTGTTATTTAATATTTGAACAAAACAATGTATAAAGTGTGTGTTTTTTAAATAATGGATTTGGAGGTTTAAAATTGTTAAAAAATGTTGGTAAAGTATGAAAAAAAAAACATTTTTTTTTCCTTTTTCAACTATTAATGTTGTGAATTTGTTTCTTTGCGTCACAAAGTATCAGCCAGCGCTGGGGGGAGGGGCCACACATTAAAAAGGAAAACGCCTCCCTTTCTCCGCCTTTGAGGAGAATTAGCGCCACTACAAGACGCTGATTTTTGACAATGGCCATTAAGAATTAATCAGACCGACGCTCAATAATTTATTCTGCCTCCCAAAGTCCCTCATTAATTTTTGATCCTCTCCGTCCCCGTCCATTATTTGCATGAAATCAAATGAAATGTTGAAATAATGTGTTTCTTGAGTGACGTCGGGAGTCGTTCGCTCCGTAATGTAGCGTGCGCGAGGCGGCTGTAAGTGGACGAGATGTTCAGAGGGAGAAGACGAGCGTTGTGTGACGGGGAATAAAAGATTCATTATTGACGCTCGACACCATCACTGTTTGACCCCGAGGAATGGGCTTTTTATCCGGGAGACATTTACACAAACAGACCTCTCAGTTACTATGATTTATATTCAAAAAACTGATTATATACGTCATTTGGAAAGAAGAAACAAAACCAAATCATGAACGAATACGACAAAACACGTATTTACGATGGACTTAAGTGAACTGTGCAGGATCCGTTGCATTCTTTGACTTTTCAGCATTTAATTTATAAATACTGCGAGCAAAAAAGGTGATTAAGATAAGATAAGATAAGATTAACTTTCCATGTTCTGTTTGTGAACATTATAAAACATATATATAAAGATTATAATATAAAATCTGATCCCAAAACACGAGTCAGAACGCAATCTGAGCTTAAAGATGATTGTTTTCCACCAATAAAACAGCTGTAGTTGAATAAATGTAAGAGTGTGTAATGCCATAAAGTGGAATATTCCAGGAAACATCAATAACATCTCCAATCTCTGATCTTTGGCCCAGTCTCCTGAACACTTCAACATCATGAAGCTCTTTCCTCTTCCATTTCTATACAAACGCTGAACCTGTTTTTCATGTTGTTTTGTACAAAAAAGGCAACAAAAGTTTTCTCCAGCAAAACTGCGTCACCGAGAGGCCCTCTGCTGGACACTTTGTCACGGTTCGGGTGGATTTTCTTCACTGGGACATTGTCAGTCTGATCAACACTCACACATTGAGCCAAACCCAGACAGAACAGTGCAATCAGTTTTGTGTATATATATGTTTTTTTTATCTTAGTGAAGCATGTGGAACCGAGGAGCTCATTGGTTATGTATTATTTAGAGCGAAATCGAACTTTTCTCACCTTAACAGTTTGTTTTTCCTCGTAAGCAGCTTGTTTGTCTGTGGACGGAGCACGAGGGCCCATGACTGGCTAATCTACCTGTCAATCACGCCCATCTGAACTCGAAATGAAGCCGAGGACAGTCCCACAAATATAAAGTACTGGATAAAGTACTGGATAAAGTACTGGAGAGCTGTGTATTCTGGATCAGACAGCCTACAACATGCACAGCAGATGAATCCTGTTTAAAGATGTTTCCGTGGCGACACCCTGACCCTAACCCTCAAACGTAAGCGCATACTGGTGCATGAATGTGTGTGAATGGGTGAGTGGTTCCTTGATATAAAGCGCTTTGAGTGTCTCAAGGCTGAAAAAACGCTGCATAAATGTGACCGTTTTACTTACAATTCAGACCAGGAACCTTTTGGTAACGGGTACATGTGCAACACTAATGGGAAATATCTTTGATTCATCAGATTTAGACAAAGTTTACTGACCCACGAGAGATTGGTAAGTATAAATAAAATGTATAATTGTGTTTTACTGTGAATATCATTGTTTGTTTGGACTTTTTGTACGTCACAGTTTTAAGTACAGTTCTCAAAAGAAGTAAGTGAGGAAGAAAGATGGAAAAAACAACACTTTTGTTTTCCTAATTCATTAAATGCAAAGCCAGACCCACTTTTATCCCGTTGACACCCTAAACCCTAACCCAAAGGGGACTGGGCATTTACCCCGATTAAAGGGGATTTAGTTCTTGATACTGTTACGTATGAAAAAGCCTCTTGTTGTCCCCGTAGGGAAATCTGCCCTCTGCATTTGACCCACCGTCAGCAGCAGTGCAACACGACTTCATCTGAAAACGCAGAAGAGACAATTAATCACGAGAAGGTTTCGGTCGTGTCATAATATCTCGGATGAAGGTGATGGGAAAAGAAAACCTGTTCAAAGACAAATCAGACATGTCGAGCGTTATAAAGTCACGGCGGAGTGAAAGTAGGTCTGCACCATCGCTGTCTTTTCATCCGGACAAAGCTAATACCCTTGATTCAAAGTAGCGGCGCAGTGGTCATGGGGGTATTAGCCGTAGCCGCGAGCGCCGGTGTCAGCTTCCCCCGCGCTAATGGACGTGTGGCCTGGAAAAATTAGCACGGCGCTCTCTGGGGCGCGGAGGCGGATCACCTTGCTCTCCCGCTCGCCGCTGTTGTTCTCATTAAATATAAAACGTTGGCCTCATCGCCATTTGTAAAAACTGTCACACCTGCGTTTTTTAAAAGCCCGATCGTAAACGTGCGGCCCGGTGCGCTGCCATTCGTCCTCCCGGAGCCGGTCGCGAGACCACACGGGGGCGGGGTGTCGGAAAGGGTTTTAACTGGGATATTTACTACTGTATAGAGCGAAAACTAAAGTTGAATGTGTAGGCGCGATAGCTTTGTGCGGTTTTGGAGGCATGTTTACGCGCCGGATCTGGCAACACAACGTGAGGAGCTCATTCTGCTTTCTGATTGGATAGTTGACTTGGGAAGCAAAACATAACATGTAAAAAATAAACTGTTGCAACTAATAATAGTTACAACTCAATAAAGCATGAATAGAGACTTCATAATGAACCAATAGTTGGGTGGTTAATGAAGTATAGTTATTAAGCCTGAATCATTCTTAATAAACTAATTGTTCATTAAGAGTCTCTATGTTGTTCTAATTATGACTTAGTTTTGCTGGTAAAGAACCTGTGGTAAATATGTATCACAGTTTTACATCCATGAAGTTGAAGTTTGTTAAGAAATTTTGATAAATAAAACTCTTAAATGACAGGAAGTCGTGCTGCGATCTAAAACGTAATCCCGCTGTGATTTCATCAATGTGCGACGAGGCAATTTAGACGCAACTTACACTTTTCTCTGACAGTTTAAACAATCCATCCATCCATCCATTTTCTACCGCTTGTTCCCTTTCGGGGTCGCGGGTGACTGGAGCCTATCCCAGTGACTTCGGGCCTTAGGCGGGGTACATCCTGAACAGTGGCCAACTTGTCGCAGGGTCAACACAGAGACATAGACATTACAGACAGTTCACTCTCACATTCATTCACTTGGGCTAATTTAGAGTCACCAATTTTACCTAACACATACATGTCTTTGGACGGTGGGAGGAGCCGGAGAACCCGGAGAGAACCCACGGTAACACGGGGAGAACATGCAGACTCCACCCAGAGAGATCATGTGATGTTGGTCTGGTCCGGGAATCGAACCCATGATCTCCTTCTTGGGTGTTATCAGGTCATTTTTATTGTCAAATCATAATTGTAGGAATTTGGCCCTTGTTTATGTAGTTGCTAGGTAACAGTTGTGGAATTATCCCAACCTATGTCGTATTAGCTTCCAATGTCCAACCAGGAAGTACAATTATAAACTTTATAAAAATATTGTCAAATCAGAAATATAATCATGTTTACTACATTTTAGTTAATTGTGTTGTCTAACCTGTCATGTGCGCTTTAAGTTTCTATTCATTCTTTATTGATAATAATATATAAGGTATATTTATTATAACCTGTCACCAGATTTGTAAATATAAGGTTTTTATTATTAAAGCAACAATCCAACTCTTTATTAATAGAAAAATATTGGGTCAAGGAAAAATCAACAAAAAATATAGGCTACCATACCTTCTTTAATAATATTAAAGAAGGTATGGTAGCCTATATTTGTTGCCGATTTTTTGTACTCATATTTATTAACTTTTTTTGTGCATATGATGGACAGTTCTATTTGGAATTCAATATACACAAAAAATATAACATCAACTAACCCTTTTGTTTGTATTTGTCACAGTTTTAGGGAAATGCAAGTACAAAACTGATACTTTACACAAGCTTTGTAAGTAACCAACTTTATCAAACATCTGCGGTTCAGTTGATCAATACATACCGGACTATAAGTCGCACTGGAGTATAAGTCACACCAGCCAAAAAATGCATAATGGAGTATGAAATGCGGTTGCAAGTGTGAAAATAACAAATAATATCACATATAAGTCGCTCCGGAGTATAAGTATATAAGTATAAATATAAGGATAAGTCGCACCCAGGGCAAAACTATGAAAAAAGGTGCAACTTGTAGTCCGGAAAATACAGGTACATAGAGTTTTGTTCCCCTTAGTTTACCCTTTGTTTTCAATAGTTTACTTAAATGTGAATTTAAAGTAGACAAAGTCTATCTACAGATAAACACCACAAAAGACACAAAATACTCTACAATAGCTATAATTGTCCAATAAAATGTCTCCTTCTTTGTCCATTATTCACTGCAGCCTCCTCTGGCCTTCACAGTGAACAGTGTGACATTGACATGGTTAAAAATTAACAACTCCAATTAATCATTTGATTTATCACTGCTCCGCTCCACTGAATTATAGTGTAAAATCGGCTGGACTAATGTCACTCGTACTTGATCTATTACATTTATTTGCCCGCCTCATATTTCGATATTAAAGACGCATTGTGCTTGTTTAATACTACTTTAATACAAAGTTCACTGAAAGAATAAATATAATGTCGGAATAATAAATCAAACCTATATATGAGGACTTATGTACCTCCTGCGGTGCTCCACATTTACAAAAACATACTAATAATGCATTTGTGTCAAGCCATTAGATCACTGAACACACCAAAATGGGTTAGCTTTCTAGTTTTCCCCTTTGCCAACGGAAAAAAAAAAACACAAAAAAAGAGGGCACACTCTAACAAGATCTTAAAAAATGCTCCAATTCCTTTATTTTGATGATGACAAATGCGCATTGCCGTTTCCCATACTGTTGCACATAAAGTTGCAACAAGAGGCCTCTCCAGCATAACCCCCATATCTATTATTACGGCAGTATTTTTCATAACATTACTCATAAGGGCCGACCAGGGCTGCGGCGGCCCAGAGCTGCGGCAGAAAAACAGAAAAAGAAATAAAAAAGAAAGCGACTTACTATGGCTAAATTTACATTGGGAAAGTTTGTGTGAAGATTTAAGAATGGTACAGGACCCAGCGCGATGCACTCGTGCTCTCTGTCGGCGCGAGGACTCAAGGACACTGACGCTATGTAGTTTATTAGTTTATATAGTCATTGTCAACTTTTAATCATTGGGTGGCATTATAACATATATGGGGGGAAAATGATTATTTAATACAGATATATGAGTTATAAAATTAACTGTAATGGTTCTTGTGACGAAAAACCTTTATTATTAGATCAACACGTTAACCAATGTTGAATAGCCTTAACCTAAACCTTAACATGCTTAAGGTTAGGATTGGTCTCATCATGACAACGGTTTTAAGTGAAAAGAACTGCATGCATGCGTTCACGTTCTCTGTTCACACTGGTCTTTTGGTGAATGAGGGAGTGATGAGTGATGGTGGACAAAGCTGAGTGTCACAGAGGCTTCACCTGCTGCAGAGGCAGAAGTGATATCAAGTTGACGCAATTTGCCTCCAAGTGCATTTTTGATCCAATTCCAAGCACTTTTGACCTCACCGTGGACTGTGTGGAGACGTTTAGGTCGGCCCGAGGTCAGAGGTCAGACTGCGACTGGTGTTTCCACAGCTGGTGTTTCCACACTGGGACCATCTCAAAGAGAAAGCTCCTTTACGTTGACCTAACTCATGGTAATAATAATAATACATATATGTCAATGGTGTAGTGGATAAGCATTCACCCATCATTTGGAGGATTGCTAGTTCAGACATTCTTCAACTTAATCAATAAATGCACCAATTTCTAAACCTCTAAAACTCTTTTCTTCTTCTTCTTCTTTTCAATATTTCAAATCAATTGAAGTGAATTTTCAAATTCACTGCCAAAGTTAGTCAGTTATTTCATTCCAGTCCTTGACAGTTGGCTCTGTCCTTGTCATCCATCTCCTTGTTATTGCTGTTTTTGCTGAAACCAAAAGTACCTTCCACATGTATCCATCTCTCGTTTCCATTGCTGGAGTTTTAAAACTGCGATCCATCGTTTTTTTAGTCAAATAGAATGAAGCCGGCCTTTTTTATTGTATTTTTAGTGTTTTGAATTGCCGTTCTGTCTCTGTGAAACGACTCTGAGTTGTGGACATGTCAGAGGACACAAACCCTCCTGGTCCATACGTTCTCCGCCCTCTTGCGCCCCCATCATAAATAACACCCATTCCGGCCGTCACTTCCCAAGCAGCGACTCCATCACTCCATCCGACTGCCATTTTACAGAGTTGGAGACGGAGAGGGTTCTGGTAAAAGAGCGAGATCGAGAGAAAAAGGTGGGGAGAGGAGGGCCTCTATTAAACCTGCTACTAATTGAGATAGCACGAAAATAATGGCTACTGACACTTTAATGAAGACATGCTACGTATTACCACTTTGCCTCGCTCTCCTCCGTCACGGCGCAATGAAGGAACAGGGTGTGCGAGATCGAAAGATGATGTTTTATTGCAAAAAGTGTGAAAAAAAATCAGACAGAATTGATACCATCTTGAGACTGCAATATGTTTTTGGTGTCACGTCAAAAGTTAAATGGAGTTACGGGCAGGGATATTGTTCTATCGCGTTAAAACACAATTATGTTTCATCAAGGCTGCTTTTTTTGTACTTTGAAACTGGAAAGACAGTTTTTGTGTGTGGATTTTGGGGGGAAGAGAAGTTAAAAAAAGACAGGGTGATATTTTCTCTATTTGGTTAGAGCGTTCAAAAGCTGACACCGGGTGACAATCATTGGATTTGGGAGAGAGGGCGATGATCGGCATTATGAAGAAAACAGAGCTTCATCAAATGTCAATATAACACCGGGGGCACGACGGAGGCACTTTTTTTGGATGTTAAGAATAGATAAGATAACATTACACTTGGTAAAATGGAGTAAATATGTAAAGATAAATACAACACAATGTAATGATTGTGTTTCCTGCTTCGGTTCGTACGGTTACGTTGATAGATTTGAACGAGGAGTAGTTTGAATCGTTAAATAATGTACCGCATTACCGTATTTTCCGGATTATAAGTCGCTCCGGAGTCGCAACAGCCAAAAAATGTATGATAGAAAAGAAAAAAAACATTAATAAGTTGCACTGGAGTATAAGTCGCACCAGCCAAAAAATGCATAATAGAGAAGAAAAAAACATATAAGTCGCATTTTTTTGGGAAATGTATTTGATGAAATCCAAGACCAAGAACAGACACTAACGCTAACACCTTCAGCTACATGAGGCACAGACAGAACTGTGGTAAGTGTCTGGTATGTTAACGTAACATATGAACAGTTATTCAGATAACTATAGCATAAAGAACATGCTAACAAGTTTACCAAAGCATCAGTTTTACCCCAAATCACTAAATCCACAGAATTGCTCTTCCTCTGTGTCACTTCTAAACAACTCCACAAACTCCAGAGGAAGAGGAAGTGCAGATTCTTCTTCTGCGTCGCTTAGAGCCTAGAGCGCCCTCTTGTGGTTGTCAGTGTGAAAATAACAAATAATATCACATATAAGTCGCTCCGGAGTATAAGTCGCAGCCAAAACTATGTAAAAGGTGCGATTTATAATCCGGAAAAAAATGCATTAAATATTTTCAACAACTCCTTTAGAATTGTTTTAAATTTTGGATTAGTTTTATTATTTTTAACAGTTTAAAGAGATGCTTTACGCCAGATTTAGCCAAAGCTAGTTTCCATTTGCGGCGAGCAAGCTACACAAGCAACACATGTAAAATGCATCAAAATATGAAGAAAAAAAACAATGTCGGATTATTACCCACATTATGGCGGTGCGAAGTTTGAAAAACTTGGTAGATTCGTTGCACCAATTCCAATCCTGAATGACAAATGCGCGTGTATTTTGAACAATATTATCTACAAAGCACAGCGGGATTACATGCATCTGTATGTGATGTATCTCCCTGTGTTTGAGCGAAAACGCAGCCACTCCACACTTTAAAGTTCCACTGCGGAGATGATATTCTGGGCCGAGATTGAAAAGTCTGACTGCAGGATGACTCCAATCTCCAAGCCCCCCCACGCACACACACACACACACACACGCACGCGCACACGCACGCATGCACGCACACACACGTTCCCAAACAATGAAGACACAATGCGATGCCCCCTCCTGTACAGTAGATCTGCAGATGAATATGAAATCACACAAAGGTATAAATATTTATGAAATGCATTATTCTTTGGCAAAGGTGAGAATAATTTGGCCCCGTCGCTCGGTGTTGTGCCGGTTCTTCACAAAAGCCAAGGAATAAGCAGGTGTTAACTACATACACACCACTAAAGACACACTTATGTACAAAGGTTGAAGGGATCCACGTGGAGGAGTGTACTGGGCCACACACTGTATTCCACCTCATGGCACAAACTAATCGAGTGTATTAGTTATTTGGAAAACATTCATCAGAATTCAGAAATCTGTCTCGTTTAATGGTTGTTTTTCCCTTATTACATTATTATTATAGAGTGCTTATTTTAACATTATTATTAGTATTATTTTGTCTTACGCTAGCTGTTTTTATTTTATTTTATCTTTATTTATTTTCCCCCTCCATTCCTTATTAAGAAATGGGAGGTTCTGTCTATAGGAGTTTTTGTTTATATTATATTTCTTCTATTAAGAGTGTTTGTTAAACTTCCTATAAGTTATCTGTCCTTTTCCTCTGTATCTACCTGCGTTGCAACAACGAAATTTCCCCATGTGTGGACAATAAAGGAATATCTTATCTTATCTTTATTTGGAGCGCCCCTTGCCTTCCAGAACAAAGGAAAGAACAACAATAGGGGTGGGAATAGTTTATCTTTTTAGATTTAGAAATATTTAGGCCTGTACTTGAAATACCTGCCTTCTTAAATAAGTCAATAAGTTTAAAAGTGATTGAATTAAGTATATCTTGATTTGAGTTTAGTAAGTTTTGTTATCAGTATAGTGTCTAAACCAGACTTGGAGAGACTTATCCATGCGTTTGTCTCCAGTAGATTAGACTGTAACGGCCGCTCACTGGCCTCTCCAAACGAGCTGTAAAACAGCTGCAGTACATCCAGAACGCTGCTGCTCGGGTCCTGACTAGAACCAGGAAGTATGATCACATTAGTCCTGTTCTCAGGTCTCTGCACTGCCCCCTGTGGCTCAGAGAAGAGACTTTAAAGCAGCTCTGCTTGTGTACAAGTCTCTCCATGGCCTAGCACCAAAGTACATCTCAGACATGTTAGTGCCATATGAACCATCATCAAACCAAAAATTATCAAAAATATTAAAATATTTAGAAAAACAATGAATGGTTATGATACTTTCAGTTAAGTTGTCACTGTCGGGATTGTTGTTTCAGAAGGTTATCATGATGACCTCCCCCAAAACTGTAAACGTCTGTATTATTCCTCTTCTCTGACATGTTCTCGGCCTCATGACAAAGAGTCGAGGAATGAAATTGACAGCACCCGTGAATATGCTGCACGTTTCAATCATTAATTGGAATCCCTGCAAAGTTAGAGCTTCAGTTTCACAGCAAGAAGGTCCTGGGTTTGACTCCTAGTTGACGTGAGGCCTTTTTGTGTGGCTCGCTCTCTGGGTCAGGTCTGGGATAGGTTTCCTCCAGGTGCTACCACGAAAAACACGTGCAGACTCCCTCAGGGACAAGGACGCTTTGAATCTCAATGGAAATTCGACTGGTTGAACTAAAGTATGAAATACCATTAAAATATCTGAAGTACAAATCCCTCGATACTGTAATAAAACGAAGGCTAATCACAAAATGATCTAAAAAATAACGCGTTCTCCCGACTATTCTACGACGTACTGTTGTCCAACCACAATTTCCTCTGCGGCAAACAACACGTCCTTAATGTCTGTCTGTCAGTGAAATGGTCATGAGAACCACCTTTACAATCATCTGTGTACGAAAGCGCTTTTTTCACCTTGTTCAGCATCCGAGCGCTTTGCCTTAATGAAGTCTGCGTCGTCGATTACCGCGTTATGCGTTCGAGCTCAAAACCCACAGCGCCGCAGACTCATCCAAAGGCAAAGTGCACAAAAAACAAAGTTATTATCCCCCCCTCCTTTCCTCCCTCTCTCACTCCTTCGCTCTCCTAATTCCTGTGTCCTCTAGTGTGATGGTAAAAAATGAGGCTCCTTACGCCGCGAGCTGCAGCTTTTTTTTTGATTGAAGTGAGTGATTTTCCCCGGCCGCGCACCTGCGTAAAACAGATGATAATGCTGTTGGAGTCATTTACTGTGACTTTACTAAGATGAATATGAGTGCCTCGTTCTCATCATGCAAATGTGGCTGCGCGCGGGAAGAAGGAAAAAAAAAGCCTCCGCATCTCGGGGGAGAACTATTTTCGCAAGCGCTACAAAGAAAGATTACCCGTAACCAAGTGATTCGACTCTTTATCTGCCAATGCAAAGCCCGGCCTTTACCGTCGATGTGACTGTTATTTTTATTTGTTTTGGGTATAATGCAATATTTAATGTGATTTTGAGCTTAGAAGAAGTAGCTGTGGGCTGCGCAGTCATGCTCAGATTGATGGGAGCACATCATCGTTATTGGACAGCTCAGTGCTACATCGCCTGTAGCCTAAATGTCTCCCGTCTGCCGCCGTATCTGCGCCTCGTGTCTGTCCTCTCTTTCCTCTCCTCTCTCCTCTAATAGACGTTCATTTGCTCTGTCCATTGCCCCCGCGGGCCACATGTAGCACTCTGGGTGACCCGGGCCGGCACCGGAACACGGGATTACAGGCAGATACTGTACGTACATACGGTGGTTACTTATCGAATGAACCGCGAAGCTAAAAATACACCTGTTTTTTGTGTGTGTACAGACATGAAAACAATAGTTGTAAAGACACCAAACTGATGTGGATTTGATCCGGCCCGACACCTGCTTGTCTCCATGGATGCGTAAAAGTAGAGAGGATATCCACAGTATAGCAATACATTTAGCTCAACAATACCTTAAAAAAACATTCTCATAGTGTCGGCGGCGGCTTGTATTGCAGTTTAATGCCAAAATACTTCAAGATTGACCTCAGTGACGCATGATGCTACAGTGAAATGTCCTGCCGGCTGATGTACACAGGTCCGTGATAGAAGATAGGGCCCTTTGTCTCTGTTTACTGTCCCGTGACGTTCCCAGATCTCAATTGCTTTTATAATCCAACATTAATTCTATTTTTTCCTCTATTCATATCATATTCTTGCATTGGCCCAGTCCATAACGTGGACTTCTAACTTCTAATCCTGCAGAGTTCAAAATGTGTGTGTGTGTTTTTTTCCCCCTCAATAGAAGAAAGTCCTTGTCGGATGTGTTGTCATAGGCGTGTATTGGAGTTTAATGCCAAAATACTTCAAGATTGACCTCAGTGTCGCGTGATGCTAAAGTGAAATGTCCTGCCGGCTGATGTACACAGGTCTGTGATAGAAGATAGGGCACTTTGTCCCCGTTTATTGTCCTGTGACGTTCCCAGATCTCAATTGCTTTTATAATCCAACATTAGTTTCCCTTTTTCCTCTATTCAAATGATATTCTTGCATTGACCCAGTCGATAACGTGCCTTTCTAATCCAAAATCGTTTTCTTGGCCCGTGTTTTTTTTGTTTTCTCAATGAACCGAATAGAAGAAAGTCCTTGTCGGATTCAACATGTCACCTACTGCTCCCTAACAAATAATAACAAATTCTGATTTTATTATTCGATAAGGCAACAACGAGGCCTTTGTAAAACGTAGGGATTAGCTTCAAGCGTGTTTTGTAGTTATCCGAGAAACACAAAATCCTGTGGGAGAATTTATTAGAAAATTCCATCTCTTGTTCATCGGGCAAAAAGCATTTTCCACAGGTGAACATTACTTTCTTCTGCTGACACCTGAGTTGGCGCGTAAGCCCGTAGAGCACGCAAACTCCCATTCTCAATATTCAGCCCGGTATGTATGAGTTCTGTTTTCGCTCAGATTAAACATAGGGGAGTCCCGGGTCACTTACTTACGCCCCATCCCTCAATATGTACCCACGCATGCTAACGCCCCGCACTTCCACACAGAGAGAACAATCTCCCCGTCCCCCGATGCAACTATTCATAAATATCAAAACAGGCAAAGTCGAGAAAATCTGGCTCTCAAATCCTCGATAGCATGCAAAGGTAATGTGTTTTTTCTTCTTCTTCAGAAAGGCACATGAGAAATGCGCTGATGACAATGATGGAACAAGATAGGACTGGTGATGGAGCCGGCGTTTCCCCTGCGGGCTTTGTATTGATGCATTGTAATCGCGCTTAGCCTAAAGTGTATCGGCCGAGGGAACAACTTAGAATGATCAAATCAGTGCAGCTGCAAAGGGACAAGTTTGAGGGAGTAACAATGCAGATGTAGTTTATTGTAGTATAGGAATAAAATATTAGGATTTTCATCAGTTCATTTTATTTACCGTATTTTCCGGATTATAAGTCGCAAAAAATGCATAATAGAGAAGAAAAAAACATATATAAGTCGCACTGGAGTATAAGTTGCATTTTTGGGGAAAATTATTTGATAAAATCCAAGACCAAGAACAGACATTTCATCTTGAAATGCAATTGCCAGTGTGAAAATAACGAATAATATCACATATAAGTCGCTCTGGAGTATAAGTCGCACCCTGGCCAAAACTATGAAAAAAGGGTCGACTTATAGTCCAGAAAATACGGTATTTATACAGGAAAACCCCAATGAGAAAAGTTATCTTTTTCATGGGCCCTGTTAAAACACAAAATAAACAATCAATAAAATTAACCAATACATAAAAACACATGTGAGACTTAACTAGGGTTGTCAGCCATTAGCTCTTTTGTCGATAAGTGAATCGTGAGTTTAATCTTCTTGTTTGCATGCAATATAAATACAGTTTCCATGTCCCCAGAGTTAGTCTCTGTGTCTGGAGATCTGGTCGCCGAGGCCCCTGCCGTCGACTGCCGCCCAGATCTCTCTGCACCGGCCCCTTATGGATCCTCCTGCGGGTGGTGGGCCCACGGGAGGGCGGCCCCACGTCGCTCTTTCGGGCTGTGCCCGGCCGGGCCCCGTGGGGTAAGACCCGGCCACCAGGCGCTCGCCATGGAGCACCCATCCCAGGCCTGGCTCCAGGATGGGGCCCCGGTGACGCCGATCCGGGCGACGTGAACTGCCTTGATTGTGTCGTCGTCATAAGAGGCTTCTGAACCGATCTTTGTCTGACCCGTCACCTAGGACCTGTTTGCCTTGGGAGACCCTACCAGGGGCATGAAGCCCCCGACAACATAGCTCCCGGGATCATTCGGGCACTCAAACCCCTCCACCACGTTAAGGTGGATCGGTGCAGCGGCTGCAGTGATGCAGTCGCTGCATCGGACCGTTGTGGTGAAGAGGGAGCTGAGCCGAAAGGCAAAGCTCTCTATTTACCGGTCGGTCTACGTTCCTACCCTCACCTATGGTCATGAGCTTTGGGTAATGACCGAAAGAACAAGATCGCGGATACAAGCGGTCGAAATGAGTTTCCTCCGCCGGGTGGCTGGGCGCTCCCTTAGAGATAAGGTGAGGAGCTCGGCCACACGGGGGGAGCTCGGAGTAGAGCCGCTGCTCCTCCACGTCAAGAGGAGCCAGCTGAGGTGGCTCGGGCATCTGTTCCGGATGCCTCCTGGGCGCCTCCCTCGGGAGGTGTTTCAGGCATGTCCCACCGGGAAGAGGCCCCGGGGAAGACCCAGGACACGCTGGAGAGACTATGTCTCTCGGCTGGCCTGGGAACGCCTCGGGATCCCCCCGGAGGAGTTAGAGGAAGTGTCTGGGGAGAAGGAAGTCTTGGAAGTCCCTGCTCAGACTGCTGCCCCCGCGACCCGGCCCCGGATAAAGCGGCAGAAGATGGATGGATGGATAAATACAGTTTCATTTGCTTTTCTTTTGATTCCTACTTTGCAGTAGTTATTTTTAAATGAACTTCCGTGCAGTTGTGGTCTTGTGTGTGCAGTTGGGTCAGATACAGGGTCAGATCATAGAAATACTGAAGCGTTTTGCAAGCTCACATTTGGTTGAGTTTATGTACAGTAGTTAGTTCTTTAGTTTCTTTAGTTAGATGTTTGTTGTAACGCAATTTGATGGTGCATTTTTTTAAACATGGACCAAATGAGGAGAGTTATTTTTGCTGTTTTGTTTCTTCTGCGATTGACTATATTTAACAGGTTTAACCCGATATGCTATGCATGCAGTAGCTAGAAAATAAAACAAACTAAACTTGCTGGTAAATGGAGATCTGTTGCATTATATGTGGTCAGAATATATAGTTACATAAGCAAATGTCAGAATCAGAATCAGATTTGTTCATTATTTTTTGCGTCACACAACATTTTTCATTCATTCTTCACTCCCACAATTAAACTGCAGTTTTATTTAAAATGTCTTTGCCCAACAATGTCTTTCAAAGTTTGAAAATCAAAGAGGAGATTAAATAATACATTTAGTCGTTTAGTCGTTGGACGAGGCTCAAACCTTCGCAGTCCAAGCTCCTTCTTCATCTCCGTGAAGAATGGATGGATCTGTACGTGGACGGTTGAGAAACACGGCGCACACCTCCGGCTCCACCAATCCTGCGACTTAACTAGATCCAGTGAATGCAGTGTCCGGGGTTTAGCTGATGAGGTTAAGAAGCTCCAGTCTTTTATCTCTGTATCTCTGGTGTATTGTTCCCTGTGATCATTAGGATGTTTTAATTCAACACCAAAGGATTCAGCGGAGAGCGGCCTGCAGGTTTTCACCATATCTCATCATCACCTTCCCCTCCGCTTTACCCCGTGCTCCTCCAGCCTCTCCAGGTTATGCCCCGGCGGTGTAATTTGTGTGTGAGTGAGAGTGTGTGTCTTTGAAAGCTGAATCTTTGAGCGGTTCTGATCAAAGACTTCCACCTACTGAGGCAGCGATCCTTTTTCCCTGGCACCGTCTCCGTCAGAAGGAAATCTCCGACATGCAGAGAATTGTGGGTTAACGTTGAACACGGGGCCGTGGCAAAGTGTGTTTTCAAAAGACAAACTGCTCTTCTTTTTTTTTAAATGCTTATATTATGCTTAACTGTTCCTTTTAATCGATGTCTTTGAACAGTGAAAAACAAATGTGTTCATGTTGTTCTTATGGTGTTTTGTCTGTTTAAAAGGACATGTACCTCACTTGTGTTTCTTCTAGGAAACACCTTTTACTCATTGAATTAGCTTGTTGTTTTGTTGGATGAGGACCATGTGGAAAGAACTGCCCGTGACTCTCCCAGACGATTGTTTCTCAGACGATTGTTTCTCATTTCGTTTGAGTCTCGATGTGGACTTGGGTGGATCCTTTTCTCGCTGTTCATTGTTTAGTCGAGATCTAGTCCAGGTTTGGTTTTGGGTTCAATCCTGGTTTTGTCCCGGATTTAACCCCAGACGTTTTCAGATCTGAAGAAGATACTTGGGTGAAAATGAATTCGCTCGATTACACAGACATGTTCTTCACTTCATTCATAACGACTCTTTAAAGTGCCCATGACAGGTTAAAATGTAATTACTGGTAAGATAAATATGTTATGAAATATATAAAATAAATTAAAAATAAAAGTAAAATCACTGATTAGCACATTTTTTTTGGTTTATAATTGCACTTTTGTAATTGATGACATCACTCTAGGAAATTACCCAGCAAACATTGGGTAAAATTTCATCTAATGTCAAAAAAAATATTTTTTTATTTGACAAATGAAAATACATTAGAGCGACTTTATTTTTGTTGAATTACTGTTTAGAGCGTCAAAAACATTGTTTCTTTGTGTAAATTATGCGCAGACTTTGACTGGTGAGTGTCCCTAGTGTGACGTCACTTCCTGTAATTTTGTACAGATTCTTCAACACTTTCCCCACAAAAACAGGTATAAATAGACCAAATAAAGTCAAAATTTGAAAATCGTACAAACCTGTCATAGGCCCTTTAAATGTATGTGGCTGTGTGTAGTGTATATTTGAATGTGTTTGTGTGTAGTGTATATTTGAATGTGTTTGTGTGTAGTATATATTTGTATGTGTTTATGTGTAGTATATATTTGAATGTGTTTGTGTGTAGTATATATTTGTATGTGTTTATGTGTAGTATATATTTGAATGTGTTTGTGTGTAGTATATATTTGTATGTGTTTATGAGTAGTATATATTTGAATGTGTTTGTGTGTAGTATATATTTGTATGTGTAGTGTATATTTGAATGTGGCTGTGTGTAGTATATATATATATATATATATATATATATATATATATATATATATATATATATATATATATATATATATATATATATATTTGAATGTGGCTGTGTGTAGTATATATTTGAATGTGGCTGTATGTAGTATATATTTGTATGTGTTTATGTGTAGTATATATTTGTATGTGTTTATGTGTAGTATATATTTGTATGTGTTTGTGTGTAGTATATATTTGAATGTGGCTGTGTGTAGTATATATTTGAATGTGGCTGTGTGTAGTATATATATATATATATATTTGAATGTGGCTGTGTGTAGTATATATTTGAATGTGGCTGTATGTAGTATATATTTGAATGTGGCTGTGTGTAGTATATATATATATATATATATATATATATATATATATATATATTTGAATGTGTTTGTGTGTAGTATATATTTGAATGTGTTTATGTGTAGTATATATTTGTATGTGTTTGTGTGTAGTATATATTTGTATGTGTTTGTGTGTAGTGTATATTTGAATGTGTTTGTGTGTAGTGTATATTTGAATGTGTTTGTGTGTAGTATATATTTGTATGTGTTTGTGTGTAGTATATATTTGTATGTGTTTGTGTGTAGTGTATATTTGAATGTGTTTGTGTGTAGTGTATATTTGAATGTGTTTGTGTGTAGTGTATATTTGAATGTGTTTGTGTGTAGTGTATATTTGAATGTGTTTATGTGTAGTATATATTTGTATGTGTTTGTGTGTAGTATATATTTGTATGTGTTTATGTGTAGTATATATTTGTATGTGTTTGTGTGTAGTATATATTTGAATGTGGCTGTGTGTAGTATATATTTGAATAAGATAAGATAAGATAAGATAAGATATTCCTTTATTGTCCCACATGGGGAAATTTCATTGGTGCAACGGAGGTAGATACAGAGGTAGATCCAGAAGAACAGATCACTTATAGGAAGTCTGAAAAACACTTTCAGTAGAAGATCTCCTATAAATAAATAAAAACTCCCATAGACAAATGAATAAATAAATACATAAATACCATTGCATGTGATCACGACAGTAATTGCACATGAATATGTGTCACGACAGCACATAGATTGCAGATGAATTTCATAGTAATTGCACATGAATTCCAACAGCAATTGCACATATGACAGAATTGCACATGGTTAGGTCAGTATTGCGAGTGTTCAGTACTAACAGTTTTTGTTATAAAGTCTGACAGCAGCAGGAAGGAAAGACCTACGGAACCTTTCCTTCACACATCGAGGGTGGATCAGTCTCTCACTGAAGCTGCTCTCCAGAGCGGAGAGAGTGTCCTGCAGGGGGTGACACTCATGGTCCAGCATAGATGTGAATCTAGCCAGGACCCTTCTGTCCCCCACCTCCTGCACCGAGTCCAGAGCACAGCCCAGGACGGAGCTGGACTTCTTGATGACTCTGTCCAGCTTCCTCCTCTCCCTCTCTGTGATGCTGCTGCTCCAGCAGGCCACACCATACAAGAGGGCTGATGCCACCACAGAGTCGTAGAAGGTCTTCAGGAGTGGCCCTGTCACTCCAAAAGACCTGAGTCACCTCAGGAGGTAGAGCCGACTCTGGCTCTTCCTGTACAGTGCGTCTGTGTTATGAGTCCAGTCCAGTTTGTGGTTCAGATGAACACCCAGGTACTTGTATGAGTCCACTCTCTCAATGTCCCGTCCCTGGATGTTCACTGGTGAGGGGGCAGTGGGGTGGCGTCTGCGGAAATCCACCACCATCTCCTTGGTCTTCCCCGCGTTGATGAGGAGGTGGTTCCGCTGACACCAGTCCACAAAGTCCTGCGCCAGTCCTCTGTACTCCGCGTCATCGTCGTCCGTGATGAGTCCGATGATGGCAGAGTCGTCAGAGAACTTCTGCAGGACACAGCTGTCCGTGTCATGTCTGAAGTCTGCAGTGTAAAGGGTGAAGAGAAAGGGCGCGAGGACAGTGCCCTGGGGCGCCCCCACACTGCAGGTCCAAGTGTCAGACACACAGTTCCGGGCTCTCACAAACTGGGGTCGGTCTGTGAGGTAGTCCAGGATCCACTCTGCCAG
Source organism: Eucyclogobius newberryi (assembly GCF_026437365.1). Taxonomy (NCBI): domain Eukaryota; kingdom Metazoa; phylum Chordata; class Actinopteri; order Gobiiformes; family Gobiidae; genus Eucyclogobius; species Eucyclogobius newberryi. The sequence continues at coordinate 8,810,767 of NW_027316167.1, forward strand.
GTCATACTCCACACCAGCCGTCTCCAGCTTGTCCCTCAGGAGCAGCGGCTGGATGGTGTTGAAGGCGCTGGAAAGATCGAAGAACAGAATCCTCACAGAGCTGCCAGGCTTTTCCAGGTGAGAGAGAGAGCGGTGCAGCAGGGAGATGACGGCGTCCTCCACTCCGATGCCAGGCCGATATGCAAACTGCAGCGGGTCCATGGCTGAGCTCACGGTGGAGCGGAGGTGGTCCAGGACTAGCCGCTCCAGTGTCTTCATCAGGTGGGACGTGAGAGCCACTGGCCTGAAGCTGTTGAGGTCTTTGGGGCGCGGTGTCTTAGGCACAGGTACCAGACAGGAGGTCTTCCAGACCTGTGGTACCACCCTCAGCTTCAGGCTCATGTTGAAGACATGCTCCATAACTCCACACAGTTCATCTGCGCAGGACTTAAGGAGCCTGGGGCTGATGCCATCAGGTCCTGCTGCCTTCCTCACTTTAATCCTCTTCAGCTCACTCCTCACCTGTGCTGCTGTGACAGTCAGTGGTTGGCAGGGGGACCGTGTGCTGGGGGGATGGGTGAGTCCAGGCGAAGTGGGGAGCTGATGGTCCGGGGCAGATAAGCGAAGAGGAACAGATGCAGGGCATTGTCCAGCTGTGGAAGAGGGAGCATGCAGCCGTGCAGGGGGAGGGGCGGGTGACCGATCAAACCTCAAGAAGTGAGCATTTAAATCATTCACCCACTGTAGATCCCCCTCTGTCTGGGCAGGGGGGATTTTGAAGCCCAAGATGGTTTTCAGGCTCCTCCACACTCCCTGAATGTTCTTCTGCTGCAGCTGCTCCTCCATCCTCCTCTTGTAGCCAGCCTCAGCCTGCCTGATCTTCCTCCTCAGCTCCTTCTGCACAGTCCTCAGTTCCTCCTTGTTCCCTGACCTGAAGGCTCTCTTCAGAATGTGGCTGTATGTAGTATATATTTGAATGTGGCTGTGTGTAGTATATATATATATATATATATTTGAATGTGTTTGTGTGTAGTATATATTTGAATGTGTTTATGTGTAGTATATATTTGTATGTGTTTGTGTGTAGTATATATTTGTATGTGTTTGTGTGTAGTGTATATTTGAATGTGTTGTGTGTAGTGTATATTTGAATGTGTTTGTGTGTAGTGTATATTTGAATGTGTTTGTGTGTAGTGTATATTTGAATGTGTTTGTGTGTAGTGTATATTTGAATGTATATTGATGTAATTTTCTCCTGAGAAATGCAAAAGTATCTCCTGCATGTTCAAAGTTCTTTACGACACTGTATCTAACATTCTACCTCGATGTGGGGTAAAAAACGATCCTGCCTTAAGACTTTATCTGCCATTCCGTACATACCTCAGCTACGGCCTCTGCAAACAGTTTAAATTCAACTTTGAAGCGTTTTGTTTGGAAATAAGTTCAATTATGTATTTACTGTCCATCGAACATGAGGCGTGGAATACATACAACATGAACAGACGCAGTTGGACAGTTACTCTCCATCTCGAGCCAGGATTGTGGTCAGAACATAAGCACGTCGCTGGAGCATTATCCTACGTCCCTGTCCTTAATTTGGATTTGCAACTGCAGAATTGGGGTTGTAGTTTGTAAATGAGCGAGTGTGACTTCGGCCTGAACACTTATTAGTCCGTACCGCCGGCTTTATGTAATTCTGCTGAAGGTGTATCCACAGACTGGCAAATCTTTGACAGTGATCCCAGCAGCCGGCGCCCCGGGGAGTGGACATACTTAGCTTTAACTCCAGAAAGTACTTTGATGCAGTAAATAAATTGCAAACGCGCTCCGGGTAATGAGCGACGGCTGTTAAAGGTGGTATGGACGATTTTTTTCAGCAATTTTTTTTTATCATATTTTCTTGTGGCGTGGATAAATCATTTGTCCTGCCACGTATCAATCATAAAACGCACCTACCGCTCACCTGCAGCCACGTCAGGTTCGTCCCCACGTTTCCGCGTGCCTAAGCGCATGGCTCTATCATAATATAGTTCCCTCAGTGTACGGGGCAAAATGAAGACGGAGAAAGACAGTTCGAGCTGACGCAGAAGTGGACAGAAATCTACGGGAGACGAGCGATGCAATGCGAGCCATTGCGCTAATAAACAAACGCACCAGTGTGTTGTATCGGTCCGCACGGGGGAGTGGCATGTGCACGGGGGAGTGGCATGTGCACGGGGGAGTGGCATGTGCACGGGGGAGTGGCATGTGCACTTCCGCCTGCGTTCTCAAATCGCCGAAAAATCGTCCATACCGCCTTTAACTCAAAAATGACGCGTTCGAAAGGCAGGAAAAGCGTTGTAAAGACATTATCGTGGTCTTTTCTGGTATTGTATCGTTACGTTATGATCATTACTCGATATATTTTGTTGTCATTGGTGTTAAATTTTGGACATTCACTGGGAAATGGGCGGGGATAGGTGCTGGGTGAACACTTCCACCTTGAATGCAGGACAATACAGGATCGCAACCCCGATTTGAGGACGTAAAATGATGGGTTAAACGCTCTTGGAAGTCAATTTTGCGTAATACCAGCTTTCTTTTGAACCCAGTAATTTGAAGAATACAATGGACTCAATTGTGCCGTCTCTCATCGTCACTGGAGGCGGCGTGTTTGTCCTAGAAACAAGTATTTTTGTCAAGTTCCCAAAGCTCTGCTGTGACCGGTCTATCTTTAACTTCCACGCTCGTCAATTACAGCGTACGAAGCATCAGAGGACGAGCGCTGACAATCACAAGCGCTCTGACTGTCTTCTATGTCACGGTAGAAACGGACAAGGGACAAGGGACGGAACGGACGAGAAAAGTGTTATAAGTGTATATTTTAGTTCTCTTTAAATCTCAGCATAACCTCAATGTTTTCGGTGATTTGTATTCTCAGGATAACAATATAATGGCTTGTATTTTCATTGTAGGTGCACTTTGTATCTTGTCTGGTCCATGAAGATGTTTTGGCTTTGTTTGAGATGTTTTGCATTAACTTTTACATTGATACAATTGTTTTTACTGCAAAGAAAAATGTAATAAATGAAAGAACAACAAAAAACCTTATATTCATATAGATACACTTGTTGATTGCTGTATACTTTGGAATAGGGAAATAGAATCAATATATCGTGATACTAAATCTGGTGATGCAGTATCGATATCGTGGGCTGCTGTATCGATATCTTGTCATTTATGGTAAAATTTCCTGAATTAATTTGCGACAGTGCTACAATTTTGATTGTTATTTAAAGGAAGGAGACTTGTTTACGCAAACCATTTGACATTTTTGACTGTTTTGGTGATTAAAATTGATGTATTTCATTTTCAGTTTGTGCAGCTCGTGGTTTAACAAAGAAAAATGTTGTTAAAATGTATTGGGTTCTTTAAAAAATTGTGATATATCGTAGAATCTCATTAGCAATATATGTCTTTAGGCCCTTACTAGCTGAAGGATGGGTCAAATGCGGAGGATTTTTGGCCTGTAGGCTTTATTATACAGGACATTATAGTGTGAAATAGGGATGAGACATTGGAACAAACAGTCACCCGCGACCCCGGAAGGGAACAAGCGAGAGAAAATGGATGGATGGATGTCACGAGCCGGATTCGGACTCATGACTCCGCTCAACAGTTGATAAACGGGTCTGAAACGCAACAATGATCCACAATTATTTTAAACCAACATATATATATATATATATATATATATATATATATATATATATATATATATATATATATATATATATATATATATGCAGCACACAGCTTTACTTTGACTGGGCTTGTGCAGATTTCCCATTTCACTCTGTTGTGTCTGGCATGGCAAGAAAATGGCAGACTCTACAGACAGTGGCGTGTTGTGGCGTTTCCATGGTTTCCCCGGATCACAGCCGCACACACCAGCGCACGCCGCCATGGCCAGGAGGTGTTTGTTTCTCTTTTAAATGGGCGACGCGCCATATGTGTGGTCATTAGTCTAAAGAGCGTCCTTCAGCCGCACCAGAGGACAACGTGTCAATGAGTAGATTAACTAGCCACTGGTGTTCCCCGGCTTCACTAAAAGACCTTGAATTATAGCAACTTTCACTTTGTTTCGCTCCCATCTACTCCGCGGGAAAAATATCGCAAATCACCAATGCCGTGACGGATGTGCAGCTTAAGGGCGAAATGTCCCCGTGTTTGTTTTTGAACATGTTTGAGATGAATAATAGAGCGTTCTAAATCTTGACGTTTATGGGCGATTCGCCGTTTTTGGAATAAATAACCGGAACGGAACGGAAACGGCGCAAACGTTGAACTTTCACATGTTTTGTTAGCGAGAGTGATTTATGCGCGTTTTCGTCCGGAATTGAGTCCATGTCAGAACAAGTATTTATGTGCTTGTGTGTTGAAATATTGACAGTAATACACATATAATACAGTGCAACAGTTGAAACTATTGCAAGTGACATAGGGACAATTTCAAAGTGCTTAAATCTGGGCTTGGACGAGCAAATTTGTTTCTCTGCCTTCACATTTCACCGTAACAAGCGGCATCTCGGTCACAACTAAGTGCAGGGATGTGGGCGGGGATAGGGGGTAGGTGAAAACAGTACTTTTCTGAGCGCTCATGCCTCAGTTACAAGACAATACGGGATTAAGTGAAAATACAGCTTTCAGTCGATTAAAGACGAGGGAACACCGTCGTAACAAGGTCAAAAGCTCAATAAAGTTGATTTAACATTTGAAAAAAGTACGTCCCCTTTAAAGTACTTCCTTCCTGTCGGTGCATAACTCCACAAACTATAAAAGAATAACAATAAAGGGTTCGAAATATGCATCAAATGAAAGTGCACAGTGTATTTCAAGTTTGTTTCTCTGGTCACACAATCTGTTAAAAGTTACATATATTATAAAAATCTACTTTTTTGAGGTTCTACTCCAGACCTGGGCATTTGTGGCCCCAGGGGCAAGATGTGGCCCTCGGCATGTGTTTAATCCGGCCCCTAGAAAGATTTTAGTTTTGATTTTTTAACTGTCTGCAACATCTGTCTGCACTTGTATCCTTAATAAAAATGACATGAAATTAATTAAATAATAGATTTAATAGCCTATATTTGACAGAAAAGTTATATTTTATTAAAAAAAAAATTCACACCAATGATCGGGGGCCGGCCCTCCGATACTTGCCTGGATTCGAATATGGCCCTTGGAGGAAAATAATTGCCCACCCTTGTTCTACTCTAACTCATGCGTGTTTGAGTAATCTTGTATTGTGTTGCATTCAAGGCTTTAGTGCTCAGGAAATCTCAGTTTTCATCTTCCCTTGTTACCGCCCACTGCTCAGTATTTACTCGTGATTTAAAATAAAAAAAATCTGACTCTGGATCATATGTTTGAGTCAAAGCGGGGAAATGACTGGGTTGAAGTCGTTTTGGCAGCGAATCTAAAATACTAAAACTCATTACCACAGTCGCTCCAAAAAATAAACCATAATTTAAAAAGTATGTACCGTATTTTCTGCACGATAAGTCGCACTGGATTATAAGGCGCACTGTCAATGAATGGTCTATTTTTGATCATTTTTCACATATATAAAGGCGCACCAGACTATAAGGCGCATTAAGCGAAACAAAACGTGTATAACAAAAAATCACTTTGAGGTCAATAAACATGATCAGAATTAATCCATATATAAGTCGCGCTGGACTATAAGGCGCTCTGTCGTTTTTGGAGAAAATTAAAGGCTTTTAAGTGCGCTTTATAGTGCTGTAAATACGGTAAAATCATCAATTTTCTAGAGCTTGTTCCTGTTAGAGGCTGCGGGTGACTTTGGGCCTTAGGCGGGGGTATATGTACCGGTACACACACACAATAAACGAGTTCAATATTTGGGAATTGGATGTTTTGAACTCCAGACACTTAAGAATGTTACGCCGTCATCTTTTGCAGAATGGAAGGACCAATTGGAAATGACATTCCGAGCCCAGGATCAATGTGTTTGGCGTTGTGTTGTAGCAGAAGAGTGAGCCGGGCGCTGCGCTTTGCTCCACTTAAGGTTTTTAACCCCTATTAGACCGAGGCCTGGCTGTCGCTCTGTCCTGCCGGGGCAACACTAAATTGCCAATTTGGAACCTTATATCTGGCCCGGTCCTCTCGGTGTCCATTACCACACAGACTGTTACACTCACACAGGCGTGAACACACATCCAAGCTTTCTGTATTCACCCATTGTGCATTATATCCTATCGACTGATCGCAGGGAACTAAAGAGGGTGCTACAGAGGCCGTAATGGGTTCGTTCCACACGGGGAGGAGTTCGTCAACGTCGTGCGGGGAAAATTGTGATGCTAGTTAATCGGGCAAAGTTCTACAACTAGTTCAATCCACGACGTGAACAGCAACAGGGTTAAATGACCGAAATAATGAACCAAGAATATTTTACTGGCACTGTATGTTTGTAGTAACAGGAAAGTCACAATATGCTTTTGCACATAATGATTAATAAGACAAGGACAAAGCAGGGATGAGCACTATATCTACCCCAATAAAGCAATATTCCCCAATATTTTGCAAAGTGATAAATATTGGGCTTTTGTTTAATGTGTCTATCATCACCCTGAGACACCACGTGTGCTGTCAATGTACACATCATTGTTGGAGTAATTGTGATGTCAGTTATGATTCAAATAATAAGCACGAGTCATATTTTTTGCCATAATTGAGCAGCTCTATAATAATACAATCAATTACACTCACTAGACCTTAAAATACCATACCGACTTGTCAATGCCCGATCTCGTCAGGTCTGAGATGGGCGTGGTTGGTACTTGGAGACCACCTGCCTCCAGTGTACGATGTATTCTGGTGTATGAATGAGAGTGTGCATGAATATAAAAAAGAAAGAAAGACGTTGGTAATAGAAATATTGGTTATAGGACACGAAAGCAAGTTAAATATTCGTATTGGCATAACAAAAATATGACATTTTTACATTCGATAGTAGGTTTGAGTAGTTGGACGGTCCATGAAGATCCGAGAAAAGTGTTTTAAATGTATATTTTAGTTCTCTGTTTAAATCTCAGCATAACCTCAATGTTTTCGGTGATTTCTGCTCTCAGGATACCAATATAATGGCTTTTATTTTTATTGTAGGTGCACTTTGTATCTTGTCTGGTCCGTGGAGATGTTTTGGCTTCGTTTGAGATGTTTCGCACTAACTTTGCATTCATTCAACTGTTTTTACTGCTAAGAAAAATTGAGACCTGTGAACGGAAACTCCTCTGAGCCAATCGAGCGACAATAAAACGGTGTCACGTACATAATTTTTGATGCATCTTCCGTTTCCACGCATCGACATGAGTTACAATCTCTCTCCTCTTTTGTAACTCAAGTCTTTAAGTCTCATTTCACTTTCAAACGCGTACACTGCCACTTACATTGAAGTCCATTCCGCTGCCATCACGTGCATTCATCACACAGCCACGTGGAGGAGGCAGTGCTGTAGCAGGAGATGCCGGGCCCCTCACCTGGCTCCTGCTGGTCTGGGGCCTGTCACTGTGCACAGACCGGCCAATTTATCATGTAATCTGCTGGGGAGAATGGACGCGCCGCTATCAGCAATCTGCTATTGATCCACGCCCGGGGCCCCTTCCATTGTTTTCAACCAGAGCCCTCAACTGGCATTAATGAAAGAAACTAAACAATGCATAGCAATCAGAGGCCTCCGCGCCCCCAAATATCGCCCCATCTCGCCGGCCCTTGCTGTTGGAAAGGACGAGGAGCCGGTGTGACAGAAAGAGCAAAGGAAAAGTTTATTTTTTTCTAGTTCAGGAGCAAACTTTTGTTATTATGTTTGTGTTTGAAGAGGTGTGGGCAAGGGTAAGAAAACACATTTATCATGTCAGAGGAGCTCATATCATCCCTGACCCTGAACGCCGGACGACACCAGCGATATCGAGGCTGCTTATTGAATAATGTCCCCGGCACGCTTTGCTTAGGAAATAGAGATGTATGGTAAATCGGTATGATGGAGAGGTTCCAGTTAAAAGTGGTGGGGATTTGGGGTTGGGTTTATTGGTGAAACGCTGATAAGATGAGCGGCGATTGCGGGGGGTGGAGTCGGCTGGACGTGCGGTCGGAATGCAGATGTGGTCAGAAATGAGCTGAGGTTATAAATGATGCTCAAAAGTAGCTTAACTGTGAAATGTGCATTCAGACTAGGACGATGTAAAGACGGACACTTTTACAGCCGTTCTCTTTTACAAACTGGATCACATAGACACAGGTTTTGCTCAAGGGCACGATGGCATTATGAACCAACAACCCAAACTTAGTAGACAAAGCCACAGAGCCAACACTCGAACCATTAAAGCGTTTAAACATGACAAACGCACATTCATGAATATGTATGTATACTATGCTTCTCGAATTTAGGAATAAACTTGCATCATTATGTAGATTAGGATTTTCCTGTTTGTTCATTGTAAAGCGCAGTATTTATCCAAAATAACTTGACTGAAATCTTATTCATTTATTCATTTATATACAGTTTTAACTTTTGTAAATGACCCTGAGCTTGAAACGTGCAGCGCTGAGGTGGAGGGTGGAAGGTGAGAACAGACTTTTTCAGAGCACTCAAGCCTCAAATGCAGCTCAATAGAAGTTCACTCAGACATGTATGTATCAATAAGGACGTTTGTGTGTGGCACAAGAAACAATAAGGGTTGTATTTTTACCCCGATCTTAGTGTTAACTTGGGCGTTGCGGAGCTCATTTCCTGACGTATTGCGTCGGTGCAATTGCTGACAGCGCCGGGCGTGGCATTCTAAACAGGAGAATTATGAGGTGTGAAGTGAAGCAAATTAAGGGCGTGGCGCATTCTGTGAAGGGCCAGAAATGTAACTAATAATAAACCTCAAAACCAGTGCACTGATGCTACTATCCCCACATGGACGAGATGATCATAATAAAACAACCTTCATGGGCTTAACTAACACACATTATTAGTTATAAAATACAGTCCAATTTAAATGGTATAATTTTTCTCCCACTCATGTAAACAGCGCTGTTATGCACTCTCAGCTCTGTCAGCTCTTTTCTGGACGTGTCCATCTCAATCGGGCCAGACTGGACCGTGCATGTGCTCAGCTTGCACAGGAATGTTTATTTGGGAAACTGGATAAATCCCACCGTCACCATCACAATCACCTAAAATCCTTGTCCCAGTCTGTGTAAAACTGGCACAGACTGACATCACGACACGAGAGGACTTTATCCGCACGTACGTCAGACTTTCGAGAGGTGCTGCGGGGACTGCGGTGCATTCTGTTCTCAGTGCCTCCACGATCTGGACCTGGTTTAGTCTTGGTTTAGTCCGAGTTGTTTTGGGAACAAACTGAAAAATGGAAAATCAAACCGTTTTATTGCTCACTTCTTTCTTTGCCTGTCCATGAAAATCACACACACAGATGGTGCTTTTGAAGGCCACAGTTATCAGTCATTGGCTCAAACGCTATCACCATATATGGACTGGCACCATCCCACTCCAGCCTCCAGCGGCCACGTCCAGCCTCTTTACACCAGCGTTAAGGTCATGAAGGAGGCAAAAGAGCGACTTGGAACCGCCCCCGGGGAAAGGCTTCTGTTAACGCTAAGTCCAGGGGCAAAGTCCAGGGGCAAAAGTAAAACTCAAGTAAATGTAACACGTAATACATTTAATATACACATCTCTGGTCAAATTACAAAATAAAAAAACATTTTGTATCTGCTGTAACTGTACAAATTCAAACAATAATACAGAATTTGACACACTGACTGTCACAAAAACAATCAAAACTACAAAATAGACATCTTCATGGTTCATTTTTGATATATCTCCATTAAAATATTGACATCCAAGTATACCATCATATCATATACCTGCACAACCAATCTGGGCTGTGACTGGTGTATGAACGTGTGAGATCGTTTGGGTTGGAGTGGTTTCTTCACTTAAAGCACTAAAGATGAATAGTCCAACAGGGATTTGAATCAACGTTGACTTATTTACAAAACCCTTTTTGCAGTTTGTGATCCCGCTCAGCGCAGATCCGTGCTGGTATTCCTGTTGGCTCAGCGCATAAAGGAACAGCTTACATTCCAAACAAACACACTCTCACACACAAAGAGCTTGTTAGTCCTCACCCCCAAATTCATCAAAAACATGTTGCACCTGCACGATAGAAAAGTGGACCTGATTCGGACCAATCGGAGTTCACCGATTGGGAATCTGGGCCATTTTCTGTGTTGTTGTTTCCGGGCAGAAGACACTGATTTATCCGCGGAGACCCCATCGTCATGTAGCAGCAGGAAATATGCCAGCGACTGAGGCAGGGGACCCACAGGACATGGCTACTCATCTGTCGCTCCTGTCACCAAAACACCAGCGCTCCCCAGCCCCAAAATACACATGTGCACACAAACGGTCCAGTATGGAATGTAGAGAAAGCACTGAGTATGAAGATTTCTATTTTGTAGTTTTGATTTATTGTTTTTGTGCCAGTCAGTGTGTCAAATTCTGTATTATTCTTTAAATTTCTATAGTTACAGTGGATACAAATTACATTATTTTTTCTATTTTCTAATTTGACCAGATATGGGTATATTAAATGTATCACTCAGTTACATTTACTTTTTTTTACATTTTATATTTTAAAGAAATTTTAATTTTAAGAGTAAGATTGCATACTTTTACTACTTGAGTAATATTATGTTTGAAGAAGCAGTACTCTTACTTGAGTAGTTGACAATATTAAAAGATTTGAATGTTTTTTTTCCTCCTTCAGATTTAATTCTAATTTTTGTGATCTAGAGTCCTGTATATGTAAAACACATTCGATATATATTGATAAAAACAGATCCATATTTTCGGGATCAAAAAAAGACAAAAAAAACATTCATTTAAATAGAGCTGCATTAATGGATAAAGTTTATTGTTTTCATGTAAGTTTTATGTATTTTTTTAATTTATTTTTGTATTTTTTTTTGTATTAATTAATTAATTAGTGAATTTTATTGTATTTCTGTTTCTGTCATTTCTTTGTGATTTGAATGCATTTTTCCTGGATTTTTCCTGTTGCACTTTGAATTGCCTTGTGTATGAAATGTGCTCTACAAATAAACTTGCCTTGCCCTTGCCCTGCCTTATGGTGAATCGTTTATTTTTATGTATTTATTTAAACTATTAATCAGTTAAAATACAGAAGCTTGAATAAAAATAGGTTGTAACTTTACCACAATTTATATTTTTAACTTACCTAACCCTATATGTACCAGGCAGGATGGTTCTGAGAGAATATTTTGCAAAGAAAAATAGCTGCTCATGACATGTTTGTGACTGTTCATCCTTCCAAACTTATCATAGACAATAGTAAACAGTTTGGAATCCATTTGGACTCAGACCCAATCAATCAACTGCTGTAATATACCAGCACGGGAACGCCTCGAGCCTGTCATCTGGCACGGGGTCACATTTGCAATACAACCCGCTTCAACTATCCTTTATGTGCTGATTGGCGCTCAGAACTGCTCAGAATGGAAGCTGGTGTATTTCCTGCATTTGCTGTCTCAAAATCCGCTCATCTTATTGAAATTACATAAGCCAAAATGTGCCGGGCAGCCCCCGTCAATGCTTTTATCGCTCACTAAAAGCCTTATCGCAACCTGAAAAAGTCCAAATTGACTAAACGTACTTTGACTTTGTTCCTCTGTGCCCTCGCAGTAAATACAGCTTAGTCGGCTTGATTAAACAAAATTCTTTATTTGGAACTTCTGCGGGTGTGGGTGTCATAAAGCAGTGTGATTGCCCATAGCATCACCATCTGCCAGCGCGTGCAAGGTGAAAGTCTAAGCGCTCTGCAGGGATGGATGACTGATAGGAGAGTGGTCTCTGTGCACTTCAATGTTATTCACATTCACACACAAATCTCAAGGTATCGCGCTGATGGGGAGACCTGACGGAGAAAGAAAGAGGATTTTCAGTGCATACGTTTAAGTTTCTGTAGCGTTTGTCAAGCATATTCTGGACAAAACATGTGGTCATTACTCAATAGTCTATTAAAGGAAATGCTAATGGTGCGCGACCTCTACTTCTTCAGGTGGAACTACTCAAAAAAAACATGATTTATTATGAATTATGATGACCCTTGGCACACCCAACCATGTTAAGTGAATAGACGTTCCTTAGCCCCCAAATGTTCCTGGGACCTTCTTGGTGTGAGGGGGGAATGCTAACCACTCACTCTCTATGACCCATTTAACCATCACAAAAATGGCAGCTGATTTTTAGGTGCTGAGGTGCACGAGATATAATAAAACACTTCCAATGGAGTTTGATCTCCCATCGTTACAATCATGGAGAATGTGTTTTATATTGTTTTAAAAAAATGTATTTAACATCTATTATGAATTTGATAGATTATGTAGAGTATATAGAGTATGTGCAGATAGTGCCGCTCTGCAGGTCGTGCAGCCACAAGGTTTACATGTTCTATTTGTGTCTGGGTGGCTTCCTCCGCTACTCGACGAGTACGATACACATGTTATTCCTACTTGGTCAGGGGTCTCCAACATTCTCCTGGAGAGCTATTTTCAAAAAACAATTGCAGGGAGCTTCTCCTGTTGACGGTCGCAAGAAATTGAGTCTATAATGACGCCGCAAACCTTAAATGGGGTAGAGTGAGATGCCACAAACCCTTGTCCTTTCAATAGTGCATAAAGTTGGGCCATTAAATGATACATTCATAATGGTGATCTACCTGTAGCTCCAGATCTACAGGCTTGAGACTCCAGCTCAATATCTGGCTCAATATCTCTTGAAGGATGGGTTAAATGCAGAGGAAAAAGTTCCCTACATGGGACACAAAAGTACCTTAAATGTATTGTTTTTCAGTTTTACATTGACTGACCCAGTAACTTTGCCTTGTCAACAAACGTCCTCCATATAGTTGTTGTGGTATCCAGATTACATAATTCTTCGTGTCAACCATGACTTCTCACACCAGATCATACTCAACATGACCATCTCTGAAGGGACCCAGTGTCTGCCCCGCCCAAGCTCAGAGCAGGATCAGTGAGCTGGTCAAACCGACACTAAGTAAATCTGTCCCGACAGCACTAAGTCCTGGAGACACGTATCCTCCCCCCGAGGGCTCCGGGGGGAAAGGATCTGCGGGAGAGGCAGCCGCCCGCAGATAAGGCTCTCACGTGGGGCTGCTGTCGTGTAATTCCCCCCGTTAATACAGCTGGGCCCCGGTTCTCAGCTCAGCCCCTCATCTGCACAAGCTCTCTCCGGAGACTTCAGCTGTCAGACGCCAGCCCCACGGTGACACCCGACGCACGCCCCCGGAGGCTCTCGGTGTGTTCGTGTGTGTGTGCACGGGCCACCGAAACTGAGCCGTGCGTGTCACTTTCCATGAGCGGCTCGGGAAGACCGGTGCTAAAGCCAGACGAGTTCCTGGCGAGAGCGAGGGGAGGATCAAGGTTGAGGGCGTAGAGGATCTGTGTGCTTACAGCGTGTAAAGTTGTAAAGTTGACTCTGTTTGGTGTCTGGAGTTATGGTGCATTCAAATGGATGTCTAAAACGTGAAAGGTGCACTAGGTAACGTTTCTAGTGAAGGGTTTGTCACCTGCTTGTCTCTGTGTTATTTTCACAAGCAAGGACCACGCCACAACAATGGAATATGAATAATGTTTATTGACAATAGTGATGATGGATTGATGATGGGTCGCTGAGAGTTGGCTGGATAGAGACTCAGGATGGGAGGCTGGGGTCGAGAGAGCAGAGACAACAAGAGACGCTGGGATAGGCCTGTATAAATAGGACTTCTGGGTAATTAGAGGTGTGGTTAAAGGGTGGAGGCGTGGTTGCTCGAGGAGTAGGAGGTTGGTTCGGGAGCTGGACACGCCTCAATAGTGATGATGGATCGATGATGGGTCGATAATGGGTCGATGATGGGACGATGATGGGACGATGATGGGTCGATGATGGGACGATGATGGGTCGATGATGGGTCGATGATGGGTCGATGACGGGTCGATGATGGGACGATGATGGGACGATGATGGGTCGATGACGGGTCGATGATGGGTCGATGAGAGTTGGCTGGGTAGGATGGGAGGCTGGGGTCGAGAGAGCAGAGACAACAACAGATGCTGGGATAGGCCTGTATAAATAGGGCTTCTGGGTAATTAGAGGTGTGTTCAAAGAGTGGAGGCGTGGTTGCTGGAGGAGTAGGAGGTTGTCCAGAAGGCGTGGTCCAGCTCCCGAACCTTAGTTGACGATTAACATCACCAAATAAATGTTCTGCCTAGAATGTTGCACGCTGGAACTGTCGGTGAGTTTATTATCGCGTCAAATACTTTAAATATGCCTTTCAAAGTCACTTAGGAAAACCTGTCTGCAGAAGTGGTGACAGCAGTGCACAATTTAAGGCCCCTACACTACATTTAGATGGAGGAGTACACTATATTACAAACATTTGATTGATGCGGGTAAGTCAGGAGAGCACTCAGATTAAACGCTTCAAGGCACAGGTAAAACAAGCAAACTACATATACGATTCTTCAGCTTAAACCACCACAAAAAAAGAGCAGTTCCCTTTCAACATTCCCCCTCGTGTCCACAAAACGATTTTGACTTTCTAAATAAAGCGTATTTGAGTCTAAATAAACATCCCTGATCCGGTTCCCTTCACCTCCTGCGCCCGTCGTTATTTGGATCTTAATGTGACGTCTAGGTTTGTCTGCGTTACCTGCACGTCCTGCTTTATTAATACGCGCTGCATAAATAATCACATGTGACCACCTTTAATGTTCCGCCGCTCCCTCTGGTCAGGAGATATTAGGACCGGCCCAGTCATCCATCATCCTCTCTTAGACCGGCCCTCCCCACACGCACTTTCTAATGCACTGGTCAGCACTCAACATACGCCCGCACACTGTTTAATTATAAACATATCAGACGCCATCGTTTCTCGCTGGACGCACGTGTCCGAACGGCAGGGTGTGGGAATATATTTTTCATAAAGGGAGTGAGCTATACACGGGTAGAAAATATGTCTGTCGGAGTGCAGTATTTCAATGCACGCGGACCGCCTGGATTTAATAAGGAATAAACACGGCAAATCTTAGCACGCCAAATGTACGAACACATTATCTGTATAGGAAGTCTGTACGGAATAAATCGCGGTTTTGTCGTCCAGACTTAGAATTCATCTCTGTTTATGGTGTCTGTTGTTTTAGTTGCGTGTCGTATCTTTAAAGCTGTACGTCTTACCCTGGGTCAGATAGAGAGATGGAAGATAGAACCGTCTTGTTACCAAAGATAGCTGCAAAAGACATCAAGCAAAACGGAACAATAACAGCAGCGCGGAAACCTTCTCCGTGGGAATACAGTCGTGGCTTTACGATTACGTCTTTCCCCGTCTTGAGGAATAACACATTTTAAAGGTCCGTACTGGACTTTTATTTTGGCTGTGTTAATGCAAAGGCAGTTCTGTGGAAACAACTCGGATGGTTGTTCTTCTCTCACGGTTCAAAATATTGTGCAGGGTATATTTCATGAGACAATATTCACCCAGATTTACAAGAAAAGACAAAAAATGTGTTTAGATATTTATTCAACTAATAACATAAAGTGTAAAAAACATTGTCAAAGCCGAATTCCTGATCATGTTTGTATCAGACGTGGAAAAAAGTACTGAAGTTCACTACTCAAGTAAAAGTACAGCTGAAACTCCTTTACTCAATGAAAAGTAAACTATCATAAATAGACTTAAATAAAAAGCATAAGTAAAAACAATACATTGACGGGAATTTTCCAGAATATAAGTTGCACCAGCCAAAAAATGCATAATAGAGAAGAAAAAACATATATAAGTCGCATTTTTTGATGAAATCCGAGACCAAGAACAGACATTTCATCTTGAAATGCAGTTTAAAAGAATGACAGATGAGAGAACATGGTGAATAGGTGTACGTATGCTAACGCTAACACCTTCAGCTACATGAGGCACAGACAGAACTGTGGTAAGTGTCTGGTATGTTAACGTAACATATGAACAGTTCTTCAGATAATTATAGCATAAAGAACATGCTAACAAGTTTACCAAAGCATCAGTTTTACCCCAAATCACTAAATCCATTGAATTCTTCTTCCTCTGTGTCAC
This sequence comes from Eucyclogobius newberryi, assembly GCF_026437365.1. Classification (NCBI taxonomy): domain Eukaryota; kingdom Metazoa; phylum Chordata; class Actinopteri; order Gobiiformes; family Gobiidae; genus Eucyclogobius; species Eucyclogobius newberryi. Next base: position 8,826,963 of record NW_027316167.1, read on the forward strand.
TTCTAAACAACTCCACAAACTCCAGAGGTAGAGGAAGTGCAGATTCTTCTTCTGCTTCACTTAGAGCCTCGAGCGCCCTCTTGTGGGTGCCAGTGTGAAAATAACGAATAATATCACATATAAGTGAGAAGTAAAAAGTCACCAGAAATGTTAATACTTACAGATACATACAAATCTACTTAAGAACAATAACAAAATACAAATACTTACCTGCTAAATAAGACATTTCCTGCTAAGCAATATAATTAGCATTTTCTCAGCCTCAAAATTTGCTGTCGCCTTTTTGCACATAGGAGAGGCTCATGTTTTTTCCTCCAAACGTTCATGCATTTTTCTCCAAAGGCTTAGTAAATACGGGCCATTGTGTTCTCTACAAGTCTCTATACAATAGCTCTTTGCATTTACAACACAACACTTTGCATCCTCCTCAGCTGTTGCCTGTGGAGTGTCTCCCTGCATCAGTGTGGGACTCTCAGCTCATCAGAACACTGTGGTGGTGGTGGAGGAGGCCAGAGTGCAGGGAACAGAGGACAGCGCTGGGTCTTAAATATTACTGATGGACTAGACGATAGAAGGTGATGTCGGATTTAAATGAACTTCTCAGCTCCTCTTCACGGCATCGGAGGCTGAAATAGCCCGCCCGATGCATCCGCAATCCAAGGAGTTTGTAGCCTCATCTGATTGTGTGCATCTCTTATTCTAGTTTGGTTAAACATTGTGCTGTCAGTCGATAGAGAGGCCGCGGTGCCAAATGCACTCCTCTCCAAGCCGTAACAAGGATGGTTTTTAAAGTCAGGTGTACACTGCTTTTCACAGGGAGCGCAATCAATCAATCAAACGTTTGAAATGCAGGCGCAAAGAAGAAAGTTTGGTGATTAGTCTCTCTCTTGTAATATTTAAAAGACACTTAAAAACGGTGTCAAAACTGGACTTTGGTCATCCAGAGACAACGTTGTGTATTATCAACTATGGAAATTTGAATTGAATTGAATTAAAACTGGCCCTTGGGAAACACCAGACTTCATTTTACATCAGAGGAGTGCTCCCAATACTGACATAAAAATCCCTATTTGTTAAAAAACAATTTGAACCCGTTAAAAACAGACCCGAGAGACCTTCTGCGCGGCCGTCCGTCCATTAAATACAACGGTCTACGGTGTCACGCTGCCGTAAGTTCCGATTGTACCAAAATTGTTAGTTTTTCCTTGTCCATAATGGATCTTATATCATCCAGGATCTTTAGCAGGGAACTAAATGATGACAAACCGTTTAATGGTTCTAATGTGGATTTTATGTCGTCCCCAGGGGCAGAGTGGAATTATGAAGTAGAAGAAGGCGAGATCGAACCGCAGCACTCGGAGTCAGTGGTGCAAATGCTCTACCAGCTGAGTTACTACAGTTCTCCACAAAGCCACGAGAACAATACTGCAAAACTTATTTTTTTCCCCTACACCTCGCATCCATAATTGTTTGGGTAGTTTATTTAAGGCCGCGCTATGTGGAGGAGGGTCCGCCATCTGCTTGTCTCCCTGGAAGTGTAATACTTTTCCACAGAATGCCATTAAATGTATTTATCTCAACGGGGACAGAATGCAAGTTTTTCAAGATGAACAGAAAAAAAGAGAAGTTACAGAGTGCACTTTGTCTTATTATTTAAAAAAAAATATATAGGTCACTTCAGTCAATCAAATTTTACATTAAACACAATTGAGTGCCATTTGTCTAAAAAAAAAAGAAAAAACCCTGTACAACACATCAAAACGACTACAATGCTTGAACTACAAAGCCTTGTACAGCGGGATCCAACAGCCCTTTTCTCATGCTGGGTCATTATGCTCACATCCTCTTACCATTTGCATATAGACAGTCTCTCCAAATACCTGTAGTCAACAGTGTGCTCCCCTCCATTTGCCTCTATATTGGTTTGCATACGCACGCTCTCGCACTGCCGCAGCACCCGTAGACATCGTGATTTGTTTGTGACCTCCAAAACTTCCTCTTGTTACTTCTATCTCTACAAAAAGGCGCCCGATCCCCAAGCAAATATCATGAAAGGGGGAGAAAAAAAAATCTCACTTGCTTCGTACGCACAGGGCAATAGACAAGGTGAATGGGAATTACCCCTAGGACCTTGCCAGAAACCTTCACGACTGACACCGATGCCCTACGCCGCTTCTAAAGCCGCGTCTCCGCGAGCGCCTCCGACTGACTATGGCGAACACGTGTGTCCTTTAAAACGTAATAGCGCATTTCAAAATCTGCTACACAAAGCACATTCTCAAAACGGCAGCGCGTCCATTTAAGCAAACGGGCCTGGACGACGGCTACAGGTCAGGAGAGCTTTTTAAAATACATCACCCCGCTCCGTCTCCAGACCAGGCGATGCTTCGGGAGGGTGCGTGGGGGGGTGGGGGGAAGGGTGCGATGGGAAGGTGCTTGAAGGTTGACCTGTGTCGTCCAGTGTCCTCGCCTTCATCCACCACGGACCCTTCGGAGTCACCGTTTCCAGATATTAGCTTTTATTGAACATGATAAATGCGACGTCGGGGGGCGGAATCTGTTTAGGCCGTTTTGCAATCGGAAGAAATGGTCACTCTCCTCGCTCGCGCTGCTTTCGCCGTCGTCCGGTTGTGGAGCGAAGTTCTCGGCGAAGCTTGATGACCTTCGAGCCGGTAAAAAAACAAAAAAAACAAATTAAAGGCTGTCTTCAGGTTTGATCTGAGGGAGCTGATCTCAAGGACGTGGGTTCAGAACTGGGGTCACACACTCGTGTACGTTCGAAACCAAATCTTTTGCTTGCTGATTTTTGACTGAAAATGCAGTGTACGATTGTAGGAATTTGCTTTAAAAGTGAAATCGATCCTTCCAAAACCATAAACAAATTAAAGTGCAAGGGAGACAGCGAACACATTTACTATAACACTTTTGTTCCCCCTGTAATAGATAAAGTTCAGTGTTACATACGTAGTAAAAATCAGTTTCGCTTGTTTATCTCTTCGAAAATGATAAATCAGGAACGCCTCACGTTAAATCATCTTGCTGTGTCTTGTGTTGACTCTTCAGACCTGGTTAAGTCTAGACGCTGGAGAGTTCCACTGGGATGTTCCTTTGGTCCCAAAAGGTTTGACTGTCGCCTCGTCGGGCCAGAGAATGCAGCATTTCTTCATTTCTGGTATAAAACAACAGATGCGTAAAGCTGAAGCATCGTATGGGTTTAACAACTTCGCTTACATCTTTCAATTCGATTTAAGTTTATTAACTGAGCTTTACAGAGTTTTTAACAATTACTCTTATTTCATCGTGGGAAAACCAAACTGAGAAGAAAAATAATGTGATACAATTAACTTCTGGAAGCAGAACATTGAAGGAGAAAGTGTAGAAGTATCAGGTCAAACCGCTGCTCAGTTCAAATCAGTCACGCTAAAGGTGCACTACGGAACATTTCTGGTCCATGAATGTGTTTGAATGTTTCTCCTATCCATTCTTCTTCTTCTTTTTGATCACAAGTGTTGAAAATACCTGCAAAAACAAGCTCGCCTCTCCACAGATCTGACCTTGAACTTGACCCGATGGAGTCTCATGCAAGGGCAAGAGACACAATCAAGTCGGTGAAGGAAGGAATACATGGTCCAGGGTTTATTTTCTGTATAAAACTTTCATTTCTGTTCAACACAACGAATCATTCCACCTCCCAAGGTTAATACAAAAAACTGGGTGTAACGATACACGCATCAACAGTTCAAGTTCACAAGGTTTTTCCGTGCCTTGCTTTTCTTCTACATTCGTATTCCACGTGACGTTTACTCGGCATTATTACACGTCGCGCTGAAAGGTTTAAAGATGATGCGTTTTGAGCAGCAGAGGTGGGCCCCCGTGTACCCGTCCCCACCTTCCCCAAACTCCTCCAACCTCCAGCAAAGACAAAGCACCTAATAATTACCAGGCGCCCAGACAATGCTGCCGGTTGTGGCGCGCGAGGAGCACGTTGTAGCTATCACAGTGGCAGATAAATTCAACGCACAATTATTCATCCGCCGACTATGGCATGTAGATTAATGAGTTTGATAACCCAGAGCTTCGCACTCAGCTCCAGCCCACAGACGCCATCCTCTCCTTGGCTTCTCTCCTCCGCTGCCTTTGGATTTGGAGCGCCGTGGCGGTTTTTGGAAAGTGCGGCGATGGTTGCAGCGGCGGTTTGCGAACTATTTTTAGTGATTGGTGAGAAAATGATCGGATGTTTGTCCTGTGCAAATGTTTTTAGGGGAGAAGTGGAGTAAGCACAAGTGGAAGAAGCTTTCAGGGCGTCACAAACATTATAGACATCTTGTGTTTGCGTTTTCGGATGTACATTTTTCTTTCCAAACTAAAATATCAATAACAAAAAATGATCATATTAAAATGTTCAAAGCTTTCGCGGTGCTAATCAACTATGTGGTAAGACATATCAAATGATTTCAAAATTGTTTCATAAAAAAAATGTTTTTTGGAATAAAAACAAACACATTAAGGACTTTAGATATTTTTCAAAAAGTCTATGGGGGAAATTAATTGGACATTTTGTTTTAACCTCTAAACTTTGCAAAATGGAATCCTAACCTTAAAAGCCCCAAGTGAAACAATTCAAACAAAGCTATAGGAAAAATCAGTGCCATCTTAGTGAGGGCAATTTGAGGGCTGAAATGATCAAATAAGAAGAGCAAAGATGAATGAACTCACCACCCAATGATGTCACAAAGTGGAACCAAGCATTTTCTGGTCTGAAGATTTGCAGGATTACTCAAACGTTTAAGAATAAAACACAACTCTGGTTAAGTTTTGATCAGAAATGTGAGTGCTGAGATGAAAAGAAATATCAAATTAATGGACTTTGTGAATGAACACTTCCTGGATTCCCACCCGATGATGTCACAAAGTGCAAGCATTTTGCGCTCAGAGAAATTACGCAGGATTACTCAAACATGAATGAACGAAACAAGTTCTGAAATTACTTTGTTAAACTGTATAGTCTAAAGGTGAATAGATTTTAAAAACATGGGAAACTGCCTCAATTACCTCTAGTGATGTCACAACGACCAACCAGGCAGTCTGAGCTCTGGAGAGGAACAATTATTGCATGATCAGCCAAATATATATCGATAAACACCGTTTTTTTGACACTACAATGGACACTGTAACGTTATAGATTCCAGATAAACAAATAGATACCCCCCGTGTGTTTGCTCTGTGTTTCCCTTGGACGTGAACACGAGTGTCTGTGCTTCTGCGAGCTGGGATCACAGGGCAGCGCGGTGTTGAAGGGTTCTGTCCCAGGGCGGAGGTAATGGATGGGAGGAGAGAGAGCCTTCCCAGATGGCAGCAGAGGAGAGGACGACCTACACAACAACTAACAACAGGACAACAACACCAGCAGCAGCAGCAGCAGCAGCAGCCCTCCAGAGTCACAGTGGGAGGCGAGGGCCGCTCCTGCTACTGCTCTGTCATCTCATCACCTACTGCACATGTAATATAAGTCCTTTAGCATTGCTGGACATCTCGGACATGGAAATATGTGTTATGACTTTAACATGTGGATGAGAAAATGATTTGGAATTTGATACCGCAAAAAATGTTCGACTGGGAAACCAATTTGCCTTGCTGATTTCATGCCGGGAGTCAGGGAACTGTGGGAACATGGCGGCTTCTCCCCTCGTAGATGTGCGGGGGTCTCCAACTGTCAAGATCTAAGCGGATCGTCCTGTAATGTGGGGTGTTTGTTTGTGTTCTTATCAATAGCTGCTGTCCCCACATTTCACCCAGAGCCCACGGAATAATTGCCCGGTCAAGCAAATGACGGAGCGCTGACCAGATCAAAGCCACAAGGGGCCGATCCAAGTTTCAAAAGGTGCGAATGTGGAGTTGGCAACGCTATTTTACTTCTGTCTGAGGAGTTTGATCAGTGTCATGGTTGGTGTAGTTGGGTTTTCATTTTGGTGCAACGAAAAATGAAAACCTTCTTCTTTGGTGTTTTATGGCGGTTTGTATCTAAGTGTTACATTACCGCAACCTACTGTAGTTGTACATCTTCTGTAGTTGTACGTCTTCAAAGTATGTGTTTTACGCTATACTGTAAAAAAAAAAGAGAAAGAAAAAGAGAGAGAAATAAAGGGAGAAAGATGGAGAGAAGGAGAGAGAGAAAGAAAGAGCAAAAACAAAACAAAAAAAGCAGCTGTACACCTCCAAAGCATGTGCCCCACAAATTCTGCAGATCTTGCATCTAGTTACTTCTTAGACAGAGCAATAAGTAGGATATATTGGGGGTTAAAAGCGAGGAGAGACATGCAGCAAAGTGTCGAAAATCAATCGCACGTTGTCAAGGCCAGCGAACTGCCGATACGTGGCCTATGACCTGCAGAGTACTTGACCCAGATGTTCTTTGAAGACCTAGACCTGGGACTAGTTAAGGCGACGGTCAAGCACAGAGAAAACTATATACTATACTTTTGCATGGAATATTTTACAGTAAATAGACGCAACTTTGTCATTTATGGGACATGTAGATAGACTTTGATGAGCTTTTAACCACGTTGTGACAGTTTGCCCTCATCATTAGCAGAATCAAAGTTGTATTTGGATTGATCAGGCATGTTTGAGTCCTGCATTTGAAGTTTGAGTTCTCCAAATCCATATCTCCATAGAAAAATCCATAGAAAATGAGACTTCAAATCATACATATAGAGTTTAAAGATGTCATGTTCAACAATAAAACAAGTAAATGAAAATCTGCTGCTATGAAGAGGCGGGGCTTATCACTTCTGCAGACAATGGACCTGTTTCTGTTGCTAAGCTGTTTCATATCAATATTACAGTTAATTATGAATACAATCCAATATATTGATCTACATAATGCTATTAATACTAAATACTAATAATTCGTCTTCTTCAGGCTATAATTGGAACTTTATTTGGAACCGCACACAACAATCCACTATCTCAACTGTGTTTTGCATCAGTAAGTGTGAAGAGAGGGGAGATTCTCTGAAGGGGTCAGCTTTAAAAGTACCACTGCTAATGGACTTGAAGGATTGGTGCTCTGTGACAGCCACATTTATGCCACACTCTGCAACACACGTGCATCTCCGACACACACCTCACACACAGGCCTGTCAAACACACTGTTTAAAACTGTAAAGTGCAGGCGCAGCCGAGTGGCAGCCAGACATTCGGAATAAAATGGAGTGGCATTAATATTAATACAAGTAAAGTGCCTTCATAATCAGACAGTGGGTTGTCAGGTGGCCAAGTGGGGCTATGGGCATGTCACACACACACACACACGCACACAGTGAAGTGCTGACTTAGCCTACTTGCACTGTTTGCATCACGTAGTAAGCATAAATGTACAAACAATATACACGGCGTTGTCAGTGTACACACCGCACGTACAGTAATCAGAGTACAGGTTGGTGGAAGTCTACTTTGACGGTGTCCAGGCTCACACCGGACTGATATGCGGAGTTGGGACAGTCACCTTGCCTGGGATCCACAGCACACACAGAATCGAACGCTTTACTAAGATGTGAGTCTGGAAAATGGTAAATGCCATATTTTCCCAAGTAGAATGTCGCACCTTTTTTCACATTTTTGGCCGGGGTGCGACTTATATGTGATATTATTTGTTATTTTCACACTGACAACCACAAGAGGGCGCTCTAGGCTCTGAGCGACGCAGAAGAAGAATCTGCACTTCCTCTACCTCTGGAGTTTGTGGAGTTGTTTAGAAGTGACACAGAGGAAGAAGAATTCAATGGATTTAGTGATTTGGGATAAAACTGATGCTTTGGTAAACTTGTTAGCATGTTCTTTATGCTATAGTTATCTGAATAACTGTTCATATGTTACGTTATAGTCCGGAAAATACGGTGGTCAATGGTCACATTTATTTGCGCTTTTTCTACCGTCAAGTCACTCAAAGCACTTTAGGAACCAGTCTCCCACTCACACACACAATCACACACCAGATGTTCGCAGACACCGGGGGTGAGTCGGGTTAAGTGTCCTGCCCAAGGACACAACGGCAGTATTCACGTGAGGCAGCTGCGATCGCACCGCCGACCTGCGGGCCAGTGGATCTGACCGCTCCACCAGGAGAGCGGGATTCTGGTCACTGGTCGTCTCCTCCCAGGGTTCAGACTGGTGATTGACAGGTGGATTAGCCAATCGGGCAGATGCATGGAGCACCCAACAGTGCTCCATGCATCATAACGGATTTCTGTGGAATCAATGAGAAAAGCATGAAACGCTGAAACTCTGAAGTGAGAGAAGATTGATTTTGTTTTGAATCATAAGCAAATGAGCTTTTTCACAGACGTCACTGACTGAATTTACGGTTCTGTCGGAGTTTGGCTCGATGTGTGACGGAAGCAGTGGTGACCAGACTGAATATCCCTCTGTACAAAAAGTACAAAGTCACCTGCGAGTATTGCATTTCGTGGAAACTCCAGGCGATACATCTCGACGGAGTAATTAACGGTTTGGACCTTCACACCACAAAATGTACACACTTTTAAAAGGCACAAAGGAACACTTCATGGATTACTACCTATGACGTCACAGATTCTAATAATTGTTCTGATATCGAGACAAAAGAAAAGATCAAACAGGAACCAGGAAAAAAGCATCAACTAAACATTGTTTTTGAATGTTTTGATGAGGATTACGACATGGTTAAAAATCTATGGAACCTTTACCATCACGTTTCTGCCTAATAAAACAGCCTAGCAACACCTATAAACATCACCCTTCCACACTCATCATACCTTGACTTTTTCCCATGTCACTTGTAACCTCCACATATTTGCCTGATCCATAAATCTAAAAATCTGTTGCTGTGAAATTGTGGGATTCTGCTGATGTTTTACCGCCGGGCGCCAGAATAAACACGTTCTGATGGATCACGGGACGGACGTGAACGGGAGTCAAACGCCTCGCTCGGGGGGCGTTCGTCACACCTCGGAAATGTCGAAAATTTACCACTCTGGGACGAGAAGTACAGCGCTGACCCTCACGTGCGCTACTTTTTTCCCCGCGTGCTCTTGAGCAGATACCGTTGCACATCCACCGTGCACACTGCTCCCTCGGCGGGGACAGGCCGGGCGCGGAGGTTGTAAATAAAACGGGGGCCGATGTTTCCAAAGGAGGTCCGGTGGGAGAGCAAGGGGGTCCACAGAGCTCGGGTCCATAAAACAGTGAAATACAGTGAAGGTGATGGCAGCAGCAGCAGCAGCTTTGAGCATTTCCAGATGGAGCTGACCACCAGAACATCCAGAGCAGCCGTGAGGGGGGGAAGGCTCTTCAAATGTCCCTCCGGAGGGGCTTCAGCGAGGATCAGAGCGGTGAGCGAGCGAAAACCGTGGACGTGTTTTTACACCGTGTACACATGAGCCACATGAGCCGCGATGTGCTGTTGCTTGGGGTCAACTTCGCGGCCAGTTACGAGACAGAGACGGCCCATCGTGGCGTAACTTGAGCTCGGATGTATCGCTGTTTGTTTCGAAGAAGGAACAAATTTCTCACAAAGCCGTCACAGGAACGTTGCTCTGAGCCTTACATTTGGGGCGATGTTACAGAAACGCTGTTGCCGAGGAGTCGAAGTCTGCTCGGACATGTTGAGTTGTCACGAGAATCTAATATGTTATGTGTGTATGAGAAGTTGCAGGTCGTGAGGCCTAAAGCTTTAATATTACACAGAGGGAAACAGTATCCAGTTTAAAAAGTCAGAATTGAATGTCTATTAAAGATTTGTGTTACCCATCGCACACAATACCAATGGGTTTTTATTCATTTATTGTTTATTTTGTGGCCTGCCTATAAGCAGGTCATTCAAAAGAAACCAATAAGATCAAGATGATGCTTCTTCTTGTTTTGTTTTTAATTTGTTTGCTTTGGTGGTTAATGAACATGAATTATATGAATGTACTGTATATTGTATGGTCGAGTTTTTAGAGCGCTTTTCTACTTTCAAGGCGCTCAAAACGCTTCATATCAAGTAACCATTCACCCATTCCCATGCACGTTCACACACACACACACACACACCAGACGGACACTGTGGCCCGGGCGTGCTAAGCGTCTTGCCCAAAGACACAACGGACAGTATTCATCGGCGTGAGCTCGAATCAGACCGCGCAAGCAAGGATGTTCATGTCGAGAGTTTTCTACCAACTGAGCTACGGCCGGATTGTAGCCGTGGTCCATTGTCCGTTCAAGTCATACGACATGGTACTCAGGCATCGGAGGCAAAGTGGGTGAAACGTCTTGCCCAAGGACACAACAGTTCGCTCCAAACAGGCTTAGCTTCCAAGTTCTGACGAGTTTGAACATTCTCAAGGTGGAATGGCCTCTTCATTGTCTTGTCTGAAGATGCCCTCTTTTTCTACATGTCCATTGCCTTTTTACCGTGTGTTGTTGTTTATTTAAGATTAGCGATTTAGCATGAGTCCTCCCAAAGCCAAAATAAATCGACCACGGTTAAACGTTGAAAGGCTGTAAAAAGCGAGAACTTCCAATGGGGCTGGATATTTTACACGCGGCGTATATCATTTATGGAGGCCCGTGTTGACCTTGGCACGCTCAGCAGCTACAAATATGTTTTTCTAAAATGAGATTTAGGACAAAGAGAGTGTGTTTCCGCTGGTGTTACTGATGGAGTGTCTTCTCCACAATGGCGCTGGGTGAGGCGCCGTGTTTCTTCACGCTCAGGTGGGTCACGTCCATCCACCGTCACCTCCAGCGTCGTATGTTCACACTGAGGGCTGTTCATATTCTGTAGGTTGACTGTCGTTGGCCTGACGTGGAAGCCAAATTGAAGCCGCATTTTTACCTTTATTTGGCTTGTAGTTTCACATATATGAAAGTGGTTTTACTTTTATTGTTGCCTTGTTTTTTCCTTAGTTTTGAGCTTGTGTCTTATACAGTGTCGTCCATTTTGTAGATGTAGGTTTAGTTTGTTGTTTTATTTTGAAAAGATTAAGACATAAAGCACATGACAGACATAGAACAAGACCAGAGAGCGAAATAAAGAATAAAAATAAAAATTACAAATAGACTTAGACTTAGGTCTGAATGTCATTTGTTCCATTTGTTTAATGTCGTTACGATGTCAGTCCAGTCCTTAGTCATTGGTGAGAGGTTTAGTTTGGGTTAAGCATAATAATATTTGATCTATTTTGACTCGTTTTGTAGTTTTCTAAAGCTGTTTTCCAAGTTCTGATGCTGAAAAAGGTTTTTGTGTTTTCCGTTTGAGTTACAATGTATGTTTTGGCGACCTCCACCTCAAGTGCTCAACTTTATGGCACTACAAATGACTTTTCACCAAGTTTTTGTTTAACTAACATTTAAATGTTTTATAACACATGAGAAAACAGTGAAACGGAAACAAGACCAGAGAGAAATCAGATATAAATAAAAAAGTAGACATCCAACTAATCATGAAAAGAGAAAGAAGAAAAAATGATGGCATCGGAAACACAAAGAAAAAGTCCCATTTTGTCCAAAGTCTGTCAAATGTAGTAATTTTCATGTCAAGTCTGAATGTAATATTTTCCATATTGCAAATGTCTAATATAATATTAGTCCAGTCCATGGTCGTCGGTGCATTTTATGTCATTTTGCTGCAGCCAGGAGGATGTTCCAGAGTTAGCTGCCAATTGTGTCCATGGCAGGAGTCCTGAGGCCCAAACACGTACATCTGCAATCCATTTGTCCTGTTTGTCCAGGCAAAGGATTCTTTCAAATCATCAAAGCTCATTTTTCATGTTTTCATGTTGCACTTCGGACACCTTGAGCCAAATCTGATGATTAGTTATATTCTCTCTCCCTTCTGATGTAGAGAAGTCACGAGAATCTCCATCTGGGCCGGCGGGACCCCGTTTGTCCAGCGAGTCAGGTGTGCTAGCCATGTTAGCCATGTTAGCCTCATTAGCTTCGTTAGCTTGTGATGCAGGCTGTTTTCCAATGGGACCGTGGGCCGTCATCTTTGTTTGTTTTGGTCCCTCATTTGTGTCTTCCTTGTTGACTCATCTCTTGTTCTTCTTTTTTGTAATTAGACGGGTCAAACGATGGTTTTAAAGCTACGTTTTGCAGCCGCGGTGAGATGTGCGTCTACTCAAAGCGCCGCCACAACCAGAAGTCCCATTTCACAGAGTTTTAAGGACTAGATCTGATTATTTGTAATTGACAGCACAACAAAGCATCTCTCGCTAATCACCAACTTTGAGAGCACAATATGGCGGCATTAAGACATTCTAATAATAGCAGCGTGAACATTGGCTGCATTCTGGTTGGCTGCTTTTTATTGCTTGTTATTAAATCCAGGCAAAACAATTATTGGAGTTATAATATATTTTTCTGGTGTTTGCTGGTAACACAAAGAATTAAAAGAGCGCCCTGAGGCTGCCAGTCCTACTGTAGTGATTAAAAAAAGGAAATTGTGATGCATAAGCGATTAGACACAGGCCTAATCAGATTCATTAATTTCTTTTTCTGGGCTATAAGGATATTCTTAAAGGGATACGGACTTTAAAATGGAGACGTAGCAAGATAAAACCCTCCGCTCACTACAGAGAATACTTCTGTTGCATATGTGCGGACACTTTTATCTAAAACAATTGAAGGGTCAAGTAAGTAAGAGTTGTTGACTGGGTTATATTTTTGATAAAGATCCTTTGATCGAGCCTGTTGATTGAAATTTTGAGGAAATTTAGGAATAATCTAACATAAATTAATGGAAATATTGTCAAATTCTGGGTTCTGGAACAACACTATGCCCCCGTTCTACTTCCCTGCCTTTGATTTGACACTTTACACCGGTGATTAACAGTTAAAATAACAGTTGAGACGATAGTTCACTGGAATTGTATGTATTATGAGTTTATTATGACTGTGTTAGCTTAGACCTTCTTAAGTCCTGTGTTGCTTTCATGAGTTTCAGTCACCAGAAAAACGTATTAAACGTTTTTTTGATGTGATTCTCAATGTTTCTGCGTTGGTCTTCACTTTTTTACGACAAAAAAGGACAATAATCAGATTAAATAACCGAGAATGACCACAAGTATGTCCAAATCTAAGATGTAGTGCAGACAACACGAGTGAGTGGCTGTGCAGGATGCAGATGCACAAATGCTCTTCCATGCTGCAGTGTGACTTATGTTTATGTTTAGCCTCTCTTCAAAAGCTCCAATCATATGTCCCGTGGCTTATTATCTCAACCCGCACAATTTTGCACAATTGGCATAGCAACAACTGTGTCTTTTTAGTTACCGACAAAACAACTGTAATTTACCTCGTGGCAGTTCACGTCCATCTGCAGCAATATGTTCCTGTCACTTTGCCATTCTCAAGAACAAGAAGTTAAATCAAATAAGAGCTTGTTTTATTCACGTAATATTTGTTTAAAATGAAGGTGTTTGGATGAATGTGTGTTTATTGTGTAAACCGATCCGAACATTCTGTAGGACTGTCACCACGTAGCTTAGTTAGCTTATCATTTACAACACCATTTGTAAAAAAAAAAAAAAAAAAAAGTGGTGTTTCAGTCACACTAAGTTTACTCAGAGTGTGCAAAATAACCAAACTCAATTCATCTTTTCCGATCACGCTTGTCCCAGTCTACACCAGGTCAAAGAACAGCTCAGGGAGTCGCGTGATTTAGCATTAGCGCTAAAAACGCTAAAAACACATGTCATCGCACCTTTAGCAACATCTCATTTATGCCGCGCGTGTGATTTGCAGATTTGCTAGTGTCTGTTTGCTCTCCACGCTGCAAACAAACACGCTGAAGCTCTGGTAGTTTTGACTTTTACGTAACGGCTCAACACAAAACCACACGTGCGCCGCTCAAACACGAGTCTAATGTTTCCGTTTCTCGCTTCGTGCTGTTGAAAGCTTCTCCTCGTCTGCTCCCGTCTTCATCACAGAGAAGCAGGAATACGACCGCACACGGACCTCTCCAGATGTGTTATCGGGGTCTTTGCGATTTGAATCATGACACTTCAATTGTAGTTTTTGGCTTTAAATGCATTGTGATGAATTGTTTTTAAGTTAGATTAGACCAGTTCCCCGTGTATGTAAACAATGCATATAACTGATAAAAGAGTGTTTATTTTACCATTATTATTATTAGTATTATCTTGTCTTACGCTAGCTGTTTTTTAATTTTTTTTATTTAATTGTACTGTATTGTATTGTTTTTTATTTTTTATTTATTTTTTAATTAATTTTAATTTTTATTTAATTTGTTTTCCCCATCCATTCCTTATTAGGAAAGGAGAGGTTTTGTCTGTAGAGTTTTTTTTTTAAACTTCCTATAAGTTATCTGTCCTTTTTCTCTGTATCTACCTGCGTTGCAACAATGAAATTTCCCCATGTGTGGACAATAAAGGATTATCTTATCTTATGTGGTTAGAGGGTCCCGGGATCGATTCACAATGGGGCCTTTCTGTGTGGAGTTTGCATGCTCTTCCCGTGTCTGCGTAGGTTCCTCCACCGCTAATAACATCAGCTGCCCAGGGACTCGAGGTGGAAATTAGCACTTGAGCTACAACCTGGGACAAAGCATCCCTCATGTCAGGTTAATGTTTACTGTGCACCGCTCCTGTCTCAAAGAAGTAAAGGAATTTAAAAGAATAAATAAAAATGTACATGAAATAGATTCATGTACATTTTTGGGTGCACGGTGGCAAAGGCGGTTAGCGCTCTTGCCTCCCAAGAAGGATATCGTGGGTTCGATTCCCGGACCAGACCAACATCACATGATCTCTCTGGGTGGAGTTTGCATGTTCTCCCCGTGTTACCGTGGGTTCTCTCCGGGTTCTCCGGCTCCTCCCACCGTCCAAAGACATGTATGTGTTAGGTAAAATTGGTGACTCTAAATTAGCCCAAGTGAATGAATGTGAGAGTGAACTGTCTGTAATGTCTATGTCTCTGTGTTGACCCTGCGACAAGTTGGCCACTGTCCAGGATGTACCCCGCCTAAGGCCCGAAGTCACTGGGATAGGCTCCAGTCACCCGCGACCCCGAAAGGGAACAAGTGGTAGAAAATGGATGGATGGATGGATGAAATAGATTCATCGAGCTGACTTGCCAGCTCTGTTCTCTTTCACACGTCTCAAGGCGTAAAGTTCATGTCATGGCAACTAAAGATTTAGCCAATAAAATGTATTTATTACGTCTCGGTAACAGCAGGCCCAAGTAGGAGTGAAAGGCGTGTCAAGTGCACTAGACAAATTGATAAAACGTCATCTATTATTACAGTTGGTACTTCTAATGACGCTAGGATGACGCGCTCTAATATTTAGTTTTAGCTTTGATCACAGAACACATTAAAAGATTTATTTCTATTTATTTAATTTTTTTAATGATGGAGAGAGTGACCACTGCACAAAGAGAGAGACCACTGCACAAAGAGAGTGTCCACTGCACAAAGAGAGTGACCACTGCCCGCTGCACAAAGAGAGTGACCGCTGCACAAAGAGAGAGACCACTGCACAAAGAGAGTGTCCACTGCACAAAGAGAGTGACCACTGCCCGCTGCACAAAGAGAGTGACCGCTGCACAAAGAGAGTGACCACTGCACAAAGAGAGCGACCACTGCACAAAGAGAGTGACCGCTGCACAAAGAGAGTGACCACTGCACAAAGAGAGTGTCCACTGCACAAAGAGAGTGACCACTGCCCGCTGCACAAAGAGAGTGACCGCTGCACAAAGAGAGTGACCACTGCACAAAGAGAGCGACCACTGCACAAAGAGAGTGACCGCTGCACAAAGAGAGTGACCACTGCACAAAGAGAGTGACCGCTGCACAAAGAGAGTGACCACTGAACAAAGAGAGTGACCACTGCACAAAGAGAGTGACCGCTGTATAAAGAGAGTGACCGCTGCACAAAGAGAGTGACCGCTGTATAAAGAGAGTGACCGCTGCACAAAGAGAGTGACCACTGCATAAAGAGAGTGACCACTGCACAAAGCCTTCTCCAGCTCCAAACACTCTCACTGGGGTCAGATCTGTGGTACATCAGTCTCTGCTTCTCCTCAGGTGTTTTCTCTAACGATCTGACCCGTCTCAAACACACTGACATCTCCTCCATGACCGAGGGATTCGTCTTTCCACACGGTTGTTTCAGAAATGCATCGGTCAGGTTTAAGTACCGTGTCACAGCCGAAAGATCATCACCCATGCAGCGGTCAGTCAGTAGCAAGTTCGTACCTACTGCATTTGCTTAATTCAGGGGTGTCCAAACTTATTTTCACCGAGGGCCACGTGTTGAAACGTAAACGGAGCAGACGGCCAAAAACAACCGAACAGTGTTGAATTTGTCTAAACTTTGCATTTGACATTGTTTCCTTGAGCCTCCACACTTTTAATAAGACTTGTAACATTAATATTAGGCTGGTATAACATCAAAATGCTTTATTTTTTACAATTTTACATGAAAAAGTACTATTTTCTGTTTCAACAACTTGGCAAGAAAACAAAAATTGGTCTGGGAGCCGCAAATGGCCCCCGAGCCGTAGTTTGGACCCGCCCGGTTCTCAATAGAACCCAAGCGGCGACTTTTTTTTCACCTCGACGAACACCCCGCTAATATAAATATTGAATCCGCGCGTGCTTTTCAAACAGCTAATTGTTTTGTCTACACGTGTAAGCTAACGTGTCGCGCCTCGTTCTTCCTTTCGCATCCGCTCCGCTCTCGCCGCCGCCGCCGCCAGCCAAATGAAAGGAGGTAGTAGCTCCGTTAGCGCCTCTCATCCCACACTTTGCTCTGTCACTTAAGATACGCCACTTAAAACAAGCCGCTCTTCTGAAGCGCTCATCAGACGACGAACACACTTTCATAACCGCCCGGCGCAATTAAACAACAAAGCACTCTCGCGGACCATTCCGTCTCCCCAACTTCAATCCATCGCTCCGAAACTTGTGCACAAAAGGGACGGTGGGAAAAAAATGTGGGAAAAAAAAATATTTAAAAAAATCTTTGGATGAAAAAAGTCCAAAAATGTCTGGAGTCGTCTGGCGGCGCAGACGATTGCGGTGTGCTCAGGGGGCCTCCGCCGTGATCTGATATCTTTTTAATTAACGCTATCCTATTCAGCCACTTGAAGGAGCAAAATAAAGAAGGAAAAAAAAAGACGGGGGAGAGTTAAGTTTGACAGCTCTAATTAACGAGAGACGGGGCCAAAAAAAGGAGGGAAATGGCAAAGACGGGCGGGTTTCGTATGGAGAAGTATTCGTTAGACTGACTAAGACTTCAAAAAAGACTTCTATAAGGTTCGTTTGGTTTGATGTTTTAAGAAGAATATAGGAACTGAAGAGACGGTTGTGAGATCTGGGAAATTAAAGGACGTATGGACGGTTCAAGGGAAATGAAATGTTATATCAATATAGTTATGACGGAATATTTGGCCCTCAGTAGACGCCGAACAAATGTAGGTGGGACAATAAAAGCAGAAGATATGGAGATGAATTTACTGGATAGGACTTCATAACAAATATATTTAAGTGTTGATAATTGAATATATTAAAAAGGGGCAGTACCGTATTTTCCGGACTATAAGTCGCACTGGAGTATAAGTCGCACCAACCAAAAAATGCATAATAGAGAAGAAAAAAAACATATATAAGTCGCACTGGAGTATGAAATGCAGTTGCAGTGTGAAAATAACAAATAATATCACATATAAGTCGCTCCGGAGTATAAGTATAAAATATAAGTATATTATATATATAAATATAAGTATAAGTCGCACCCCGGCCAAAACTATGAAAAAAAGTGCAACTTATAGTCCGGAAAATATGGTACATAATTTTTCTTCTTCTTCTCCTGGACTATTCTGCGATATGATCAAACTCACGTATCCATGGAGACAAGAAGGTCGTGTTACAGGGGTGAGGTAATCTGGACACTTTTTTACAAATCAACAGGAATAAGAGTGAAAAAATGTATTAATAACACGTAAATAACACGTTTACAGAGGAAATGTGGTCTGAGACACCACCTCCCCTCTACAACAGCCTCATGAAGCCTTGAAAGAAAACAAATGCTAATGAGACACTTGGCAGCTCTGAGGATGATATGGGCAGGGCAAGTGTCGGTTGTAACTCCTCCCCTTCGGTAAGACCAATCAGAGCACAGGGAAGTAAAAACGATCCTGCTCCAACCATTTCCATCAGATTGAAAATGACTTTCAAATGGAAGTCGAAGCTTATTGAGTTCTAAAAGATTCTAGATAAATGCCTTTGAAACTGTGTCCACCACAAATAAGGGATTTAAAATGAATCTATGACTTTATGAGTCTAGAGTTTGACCATTTCTCAAAAATTTAATCAAATATTATGGTTTTACTTCAATATTGAGAAAAAACAGGGGGGAAAAGGCAAAATTATTTATCCGTTTCTGTTATGCAACTAATACTTTACTAATTACTTACTTTACTAATACTTTATAAACTATTTGTTCATTTAAATCTCTGTTCATGCTTTATTACGACTAATTAAAGTGTAGTTATTATAAAGTGGTACTAAAATGATTCTAAAAATAAATAAATGCATGTTTTGTTTATGACATGCTCTGTTCATAATGTCTCTGCAACAAGAATAAAAGAAGCAAAAAGATGAACGAGCGAGACAGGGATGGAAACAAATGAAAGGAGAGGAAGGAAATACAAAGAGAAGGATGGAGGGAAAGAGGAAAGGAGGGAGGAGGCGAGAAGGAGGGAGGAGGTAGGGCACAGGAGCTAGGAGCTGCCACTTCACAACAGGCGAGATGAATGACTTTTTACCTCTGGACACTGGGCCTTAATGAAACCTCCAGAGGCCAAACAATGGCATCGCACACACATTTACACACTGCTGCGCACACACGGAGGAGGCGGGGACGGAGGAGGAGGCGCAGTGCAGAGGAGGAGGGGACAGAGGAGGGGGGGACAGAGGAGGAGTGCAGTACAGAGGAGGAGCACAGTACAGAGGAGGAGCAGTACAGAGGAGGGGGGGACAGAGGAGGAGTGCAGTACAAAGGAGGAGCACAGTACAGAGGAGGAGCAGTACAGAGGAGGCGAGGGCAGAGGAGGAGTGCAGTACAGAGGAGGAGGGGACAGAGGAGGGGGGGACAGAGGAGGAGTGCAGTACAGAGGAGGAGCAGTACAGAGGAGGAGCAGTACAGAGGAGGCGAGGACAGAGGAGGAGTGCAGTACAGAGGAGGAGCACAGTACAGAGGAGGAGCAGTACAGAGGAGGCGAGGACAGAGGAGGAGTGCAGTCCAGAGGAGGAGCAGTACAGAGGAGGTGGGGACGGAGGAGGAGTGCAGTACAGAGGAGGAGCACAGTACAGAGGAGGAGCAGTACAGAGGAGGCGAGGACAGAGGAGGAGTGCAGTCCAGAGGAGGAGGGGACAGAGGAGGGGGGGACAGAGGAGGAGTGCAGTACAGAGGAGGAGCACAGTACAGAGGAGGAGCAGTACAGAGGAGGCGAGGACAGAGGAGGAGCACAGTACAGAGGAGGAGCAGTACAGAGGAGGCGAGGACAGAGGAGGAGTGCAGTACAGAGGAGGAGCAGTACAGAGGAGGCGAGGACAGAGGAGGAGTGCAGTACAGAGGAGGAGCAGTACAGAGGAGGAGCAGTACAGAGGAGGTGGGGACGGAGGAGGAGGAGCAGTGCAGAGGAGGAGGGGACAGAGGAGGTGAGGACAGAGGAGGAGTGCAGTACAGAGGAGGAGCACAGTAAAGAGGAGGTGGAGTACAGAGGAGGAGCAATACAGAGGAGGAGCACAGTACAGAGGAGGCGCAGTACAGAGGAGGCGGGGACAGAGGAGGAGCAGTACAG
The DNA here is from genome assembly GCF_026437365.1 of Eucyclogobius newberryi. Taxonomy (NCBI): domain Eukaryota; kingdom Metazoa; phylum Chordata; class Actinopteri; order Gobiiformes; family Gobiidae; genus Eucyclogobius; species Eucyclogobius newberryi. The sequence goes on from NW_027316167.1 coordinate 8,846,814, forward strand.
ACAGTACAGAGGAGGAGTGCTGTACAGAGGAGGAGCAATACAGAGGAGGCGGGGACAGAGGAGGCGCAGTACAGAGGAGGCGGGGACAGAGGAGGAGCAGTACAGACAGTACAGCGGAGGAGGCGCAGTAGAGAGGAGGAGTACAGAGGAGCAGTACAGACAGTACAGAGGAGGAGGCGCAGTACAGAGGAGGCGGGGACAGAGGAGGCACAGTACAGAGGAGCGCAGTACAGAGGAGGTGGGGACAGAGGAGGAGCGCAGTACAGAGGAGGCGGGGACAGAGGAGGCGGGGACAGAGGAGGTGGGGACAGAGGAGGCGGGGACAGAGGAGGTGGGGACAGAGGAGGAGCGCAGTATAGAGGAGGCGGGGACAGAGGAGGAGGGGACAGAGGAGGGGCGCAGTACAGAGGAGGTGGGGACAGAGGAGGAGCGCAGTACAGAGGAGGTGGGGACAGAGGAGGAGCGCAGTATAGAGGAGGCGGGGACAGAGGAGGTGGGGACAGAGGAGGCGGGGACAGAGGAGGTGGGGACAGAGGAGGAGTGCAGTACAGAGGAGGTGGGGACAGAGGAGGCGGGGACAGAGGAGGCGGGGACAGAGGAGGAGCGCAGTACAGAGGAGGCGGGGACAGAGGAGGTGGGGACAGAGGAGGCGGGGACAGAGGAGGTGGGGACAGAGGAGGAGCGCAGTATAGAGGAGGCGGGGACAGAGGAGGTGGGGACAGAGGAGGAGCGCAGTACAGAGGAGGTGGGGACAGAGGAGGAGCGCAGTATAGAGGAGGCGGGGACAGAGGAGGTGGGGACAGAGGAGGCGGGGACAGAGGAGGTGGGGACAGAGGAGTGCAGTACAGAGGAGGTGGGGACAGAGGAGGCGGGGACAGAGGAGGAGCGCAGTACAGAGGAGGCGGGGACAGAGGAGGCGGGGACAGAGGAGGAGCGCAGAACAGAGGAGGAGCGCAGTACAGAGGAGGCGGGGACAGAGGAGGCGGGGACAGAGGAGGCGGGGACAGAGGAGGCGGGGACAGAGGAGGCGGGGACAGAGGAGGAGCGCAGTACAGAGGAGGCGGGGACAGAGGAGGCGGGGACAGAGGAGGCGGGGACAGAGGAGGCGGGGACAGAGGAGGCGGGGACAGAGGAGGAGCGCAGTACAGAGGAGGCGGGGACAGAGGAGGCGGGGACAGAGGAGGCGGGGACAGAGGAGGAGCGCAGTACAGAGGAGGCGGGGACAGAGGAGGCGGGGACAGAGGAGGCGGGGACAGAGGAGGCGGGGACAGAGGAGGCGGGGACAGAGGAGCACTGGCAATGGACACAACATGTAAACAGCACTGAGAAAAAAGGGGCTTTATTCACATCCATTTGAACTAAGATTGGATTGATCAATGCAGTTCTATTGTATGTTATCGTCATGGTAACAGGAAGCGTCACAGTCACTGCAGAAACAGTGTGGAACTGTTTTTTTTGGGAATATTTGCCTATTTATAAGACATTTTGGTTTTGTTCCAGTCGTATGAGCCAAACATTCAATCATTCAAATAATGCATCGATTACAAATGAATTCCTACAAATATATTTAGGATGTTATTACAATTGTTAATGCTATTTTAATCTAATATTTATAGTAGCGACTTCACAACACAACATTATAGGCAGAGTCGTGTACAGATATTTATGAGCCTTTAATTTAATGATTTAATTTAATAACGTACTTTTTTGATGGGGATGCCAAAATTGAGTTGTGTGTCAAATTTCATATAATTTTGCAAAACTAAATATTTAAGATAAGATATAAGATAACCTCCATATAAAATCTGTAGGGGGCGCTGTGGCTCCAAATTAATTTATTTCACTTCAAGTAGGTTTAGGGCAAAGAGTTTAACAACTGATTCTAATTTGACACAATTCGGACTTTATCTGCGCAAACGGCAGAAATGTTAAATTTGGGAGATTTCTGAAATTCTTGCTACAGTTTGCGGCTTCGCCGCACCGAGACCGTGAGAGGTATCAATGTAATTTGGATAACTTTTGATGTCCCACTCCTCAGTAGCATTTTCACCAAATTTCAGCTTTTTAGGGCCAACGCCCTGGGAGGAGTTCGTAAAAGTACGACGTTTGGAAAAACTCCGAAGTCATGTTTAGCCATTTTTGAAGCAATATGGCCGACATTTGGTTGGGCGGACGGCGTTGCCGTGATAATATTTTTTACTTCTCTTGTCACCATCTACCTCTGTGCCAAATTTCATGATTCTACAATCAGATTTTTTTCGGGTCATTTCCCATCTCTCAATGCATTTTTGGTACATTTGGGGGCGCTGACGCGCCAATTTTTTTATTTTAGAAAAGGGAAATAGCCAGAATGTAGAGAGGCACGATTTTTAGAGGTGTGCAAATTTTTGTGACTTTTCGTCAATGTTCACTGGGTGAAAAATAGGGGGGTTGGTCCCGAGAAGAAGAAGAAAGAATAATATTCCGATGCGAAAACAATGTTTCCCATTTTTCAAATATCATAAACTATACATTTTCGGAAAGCGCTCGCGCTTTCCTACCTCATGTTGTGGGTCCCTGGTCACTGACGGGTACTTTCGTTAAATTTTGAATGGGCTCCGCCCACTTTGTGTTTTTGGCCCTCTATACAGTAATAATGTTCAATTTTTGCATTACATGCTTATATGCACGGAACATGCAAGAGATGGGGAACGTATTCGTGAGGTACTTAGCGCAAATGAGTGCTTTATATGGGGATGACGACCGCTTCGCGATCGTCATCTCAATGTAAAATGCTCGTTTAGTGCGCACTTTTGCACGGGCTTCGCCCGTTTACAACGGTAATGTTCCATTTTCCTACTACCAATTAGTATGCACGGGGCGTGCATGAGTGAAGGAGTGCGTTAGTGAGTGTTTGGAAGTGGGCGAGCGCTTCGCGCTCGATTTCGTGCGCACTACGTGCGCACTTTCGCAGCCGTGCTTCGCACGGCCTTACGAGATTAATAGGCCTCTCGCCAGCTTGTGGCGCTCGGGCCTAACTAGATAATAATTATACTTACACTTTGGAAAATAGGTCAAAAAAGGTATAACATATATATAAAGAAGGAGAAGAAGAAGAAGAAGAAGAAGAAGAAGAAGAAGAAGAAGAAGAAGAAGACCCGCTCGTCCCGCCAGTCAACAGGAAGTTTAAATACAGTAAGTACCGTAGAACTTGGTAATAAACGTTATATTTGTGTATGTTCAATGGCACCGAGTAGTAGTAGTAGTAGTAGTAGTAGTAGTAGTAGTAGTAGTCATGGTCGTAGTAGTAGTTGCTCTTTTTGCTGTAATAAGTAAGTTACAGATATTTTTGCGAAAAGTAACACAAGAAATATCTGCACACAGTCAATACAGTGAATAAAATTGTATTATAACGTTATTTTGTCATGTTTATTGTGTCAGTTTTAGCTCCAACACCAACCCAAACATATCGATACCAGCTCTGAGATAAAACAATGACATCACTCCCACACACGCGTCAGTTAAAACTCAACCTTTGACCTTTGCAGACGTCCCTCCCTCCCCTCTTTCACCTCCCGCACTCCCGCCGCTCCTTTACCGTCATAACCTTTATTGTCTGCGCCCGGCGACGTCTGCAAACTTCCCGCGGCCTCTTGATTGATTCCCCTCCAACTTCCTCGGCCTTTTCGCGCACTGCGTTTGCGGAGTCAATCACCGGCGCGCGCGGCGGTGATTTATCCGCGCGCGGCTGGCATTTCCCCTCCCCCTCCGGTCCGCGTCGCCCCCCTCCGGTCCATCCATCGTTACCGTCTAATACCCTCAATTAATGCATCAAGGCGCGGCGCCGGGGTTATCGCGGCCCGGCCTCCCCGGTGCGCCGCCGCTCCATCATTCTCAATTAAAGGCGGGCGGGACGGGCGCGGCTCTTATCTGCGTTTATGAATATGCAACGCACTCGTCTTATCCGGGAGAACCGGGGAGAACCGGGTGGGGACGGTTACCGCGGCGACGTGGGCCGAATGACGATGGGAAGCGCGCGCGGGGCAGTGGAGTTTGTGTTGGGACTTAAAGACGCGCTGTGGGACATTTCTGCTGATTTATTGTGGATGTGACGTCACGTTTGGCCTGGAATGGTCCACAGCGTGAAATTGAAGGTTGTGTTTATGTGATTAAAGGTTTTTATTGCAAACAAATATAACTATGATTTATGATAAGATAAGCTTTGTTTGTCCCACAACGGGGAAATTCAAATGTTGCAACACAGATTAGGCACAGAAACAGATAAGTCACAGAAGTATAATGATAAAAAAAACAGACAACATAGGGGAAAAAACTTCTTTATTACTGTGAGTGCGCTCGCCTCGTCACAGATCTGACCTGTAATATGTTCCTGTAGCGTCACTGGCTTTATTAATGGTTTAATGTCCACGGTGGAACATTTCAGGCAATGCAACACTGTCTCCATGGAGAAAAGCAAATAAACAAATCAATAAATAACTATGATTTAAGATAAGATAACCTTTATTTGTCCCACAATGGGGAAATTCTAATGTTGCAACACAGATTAGGCACAGAAACAGATTAGGCACAGAAGTATAATGATTAAAAAAACAGGTAACTTAAGGGAAAACAAATCTTTATTACTGAGAGTGCGCTCGCCTCGACACAGATCTGACCTGTAATATGGTCCTGTAGCGTCACTGGCTTTATTAATGGTTTAATGTCCACGGTGGAATATTTCAGGCAATGCAACACCGTCTCCATGGAGAAAAGCAGGAGGTGGAGCTTCAGTCAGAAAAGTTACATATAGAGCATCTTATTTATTTTCTTTTTTATTACAGATATATTGCATTGACATTGGTATTTCATGTTTTTGACTTCAAATCTAAGTCTAGAGAAGGCGTGTCACTTTACAAAACAGTCAGACGTGTGATTTCAACAGCGTTTGTACAATTGTTCACAAGGAAACGGCATCAGCGAGATGTTTTACACAGTCAAATACGACATTAGCGTGTTATATTTCAATTTTATCCAACAAAATGGCTCAGCTCCACCACTGACCACTGACCACTGACCGTGCAGCATGGTGTAAATCCAAGTGGTCAGAGGCTAAAGTGCTTCTGATTGGAGGCTGCGCTTATGCGTCCAGCGCCTACAAACCCACGGTAACTCGAGCCTTCTCCAAAATGCAATATTGATGAGGACCAAAAAAATAATTGTTTCTCGTGATGGATGAATAATTGTTTAGTCTGAGGTTGGAGTGTGTGTTCTAGATCAATGATTCCCAACCTGGGGGGCGGGGACCCTCAGGGGGTTTCGCCAGAGATTATTAATTCAAATTAAATGGTAAAAATTCCACATATATATATAATTGGAAAGAGGTATGGGAACAAAAACATCACAGTTGGTGTTTGTTTGTCTGAAATAAATGTTTGTTAGTGTATTTTTTATGGCCACAGGGGCCACAGTTTTAAACAGGGGCCCGGTGAGTGTCTGGGTCAAGCAAAAGGGGCTTTGAGGTAAAAAAAAAGGTTGAAAACGGCTGTTCTTGATCTGTGTTTTTAAGTTTTAAGTCTCAGTTTGTGTTAAATGCGTGCGGCTTAAACACAGCATTTTAAATAGTGTTTTGAAATCCGTTTGCCAATAATTGTTGCATTTTAGTGTCTGGCTGGGCTATTTTTTTAATTGTATCATGAAATAATGAAACAAAAAAACATATATATGCATTTAAAATATCATAAATACACGGAACAACTTGTCTTTTTTATCTAACATTGAGAGATTCTTATATTTCCAGCGTAAAATTCAGCTCAAGTCTGTGTCAGTGACTTTTTCGGCCTCAGAACAATGAGCTTAATTTCACTCTTTGCATCTGTAGTTCTTGTGTTTTAAGAATTGCAGCTTACATGAGAAACTTTCCTCTGTAGAATGAAATCTGATTTAAGACTGGAGGAAGCGGCTTGTAATCGTGGGTAACACCGCCATCTATGGGCCAGTTGGAAAGTAGCACGAGCCGACACAACAGTGCAAGTTTGATTTGCTTTTGGTGCAATATTTTCTGTCCATAAAACAACTGTAACTGAGTGTTATTTTTATTTGTATTAAGAGTATAAGAGTTTATTTTTTGTAAGAGTTTTTTTTATTTTTATTAAGAGTATAACGTTTTTATAAGAGTTTTTACATAAGATTTTTATTTATTTATTTTATTAAGAGTATAACGTTTTTGTTACAAGAGTTTTTACATAAGATTTTTATGTATTTATTTTATTAAGAGTATAACGTTTTTGTTACAAGAGTTTTTACGTAAGAGTTTTTTATTTTTATTAAGAGTATAACGTTTTTTATAAGAGTTTTTTTCTTAAGTTATCTGTTTTTTTTATTTATTATTATTATACTTTTTTGCCTAATATGTTTCTTTACCTAATCTGTGTTGCAACACTGGAACTTCCCCATTGCGGGACAAATAAAGTTTATCTTATCTTAGAGCAAATGAACGTAAATGACAGAATAAGTCAAATGTATTGGATTAACGGCAAATATAACTAGATAATAATTATACTTATACTTTGGAAATGGGTCAAAAAAGGTATAACATGTATATAGAAGAAGAAGAAGAAGAAGAAGAAGAAGAAGAAGAAGAAGAAGAAGAAGAAGAAGAAGAAGAAGAAGAAGAAGAAGAAGAAGAAGAAGAAGAAGAAGAAAAAGAAGAAAAAGAAGAAGAAAAGATTAACAAAAAAAACACAATATTTTTAAATACCTGTCACTTTAACTATAATTTAATCACTCACTGCACTGTTCACTTTCTGCACTACATATGTAAATGTTGTGTACATATTAAGCTTATTTTTTATCCCATAGCAGATTTAAATTGTTTCTGACTTTATATATGTTGTTTTATCATTGTTCATTGTTTTATGTTGCACCGAATCACAAAACAAGTTCCTATGTTTGTGAATTCGGTTCTTTAACAACGGAAATAAACCTTTTCTGATTCACATTCTGAAATAACGACTTGTATTACTACATTATACTTATACTATTATACTTATACACTGAACAATCCCCGCCGCCCGATTGGTCTCCCCTCTCCGTTAGCCTCATTAGCCGGCTGAGCTAACGGGGGGACTGCTCCGCGTCAGGGATCGGGGAGGCGTTGCCCCCGACGACGCCCGCGGGCCGGGCCTGTCGCTCACGACGCCGCACCGGCCTCAGTGAATCCGACATCCAGCTACGCGCCGATGACAGCCCGGCACGCACTTCACACGGAGCCCCCGCAGCCCAGGGGCCAATATGTGGGGGCCACTCCGAGGGGCGACGCGCTCGTTTCACCCTCTTTAGCGCTCGTAGCCCCGGGGCCCTCAGCCACCCCCCCATTAGGAACGCAACAGTCGTGTAAAATGTGACGTCGTGATATGTGTGGACGTGATGGTGGGGAATGTAGGCCAAGGATGCCACTAATCACATAAATGAGTTGTGATTCCATGGTATAGATCTATGGTATGTAAACACGTGTATATGGAGACGATTGTGTTTGAAGCTGACGTTACATGTGAGTGTAAACGTCAAGCGTGCGGTGAACGTGTGCAGTGTGTTCATCTATGTAACGCTTGTGCTGTACATTTTGTCGACTTCATCGCACGACATATTTAACATCCATCTTTTGTGAGGGTGAACATAATACCGTATATTCTGAGCTATAAGTCGCACCAGCCAAAAACTGCATAATAGAGAAGAAAAAAACATATATAAGTCGCACTGGGGTATAAGTCGCATTTTTTGGGGGAAATTTGTTCGATAAAATCCGAGACCAAGAACAGACATTTCATCTGTAAATGCAGTTTAAAATAATAACAGATTAGAGAACATGGTGAATAGGTGTACGTATGCTAACGCTAACACCTTCAGCTACATGAGGCACAGACAGAACTGTGGTAAGTGTTTGTTAACGTAACATATGAACAGTTCTTCAGATAACTATAGCATAAAGAACATGCTAACAAGTTTACCAAAGCATCAGTTTTACCCCAAATCACTAAATCCATTGAATTCTTCTTCCTCTGTGTCACTTCTAAACAACTCCACAAACTCCAGAGGAAGAGGAAGTGCAGATTCTTCTTCTGCGTCGCTGAGAGCCTAGAGCGCCCTCTTGTGGTTGTCAGTGTGAAAATGACAACTAATATCATATATAAGTCGCTCTGGACTATAAGTCGCACCCCGGGCCAAACTATGAAAAAAGGTGCAACTTATTGTCCGGAAAATACGGCACACGGTACAGCAGTAACTATGCAACTGGAATCTAAGCTGTTTTGGAGCCTCTACTTTTACAAAACATGAAAGTAACAAAATAACAGTTCTAAATAATTTGTCATGATTTAATTCTCAAGTCAAGAAATGTAAAAATACATAATAAGACTAAAAACAATGTATTATATTTATCATTGCTGACATACACAGTGTTGGGAAGAATACTTTGAGAATGTATTTAGTGACAGAATACTTCAATTCAAACTTTTTTATAATAGTATGTGTTGTGAGTACTTAAAATACTCGAGCAGCAACACATTATAGTGACGTAGTATTAAAAGAGCGTTAGATTTGTTGCAACATTATGTATTTATTTAAGTCCAATTAGACAACAGCAGTGTTTTTTCTTTATTTTTCTCACTAATGCCACGCAGTTTATGTATTTGATGTAAGGAAAGTAACTGAATTATGTCTGCAAAAGGACATTTTAAGAGAACGGCGTTTGAATTTACAATAACCATGTATTGGTTAATTTATGGACCTAAGTGCATTCAATTAAATAATACAAATAACTGTGGAGTAGATTTGACAATGTTGTTTCCTTTATATCGAGAGAGAAAACTTACCAAAAAACTAAAGATAATGTGTTTAGTGCCTTAAAATCATATGCATCGGTAAACGCGAGTATAAAACCTGACTACATTTTAATTATTATGGTGTGTGTATTGGGATTTTAATACATTTTGAATGGTTTTGTGAAGCATTTTGACTTTTCACTTAGTTTTTATGTTTTGTATGACCTTGATTTTTATTGTGAAGCACTAAAGGGCTCTATACATAAAGTTTGATTGATTGATTGACTTGCTTTATGAATCGGATTAGCCTTTTGAAGCGCTACATCTGTAAATTTAACTGTAAATCTTGCGTGCATAGTAAGCCTATTTTATATTTTTATCCTATAGCAGATTTAATTTGTTTTTATTTAATGAATGCCGTTTTGTACATGTTGTTTTATCATTGTTCTTCATTTTATGTTGCACAGAATCACCAAACCAAGTTCCTATGTTTGTGATTTCTGTTCATTGGCCATAAACCTTTCTGATTCTGATTCTGCTCCGACACTATGCTGCATGTCATCCCTTCTCTCTCACCCCCATTTCACACTAACCTTTCCTGACTAATAAAGCCTCAGGGCCCCAAAAAATACCATATATAAGATACCATATTTTCCAGACTATAAGTCGCACCTTTTTTCATAGTTTTGGCCAGGGTGCGACTTATACTTATACTTCGGAGCGACTTATATGTGATATTATATGTTATTTTCACACTTGCAACCGCATTTCATACTCCAGTGCGATTTATATATGTTTTTTCTTCTCTATTAAGAATTTTTTGGCTGGTGCGACTTATACTCCAGTGCGACTTGTATATGTTTTTTTCCTCTCTATTATGCATTTTCTTGCTGGTGCGACTTATACTCCAGTGCGACTTATATATGTTTTTTTCTTCTCTATTTCACATTTTTTGGCTGGTGCGACTTATACTCCAGTGCGATTTATATTTGTTTTTTCTTCTCTATTATGATTTTTTTGGCTGGTGCGACTTATACTCCAGTGCGACTTATATATGTTTTTTTCTTCTCTATTATGCATTTTCTTGCTGATGCGACTTATACTCCGGTGCGACTTATATATGTTTTTTTCTTCTCTATTATGCATTTTTTGGCCGGTGCGACTTATACTCCAGTGCGACTTATATATGTTTTTTTTCTTCTCTATTTCAAATTTTTGGACTGGTGCGACTTATACTCCAGTGCTATTTATATATGTTTTTTCTTCTCTATTATGCATTTTTTGGCTGGTGCGACTTATACTCCGGCGCGACTTATACTCCAGAAAATACGGTAATCTTTGCTTGGCCCACCTCACAAAAGTCACACACAAAAAGATACCTGAAAAGTCCAAATCAAACATAACGAATTCAACAAAATAGTAAAGCAATAATGTCCCTGCTCCTGTTTCTTCATCTCAACTTTGCTTTCTTTCCTTCCCACTCTCTCCCCCTCGCTCCATCCCTCGCTGTGCCCACCTGACTCCACGATAAACAAACCTCCGTTCTTTCTTGCCACGCCGTCACCGCTCCTCCCACTCCTTCTCAGCCTCCTGTTTCACCCCAATTAAGAGTGAGCTCCGGGTGCCCTTTCTAAAGCACCGCCTTCCTCGTGACAAATTAAACATTACTATAAAAGCTAAAGATTGAATTAGAAGGATCTCTCCATCAGCCGTAACCTCTGCGCTAATTAGCAGCAGTGAAGAATCTACCCGCTGATTTGGTTGGGGCCAATTTGTCTGTGTTATTACGCGGGTGACATTCATAGAGTGTTTACTTCTTCTGTTCGGCGCAAACAAAAGGTGAAGGCGCGCGCAGCTTTTGTCGTAATGTGCGATTCGAGCGGAGAGATTCTGTCACCTTGGAGGGAAAATGATCCGGATGTGACAAAAAAAATCGCGCATCATTTATTTAAGAGGCCTCTCAAGGGCACGGGAGAGTGTGTCGTGGCGCGAGATGTCATCAAATGTTCAATTGTGTCAGCTGTCGACAGGCGTGAACATCAATAGGTAATCATGCATTTGGTGTTTATTGTTTGTGAATATTTGTGTGTATAAGTATTGATTTGACCTCTATTGTTGTTGTGGAAGTGACCGTTTTGAATTTGAAATACCTTGTTAAAAAGGAGACGACTGCGCTGTAATGTTTTTATAGCTAAGACTCATTATAAGTCACTGTAAGTCACATTTGGACTGGCCCTTGTTCATTTCCTAAGATTAACAAATGTTTTCTTAATATTTTAAATTCTTAATAAAATCTCAATCATCTCAGCAATTCACACAAAAAAAAGGTTTAGTATTTAGTATACCGTATTTTCCGGACCATAAGTGGCACCGGAGTATGAGTCCCACCAGCCAAAACATGCATAAAAGAAAAGAAAAAACATATATAAGTTGCACTGGAGTATAAGTCGCACCCCGGACAAAACTATGAAAAAAGGTGCGACTTATAGTCTGGAATATACAGTAATCTCAAGTCTGTGGAGCTGTGAGAGAGTAAATCAATCAATGTATGTATTTATAGAGCACAATTTGCTTTACAACGTCAAAAACACATACAAAAAAAACACACTAAACAGTGTATGTCACAATAAATAAATAAAAACATAAAAATAAATTTACATTATTATTATTTTGAATATAAAAAAAACAGGTAAAAGTATTTCAGTCATAGGCGCGGCTAAACAAAACAGTCTTTAGCTTAGATTTAAACACAGCCGGGGCGGGGCCTGTCTCACAACCTCAGGAAGGCTATTCCTGACCTTTGACCCATAAAACTGGAACAAAGATTCCCCATGTTTAGTCCTGACTCTGGCACCAGCAGGAGGCCGGTCCATGTTTAGTCCTGACTCTGGCACCAGCAGGAGGCCGGTCCATGTTTAGTCCTGACTCTGGCACCAGCAGGAGGCCGGTCCATGTTTAGTCCTGTCTCTGGCACCAGCAGGAGGCCGGTCCATGTTTAGTCCTGACTCTGGCACCAGCAGGAGGCCGGTCCATGTTTAGTCCTGACTCTGGCACCAGCAGGAGGCCGGTCCATGTTTAGTCCTGACTCTGGCACCAGCAGGAGGCCGGTCCATGTTTAGTCCTGACTCTGGGCACCAGCAGGAGGCCGGTCCATGTTTAGTCCTGACTCTGGCACCAGCAGGAGGCCGGTCCATGTTTAGTCCTGACTCTGGCACCAGCAGGAGGCCGGTCCATGTTTAGTCCTGTCTCTGGCACCAGCAGGAGGCCGGTCCATGTTTAGTCCTGACTCTGGCACCAGCAGGAGGCCGGTCCATGTTTAGTCCTGACTCTGGCACCAGCAGGAGGCCGGTCCATGTTTAGTCCTGACTCTGGCACCAGCAGGAGGCCGGTCCATGTTTAGTCCTGACTCTGGCACCAGCAGGAGTCTGAGATGGCTCATATGGCACTAACATGTCCGAGATGTACTGTTCTATTTTTCTGCATTTATTTCACTTCTTTGCACCTCTACATGTCTCTTTTGGTACGTGTTGTGTTTGGATAACATTAGACACATTGCGCATTGGCAATACAACATTTTCTTTCCGAATTCGAGTGACGTGCGTTGAGAAACAGGGAACAGCTGCTGCTAACGTCCGCTAGCTTTGCTTCGCTCGGCCAGTCGGCTCAACGTGTAAACCACCAACACTGGAAATACGGCGGTTTATCACAAGATCAAGTCGGCGTTCGGATCTGCTTTTTGCCATGTCGTTTTTCCCCCAGAGTCTGCGTTCTCCCTCCAGTTACCTCAGCGCAGGGTGTAAGCTCCTCCTCTGGAAGGTAGTGCCACATCTGGGCCGCTAAATGACCCCCATAAACGCTCCTTATGGATCAATGGAAACACGGCTCTAATGACGCATCGGGCTGTTAAAAGTACATTTTTGATATCATGGCTTAGGGACCTCTTTTATTTTTAAATCTCAGGCTTTGGGCCAAGGAGTTTGCCAAACCCTTATAGTGACAAGGTATGGAAGTCATAAAGCGACATAATTAGTACAGCTCCACATTTACACCTTTTAGTAATTCCCACACAATCCAGCTCCTGACTACATTACACGCAGAAACAGACCTCGTAAAGCTGTCACGGAAATCCTTCATCAGTCTTTCTCAGCCAATACGGAACAATTCATCAAACTAGAATCTACAAAATACTCACCACTTACTTCCAGGCAGTGGTCACTTTGCTCCGATAACAAACAGCTTTAACTGGTCAGAATATAGAGTCCATATTTTCCCCACTGCTTTTCCGCGCGACACAATCGTAATCGCGCCGTCTTATTGGAGCGTTCATTCACCATTGTCGACGGGCCGGCGCGCATAAACGTCCGAGGCTCTGACCTGCCCCTCCAAATATCAAATGCATATTTCAAACGTCTCCGCTCTCTCAGGTTAAATAAAAGTCCGCCGTCTGATGCGCTTATTGCCTTTACTAAATCACGTGCGACGGACTCGGGAGCTGGAAGAACTGGTCATTTACCTTTCTCTCTATCCCGAAGCTTAATGGACTATTTACTACTGCGTTTGCCAGTGCTAAACATGTCACGGACAATGCTAATAGGGTCACGGCTGCATGTTGAGGTCAGCCGAAGCAATAGCAAAAGCGCTAAGCGATAAAATCCTCAGCTCCTTCCAGCGCGTGCACTTAGCAGTTTAAGCTATACGTGCATATCGTATATCACACATAATATAGTAAAGAGTGGAGTTGGGAATATTGACTGTACATCACGCGGTAAATGTCAAATATTGGCATTTACAAGGACAATTATGAGAAAACTGGCACGGATGTGTCTCGCAAGTGTCGCGCCGCAATAAGACTCCGGGTCAGGGTTCAGGTTGCCGTTGGATACACATTTGTGCCGACGGGAAGATGGGAAGAGCAATTATTGGGCTGTTTTTGAGGTGATTGTGGAGGGGTACCAAAACGCATTGTCATCACAGTTTTCGCTGACCGTTATATTTACAAAGTGCGTACGCGTTCTTATAATAAATTGGAATACTTGAAAAGCGTGCGGGTGTTTCGATTTCAAGCTGTCGAAGCCACAAACTATTTGCAATGCGATTTGGTTGGAACGTAGACTGTTTTAAAGCCCTGTTGGGATAGGTTTATTTTGTTGTCTCTATAGTAACAATTGACCCATTTGACCCATTCTGAGATAAAGGCGGTGGGCAAGGATATTCTGAGTAGCATTTTTAAGCTTTCAAAAAGGCTAAAAATATGAATATCAAAAGACGCAATGTCACTTTGTACAATATGGTGTATTAGTTAATTAATGTATGAAGCATTTGATCATTTTTGACCAAATTATCAACGTTTTTTTTTCTTTTAAACATCACAAGTACCGTATTTTTCGGATTATAAGTTCACACTGGTCACCGCTTTTCACATGACAACCACAAGAGGGCGCTCTAGGCTCTAAGCGGCGCAGAAGAAGAATCTGCACTTCCTCTACCTCTGGAGTTTGTGGAGTTGTTTAGAAGTGACACAGAGGAAGAAGAATTCAATGGATTTAGTGATTTGGGGTAAAACTGATGCTTTGGTAAACTTGTTAGCATGTTCTTTATGCTATAGTTATCTGAATAACTGTCATATGTTACGTTCACATACCAGACACTTACCACAGTTCTGTCTGTGCCTCATGTAGCTGAAGGTGTTAGCGTTAGCATTCGGACACCTATTCACCATGTTCTCTCATCTTTTATTATTTTAAACTGCATTTCAAGATGAGATGTCTGTTCTTGGTCTTGGATTTTATCAAATACATTTCCCCCAAAAATACGACTTATACTCCAGTGCGACTTATAGTGTTTTTTTCTTCTCTATTATGCATTTTTTGGCTGGTGCGACTTATAATCCGGAAAATACGGTTGTTAAATGTGCTTTACGTGATCGTTAATGTCTTAAAAATGTGGAAAAAGCATGTTTAACGGTTTGCTGTAGTCCAAATGGGTATGTCTCACTTTCCAAACGCATTCAAACCATTCTTATCATCCACCACAATGAGTCAATACGCAGTTTTCACAACATTCAGAGATCAGTATGTTAACACTGCACTTCATGCTTCTCTGAGCGTTCATACTTACACATGGACTGTACGCAGCGGTCTCATTTTGTCACTCAAACGACACACGGAGCAAGTGCGACTGCAGTGTTTGCTCTGTATTGTGTAGACCACGTGTTTGCGCCGTAAATAACCTTTTACAGTATATCAGGAAAAAAATAGACTTCCATTTGAATAAATCTGTGGCACTACGGTACCTCCGCCGCTTCCTCCGCAGTTGCTCTATGTGCCGTCCAAACTAGAGGTTAGAGCAGCTTTTACAATACACAAAACGGTATATTCACTTTAAATTCATACGCTTAGATTATCAGTGGAAAAAAAGGGCTTTTGGCTCATTATCCCACACTCACATGATTTTATTGGAGCTGACGCCAACATCTCCGTCTCACCCCCGACGAGCTGGGACATCACTCCTGCACCGCATTGACACTATAGCTTTCCAATGATGGGGGAGGAAAACACACAAATACACACACCAAAATACAGCCATGGTTCAAGAAACAAGATTGTTTTTTCATCTGCAGATAACAGAATTTTGGTGTGAAAAAGCCTTAAAAAAAACACGTGCTTTCTGCTCGGGGGCCACGTTAATTGCATTAATTTGCCCTGACAATCGCACAACAGGAAAAGGGATAGACAGGCAGGGAGGGGCTATCGTGCGTAATGCGTGTGTTTGTGGCAAAAGTGCTCTTGTCATTTCTCAGCGATGATGGAATTAGCAACAAGAGTGGTGTCTGGCCGTAATCAATCACCAGTCTCCGTCCAGTGCCAACCAATATCGCCAAAACCATATTTTCACCACTTGACGACAGAATGTTCCTTGATTGGCCGCCGTACTTGTCTTGAAATATATCAGACGGGCCAGTCGCTCCCTTGGATTGAGTTTGAGGATATTTCACACACCCCCGTGCTGTGGACGTGACGGGGGGGGGGGACTGCGTGGGTGTCTGTAGACCTGGGTGTAAATGGGTTTGTTCGAAAGTGTCAGGAGGTTGTGCAAAGACTGAACATCTGTCTTTCTTCAGGTGGATCCGTTTGTCGACTGCGGCGCAATGTTCTGGAAAAACCTCAGTCCTGTTGTTGTAGTTCCACTGACCACAAGTGAATCCTGCGATGACGCTCCTCGCTGTTGCCGATAGAGGCCACCGATGCCACAGGAAACAGTTCATATATTTGTTTTGATTGGTAAAAGAGTAAAAATAGCAGACCATAGTTAAAAATGATTACACAAAATGCTAACTCTGAATGATCTTTGAACACCAGAAGGCAATGTTTCTGGTACTTTTCCTTCGAAGGGTGTGTCCAGGTGACCCACTGCCTGACGACGGATCCACCCATACCATTTGTGGTCCTTCTGAAGTGATGCCTCCTCCCTGTGAACTGTGTCAGGGAGAATGTGTCTGTGGGATTCAAAGTTTCATCAATAATACACTTTATTCATGAATATTCTTTAACTAGAAGCCTTCCGTCACCCTTATTACACCTTTATTTGTTGTATAAAAAGATTCAGTTGTATCATCTGGACGTTTCGACTCTCATCCAAGAGTCATTCTCAATCTGCGAATCAAGACCGGGAACTCAGATATTTATCCTACTCTGGGTAGAATACATCAAACTAGCCTCTTTGTTTTCTATCAGTCCTTTAATGGGCTATAAGTGGTAAAGAGAATGTGGAAGGGAATTATATATCCAACATTTCCCTCAATATTACATCCTGTATATTACATAGTGAACCTTTAAAGATGCACTGACTTTTCTCTTTGAATGTTCCACAATATGGCATTAAATGTATTAATACATACTGGTCAGATATGTGGTCTCACTCACAGTAATAATGCATGTTCATCAAGTACTTCTGGGTAATAAAAATGCATGCAATTGAATAAATGCAACACAGATTTAATAAGTTTAATTCTATTCTGAGGAACATTATAGGCAAAGCAGCGGACCCTCCACCTGAAAAAATGTGCATCTTTACAAAAACTTCAACACCGACATGACATATTTATGTCTATTGAGGACACACATCTTCACCTCAGGCTCTGGAATGATGCTCATCACTGTTTTAGAACAAGCACGATTTGCAAAAGCCATACATACTTTTTTTGCTTGTGTCTGTGGTGGTTTTCTCTTGAAGTGAATACTTTTTGTCCAATGCTGCACAACATGAACCTGCAGAAAAACCTTCCTTTCCTGCTCATAAAATGAAATAAATGTATTTTTCTATAAGCCTGCACCTGCATATTGATATTCCTACTTGTTTACCGTCAAACACGCCTGCATCCGTCTACGTTTCTCCTCTTCTTTCCACGCCCCGACCCCGCACCCACCCCACGCCCCTGCACGGGGTCACGGCAGGCGCTGATAGTCAGACAGGGGCCACCGACCGCTCGCTGCCGCCGTGATTTGTAAGCCGATTTGTTCCTTTTATTTCCCCTGGCTGCCTGCATACAACAACGCGCAGTCTCCGGGCCGTACGCGCACTCATATATACACGCATCAAAAGAGTCTCCCAGAGGACAATCTGCACTGAATCGCATTACAGCCATTTCCCATTCTGTGAGGTGGGGACCGGCCCCTGCAGAAATCAAATATTTATCATGTTGTATTAACCCCTAACACACATACGTCGTCCCTCAGCTCACCCGTGCACCCTGAATTCATTATCCTATTAGGCTATAGCTTACACTACCTGCTGTGTCCAAATATATGGACCTGGACTCTTTGTAATAGCCGCTAGCCTGCTGTTGTTAGGTTAGCGTGGCGCGCGGCATCTACAGCGTGTTATAAATAATATAAATCACATGTAGTTCTGGTATTGATTTGGCATTACGGTCCGTTTGTAGCAGATATGATCATTTTTCCCCGCGTCCGTCAGCGGGGACTCGAAGGAATAGGCAGGGACGCTGTGTTCCAGGAAGGACGGTCAGAACGCTCGATGATCGGGCGAGCGGGGCCAGGCGCCAACCGGGGTGACGCTGAGGCCCATTCACGCCGTCTGGGAGGTGTCGCGTGACCGAGTGTCTTTCAGTTTGGACGATTTTTCAAAAACAACGTGACAGACGCGGCGCGAACGAATGTAAGTTTTGGTTTCACTTTGAGAGCTCATGAGGTTTGGCGTGACAGTGACGATTCTGCAAACTGTGTGGGCCAAGTTTAAGTGAATGCATTTGTTTCACGATGATATGACTTATATACCATTTATTAGTTAATATTGTTTAATTTAGTCTTGCAATTTTAAATGTTTAAGTGAGGTCATTTTCTTCTCAAAAGCTCAATATGCAAAGTTTCATTATATGTGAAATGAGGAAGTACATCATCTGCATTAGCCTCGCTTCTTGTCACCATTTCAGCATGTTTCAGTTTCCACGGTTACCAGCAGAGGGCAGCAGGCGCCTAATCCATGTGCTTTTTGTACAAACGCAACACACGCTTTTTCCATCACCATGAGGCAAGAAGAAAAGCCTAAAACAAGCATAATATAGGACAGTTTTAAAGCTCACTATAAAAATCACTAAATCACGTAAATAGTGTTTGCACAAAATAACATTAAAGTATGTAATTTATGTCATTTAAACAAGATGATGTAATCCTCATGCGTCCAGTAGTGGTTCATCAAAGGAGAAAATCTGGGGTCTCATTTATAAAGCACGCGTACAAAGAAAATATTTTATGTGAAATTCAACGTGAAGTCTACGGATTTTAATGTGGAAACGTGTTGTCCAGTCCAGTCCACATATGGGTCAGGGCTCTCAGAGACGAGCCAGAGGGCCAGTTGTGCTCAGAGAGGCCAGATATGAGCAGGTTTGAGGGGGTTTCTGGAAGTTTGTGTTTTGTCCATACGTAAATGAGACCCCTGGACATCAAGACGTTTCGACTTCCATCCAACGCTACCATTTACACTCTTCTGAGCTCGAATTGTTAAGGCAGGTTTGGGTTACAACGCCTTCCTTTGAGCGGGATCGATTTGAGCTCAGTATATTTGCTGCTCAGATGTTTTCAACATTTTGATTTCTTAAAGGCGGTATGGACGATTTTTTGGCGATTTGAGAACGCAGGCGGAAGTGCGCATGTGCACTCCCCCGTGCGGACTGATACAACACACACGTGCGTTTGTTTATTAGCGCAACGGAGCGCATCGCATCGCTCGTCTCCCGTAGATTTCTGTCCACTTCTGCGTCAGCTCGAACTGTCTTTCTCCGTCTTCATTTTGCCCCGTACACTGAGGAAACTATATTATGATAGATCCATGCACTTAGGCACGCGGAAACGTGGGGACGAGCCTGACGCGGCTGCAGGTGAGCGGTAGGTGCGTTTTATGATTGATACGTGGCAGGACAAATGATTTATCCACGCCACGAGGAAATATGATACAAAAATTGCTGAAAAAAATCGTCCATACCACCTTTAAACAGCGTCCAGATGACTACCTTTGGAACCATTTCTACTACCGTATTGTCTGCACTATAGGGTGCACTGGATTATAAGGCGCACTGTCAATGAATGGTCTATTTTGGATCATTTTTCATTTACAAAGCGCACCGGACTATAAGACACACTAAGCGAAACAAAACATTTGAATAAGTCAGTCAGTTGAACTTTATTAATGCAGTATGCACAGAAAGTGACCAGCTATTCTTCGTAATCTTTTGGCATTTGCTGCGAGATATGAATGAATATATAAAACGCATTGGATTATAAGGCGGCGTTTTTTGAGAAAATTAAAGGTTTTGAAGTGCGCCTTATAGTCCAGAAACTACGGTATATATTATTGAGTTTTGGTAACATTCAGAACTAAATATACATCTTTTGTGTTTCCTTGATCAGGAATGGTCCTCACTCTTCTCTCTACATTTTATTTAACATTTTATACCAAAAACAAAAAAGAGGCTGACTCTAAAACTGACAAATAATGATAAAAAAAAGACATAAAAAATAATATAATAAATAAATAAATGCCACTCACAAACAGCAGTCACGTCCTTCTTCACCACAAACGACCTGATTTTGCCACCACACGTTTCACAATCAATACATCGGTTGTTATGGCGTCCGACCTGCATCCGGTCTCCCCCACCTGCCCTCCCGTCCCCCCCCTGCCTCGCCCCGCCCCCTGCCTCCCCCGTGGCAGGTCAAGACTAATGCACCTTGTCAGTGCGCGTGATGATAAAGTGTCTTATTACCCAACAAGCAGGAATTTTAAGATTACTATGAATATCTTAAGGAATCAATCCGACTCCACATTGTGCACTGACCTACTTGTGCGTAAAGTGAAGTACGTGTCCCTTTGCATGAGGTGAACGATGACGCGCCGCATGCTCAAACACAAATGCGGCATTTTCGTCATCGTATTGTTTGGTATTTCTCTGCTCTTTTTGTTGTTGCAATGTCAGGAAACTTTGCGTCCTTAACTTTACACTCGTGGTGAAGAGGCAATTAGCGGCGGTGAGAAACAACACCCCTGTCTCGTACCCACATTCATCTACCCGCCGCGTCCAGCCCGGAAGTGCTAAAGACGGATTTATCTATGTAAATATTTTGACTCCTCGACTTTAGAGATAATTCCCCACTTTACGGCACCATAATTCCATCCTTTCTTTTCCCCACATTAGTTGAGGACTGCACTTAAAACTGGGCCGTTTAATTATTTGCAACCGTCTCCAATAAACATGACTTTATGGGGCTCGTAAATCAAGCAAACAAAAACACGTTAATCGCAGATATTCCGACCATAAAGGCCATCGATAAAAAAGACGTGTTTTGGACAAAATGTGCGCTGCAGAATACCTTAAGTAAATGCAATAAATGTGGCAAGCTGGGCGCATAAATCTCCCATGCAGCATGTTGTTAATTTGATGCATTGGGCAATAATTTGGTATAAATAATTGTTTATTAGCCTGGACCATGCTGCACTGAGGTCTAATGATATGTACTTAGCAAGTTTTAAGGGCGGTTCCAATCAGTGCACAACTTTGCAGCAGCAGTGTCGTTTATGCCGCACACTCAGACCAGATCATCACATAAAGCGGTTGGTAATGACGCACAGATTGCACCGCTGCAACATCTTGTACTGGAGACACGTGCAACTGCTGGTTTTCATGGCGATGGTAGTGCTTAGCCTGGAATGTTCCACTGTAAAGCATTCTCTATCTCCATGGAGACAAGTAACTGATGGCACAGGCCCAAGTTACAGGTCAGATCTGTGGCAAGCAGCGCCTCTATTTTACTTTTTTAATGCTTCAGGATGGTGATCATGGGGCCATATTATGTTGACCAGTATGAATTTGATGACGTGATTAGTGTGTGTTTAGTTGGTGATGTTTAATAGTTTAAGTAGAGCTAGAATGCGATTATTGGTATTGGTATTAAATTGAAAATGAAGTGAAACATGTACAATGAAATGTTCCCATCTACATTTAGATTCAGCTTCTCTAGATTGTAACCGCAAACTGCCCACAGACGACGATTTGTGGATTTTTAAACTAGGCCTAACAAAGTGCAATAAACACTAAAATAGCTTATTAATAAATCTTTGACATTTTCTATTTAAATGTTTAATCTTTTCCACAAGACCTTTTTTTGTGCTGTTTTCTTTGCCAAAACCCGCACACGTCTTTAACAATATCAAAAATAAATCAGATTACGCTCATCAGACTTTGTTTTTGTCTGTCCTGAACTGTGAAAAGCCTTTGAGTGTCGTGAAAAGCGCTATGCTACGTGCTATGCTACATGCTATGTGTCACGTATGATTAAATGCAACTGTTAACATGACATTTCAACAACACGACCCTCCAGAAATCACATAACGAACGAGATTTTTGGTATAAACGAGAACTCCGCGAGAACGTTAACCCTTTTCTGACCAGTCAGAAAGTCTGACCGACCGAGAAGTTTATTCCTTCCACGATGTTTGACTGAACGCGTCGAAGATTCATCAAAACGACAAACGAACCCGTCACTGGATCATAAAGTATTCGTAAAACCGACAAAATACAATAAACCGCATAAAGTCGAAAGATTCCCGCCAAACGAGCGAACGGAAAACTTTTCATTTCACGTCCAACCCGCTTTAGAAAATGTAATAACGCGGCCCAAATATCATTAGCAATTACGTATCGACCTCTGCCAGGTTCCATTGCGCTAATAGTACTGGAACACCGCGGTATTTGGGTAATAATGAACTGGAAAACAAATGGATTCTGCCGAGCGTGATGTTTTCAAAAGCGCACCAGTGTCCACCTATAGCCCCCCCCACACACACACACACACGCACACACACACACACACACACAACGCTATCTTATTTATAAATTCACTTCATTTTATTCACCCCCGCGCTCGTGATCAATAAGTAATTAATTTCACCAGCTAAGGGGGGAAAAGACGGCCCTTAAGTGTCATTCTCGCGGCCAAGTTTGCTTAAAAGAAACTTCCAAAAAAATGAATATGACGGAGTAATAATAATGATTTTTGAGTTTGTTCTTTTGGACGCGTTCTCGTGGCGGATGAGGGACGGTACCTGGGCACAGTATCGCCTTTATATTTTCGGGAACGACGCCAAGGACGGGCGCGGAGTGCAGATCGAGCGCGGCCTCGTTGCTGTTAATTTACCGCTTCTGTTTCCAT
Source organism: Eucyclogobius newberryi (assembly GCF_026437365.1). NCBI lineage: Eukaryota > Metazoa > Chordata > Actinopteri > Gobiiformes > Gobiidae > Eucyclogobius > Eucyclogobius newberryi. Next base: position 8,869,333 of record NW_027316167.1, read on the forward strand.
ATTTTTAGGTTTTTTCTGCCGTTCATTGGAGTTGTTTAATTTCAAAGCAGCACAAAGTTATTTCACCCTGGAGAGACAAAGAGACCACGAGAATGGACTGTTTAGCAAGCTTTATTTGCGAGTTATTTGGCGCTCAGACCCCGGCGGAAGACGTTGCAATCATGGGCACTCCATGATCTATTTGTATTAGATGTCTCCCCCCGGAGCCTGGAGACTGGTGGTGGTAGATGTGAAGAGAAGGTAGAGGATGAGGGGAATGTAGAGGAGGAGCTGGGGAGGTGGTGGGTCGCAGTACGGTTTGAGCGGCCGAGTCATCTGCCTGAGGCTTAAATGCGGCCGCCTGGTGCTGATTGGGAGCAGGGAGGAGTCACTGGGAGCGTTGATTGGGGATGAGGAGCAGGTGCGAGGGCCATGGTACAGACGCCCCCTGACCTTTCACCCTACTTCTTTGGCCAGGAAAAACTGCATAACCTCTTTGGGATAAGCGCAGAAACCTGGAGAGTCCATGGTGAAGGAGGGATCTGACTCTCACAGACGGACAGGCGGACGCCCGCTTGAGTGCGATGATGGCGCTGGGGAGAGGGGTCCTTCCATGGTGGCCTTGATGTAGAAGGATGGAGTTAGGTCTTCCAGGCTGAATTTACGCAGGCTTCATTACTCGCAGTGGAACGAACCCAAACTTCTACGATGACGTGATTTTGAAGATGAAAACGGTTGATTCTGGGACACGTTTTGAGACCGGGATATATTTAAGAACCGTAAAAGCTGTTTGTGGTTGTGACGCTTTAGATCTCGCCTTTTTCTACATTGTGACGCAACGTTTTTTTTAAACTAGCTTTAAATGTTCGCCCTATTTCCGCAAACAAACATGAACTTGCCATAAAACATTGCTTTAAATGTTTAGGGATGTGTCAACTTGCACTCGAAATCTGATTCCACCAGATTATGGAGCTGTGAGATTATTAAAACGACACGTAAACTGTGCAAATAATCTCATTTCCGTCTGATTGTCGTCCCTCTGATCGCATTTCGCAGTTTCTATGTCACTTAAATGAACTTAAAGGTCCAGAAATCAGGTAATAACAGTCAGATTGTGGCGCGCGTGTGAACTTAAGCAATAACGCTCCTGTTTTTGTCTCTTTGGCTAATCAGGTTGTGTCGGCTCCTGTCGCGGGAATAAGTGCGAGACGAGATTGCAATTTGAAATATCCTTTAAAAACTCTTAAACGAAGCAATATTTAACTAATGTTCTGGTAGAAATATGAGACGAAATGAGATTATGAACTTTGAGATGGATCATTTTTACTCATTTGAATAAAAAGCTTGTTTTTCTCTCTCTCTCTCTGTGACTTGAGAAGTGTTTGAATGTCTTTGTGGATGTGAACACTTAGATGAATAAAATGACTAAAATCATGCATAATATTGACTATTTATCAAAAGTCTTAAGACCTATCATCCCATACATATTTATCCAACCAAAATTGCCTATACCAGATGGAATACTATGAATATAAATACTTGAATGTGAATACTTTTAAAATATTTTCAGTCATAGAACTCTGAATACCTGAATTTAAATGTGTTTTGTAAAGTATTCTGTATGTATGACCCAATCAGAGGCCATGAATACTAGTAAGAAAGTACGTAAGTAAGTAAAATGTATTTGTATAGCACCTTTCACAGACAGAAGTCACTGAAGCAACTTACAGTGAGCAACACACAAACAACAATATACAGTCAAATCAGTCCCTAAAGCAGCTGTAATTAAAAGGTCTGACTAAATAAAAAGGTTTTAAACTGACCCTTAAAACCAACAACAGAGTCCAGTGACTGTAGGGAGAGCGGAAGATCATTCCAGAGTCTGAAACGAGGAACCAACAGCAGGTTCTGACCCAAAGACCTCAGAGAGCGAGAGGGAGTGTACCATGTGATCAGATCTGATATACAGAGGGACCTGACCATGCAAAGCTCTTAAAGTCATGATTAAAAGAGAGCAGCAGCCAGTGAAGGGCTTTGAGGGTGAAATGTGGGCGCTTCTGTTTGTGAGGGTCAAAATCCTCGCTGCAGACGAGAGAGCTCCTTCTTGTTTAGACAGGAAAACAAACTATGACATAATCTAAACGTGACAAAAAACATGAATTATGAGACAGCATTTTCCTGAGTTTAGAGATTTTCCTCAACACAAAGAAACAGTTCCTCGTTCTTGGTTTAAGCGACTGGCCTGGACCACCTGGAACGGCGTCATCAGGGGCAAGAATCAGTGTTTTCTTAAAGGTGGAATGGACGATTTTTTTTTCAGCAAATTTTTTATCATATTTCCTCGTGGCGTGGATAAATCATTAGTCCTGCCACGTATCAATCATAAAACGCACCTACCGCTCACCTGCAGCCGCGTCAGGCTCGTCCCCACGTTTCCGCGTGCCTAAGCGCATGGATCTATCATAATATAGTTCCCTCAGTGTACGGGGCAAAATATAACAGAAATCTACGGGAGACGAGAGATGCGATGCGCTCCGTTGCGCTAATAAACAAACGCACGTGTGTGTTGTATCAGTCCGCACGGGGGAGTGCACATGCGCACTTCCGCCTGCGTTCTCAAATCGCCGAAAAATCGTCCATACCGCCTTTAAGTTGCAGTACAATATAATGCAAAAATGAGGGACGTATATTAATGATCTTGTGGTACAATAATATCCAGATATTCATTTCACGTTACGACTTTTTCTTTTTGCATTTGGTGTGAATCATTTCTGTCTTAATCTGAAGAATGGAGATATAAAAGTGTTAATTGTTACTTCTTCATGTTTCTACACTCAAATAGAGCAAAGGATCATGGTCTATCTGGTTCTTTTTTTTTTTTTTTTTTAAATGCTGCTGCAACAAAAATAATGCATTTAATCAAAAAAGTGTATCATTTATCATCAAAGCTCGCGATATTGACGTGTAACTTTTGGCGAAACGATATCAGCATTTTTTTAAATATTGTCTTATAACAGTCTTAGTAAAAACTTAACGTAGCATTAAAACTTGCATTTATTCTATTCAATTTATGTTTGTAACGCCCAAAGTCACGACAGCAATTACTTCGAGTTGTTCATTTGAAAAAACAGCAGGTTAAAGAATCAAACTATGAAACAATCAGAAGTGGATTAAATGTTGTTTCATCTTTTTTTAATATCACAAGTTGGTGACATTTGTGTCCTTATCAATAAATGTTCTGGGCCTCATTTATAAGTTTAGGACAGCTTCAAGTGTGTCCTATTCACAAAACGTGACCTTTATTTTGTAACGTTGCATTAAACTAAACTGTCAGTAATTTGATTAACATCTGGAATTTCAGTTTTGTTTTTTTTACTACTTTTTTTCTTCTGTTTTCTAGGTTGAACCCAAACATTCATGCTCAAATCAAGTACCGTATTATCCGGACTATAAGTTGCACCTTTTTTCATAGTTTTGGCTGGGGTGCAACTTATACTTATATTTATACTATATACTTATACTCCGGAGCGACTTATATGTGATATTATTTGTTTTTTTGACACTTGAACCTTATTCTATTCTCCAGTGCAACTTATTTATGATTTTTTCTTCTCTATTATGCATTTTTTGTCTGGTGCGACTTATACTCCGGTGCGACTTATAGTCCAGAAAATACGGTAATCGCAATAGGTTAAGTGCAATCGGTGTCGAACAAAAAACATGAATAAATAGTAAAGAAAAATATATAAAATACCCTCAAATGAAATGAAATAAGAACTTGCTAAATAAAACAAAACTGCATCTAACAATCTGTACCTGAAACCCCCATTCTCTGCTCACATTAGCCACTTCCCAACAGTCGCGTTGGGTTTATTACTTTTCTTTCAGAACTCTATAACATCACGTATAACTTCCTTCCCCCCACACACACTCCCTATAACAATAATAACCTGATTCACGTATTCGATATGGCCCAGATAGATCACCGAGACACATTATGCCCCCCGATCCTCCACCGAAAGCACATTATTACACCGTGTAGCTTGTGTTGTTAGCCCGCGCGCGCTCACGCCATTTCTCTTTTCGCAGGTGAACCGTGGCTTTCGAGATCGCGCCGGGAAAGAGAAATCACACCGGAGGCCCCGGGAAATCGGATCAGCGAGCACAATAAAGCCCGGCAAAAAAAACAAAACGGACGATATATACGCGTGGGGGGTCCACTTTTCATCTGGGTCATCTGGGCGCCCTGGCGAAACGCAAAAAGAGCGGCGTCCGCGTAACCACCGGCCTGACATTTTCGTTTGTCCGCTTGGTAAATAGAGGACATACATCGTCTCTTATTGCGCCAAACATAGAAATAGAGAGAGACAAGGAAAAGAACCCCATGATGCAGTTGGGCTGGCCCCTGGGTGCGGCCGGTCACTAGGGGGAAGTCGTAGGCTCCGAGATGGATGGCGTCGCAATACGGCCCCCCGTCCCCGAGCCCGGCGCGGCGGTTTTCGAGATGCCCTCAGTCAATCGGGGGAATGTGACCCTCGCTGCCTTTGTGCCTCTTGGCAAATCACAGCATTAGCCCAGGCGGTTCTTTGTCATGAGGAGGTTATTTCTTTCGCAACAGCCGAGAAGAAAGTTCCAGACAAATACCTTTCCTTTAACTTTTATGATTCTTTCTGAAAGTAATTGTATTCCGTGACGGTCGGAGTGTTTTTTTTGTTCTTTTTCATCATTCGCAAACCAATACTGGACAGTGAAGTGCAATAGTGATTTACTCAAGGTTTTTTAATGTCTCCAGCTGGTTTGCAGTTTGCCTCATGGATTAGAAGGCTACTACCGCCATCTTGTGGTGCGGTCGGGTAATACCGCTCCTTCTTCATCAGCTCCTGCTCTGGGAAATGATTATAAGATGTTTTCAAAGACTTTCTTCTGCAAATGGATCAGAAAGTGGTCAATATCCGGTCCAATTGTATTTGCAGAGCATTTTAAAAACAGAAAAAGTCGCTCAGTCGATGTGAAACGACAGGAAAGTAAAATCAAGGGTTAAAAGGGGATTTATTGCCATTGTTAATTAATAGGATTCAAAAATGAGGAGCTTGCTTTGGTTTTAAGGCGCAAAATACGACAATGGATAATAAAAGTAGCAAAATGTAACAAAGGCATGCATAAAGTTTAGAATTAACAAATAAAATAAATGCTGAATATATGCACAATTTACAGTTGGTCAAAATAGTGCCAAAGTAAACGCACATATAAACATAAGAACTTAATATGAATACCTTCATTTCCTTTTTAAAGCAAAAAGTACTTTCATGTCAAAATGTACTCCAAAAACAATTACCTATAAGTCGCACCTTTTTTTAATAGTTTTGGCCGGGGTGCAACTTATATTTATACTCATATACTTATACTCCGGAGCGACTTATATGAGATATTATTTGTTATTTTCACACTTGCAACTGCATTTCATACTCCAGTGCGACTTATATATGTTTTTTGTCTTCTCTATTATGCATTTTTTGACTGGTGCGACTTATACTCCAGTGCGACTTATAGTCCGGAAAATACGTTACTAAATGCAAACTAAAGGTAAAGTGCTTTTTTATCTTGCTGTTTAAACACTTTATCATTCAGAAAGTTTGATTTCATAAAGCTGTCCACTGAGGAATGTGGAGTCAAAACTTTGTTCACAGAGAGCTGCATATTAAACACACATTATTATGATTATTAATATGATTAGAACCTTAAAATGACATGTTATTGTTGAATATCTGTGTGAACACTGACACGGCTCTTCTCTGTTTCTGTCCAGTCGTCTGTGTGAATATGTTTATGTTTTATGGTTCTGTGAAATCTCCTGTTTTTGTTCTGCAGATGGAGGCTATAACCTGCCATATTTACATGTGTTTAAATATTCATTCATATGCATTGCTTTTCTGAACTTCTGGAATAAACCAATAAATTAAATTGAAATTGTTGTTGGTATTTTCCCCCAAACATGCAGTAAAAAAGTACTGCTTATGGTCATTCTGGCCGAGACAAGGTGGTCTGAGGGCCTCATTTGGCTCCAAGGCGTTTGACATGCTTAGTACAGACAATGAAATAAAATAAAGGATATATAAGATAAGATATTCCTTTATTGTCCCACATGGGGAAATTTCATTGGTGCAACGCAGGTAGATACAGAGGTAGATACAGAAGAACAGATCACTTATAGGAAGTCTGAAAAACACTTTCAGTAGAAGATCTCCTATAAATAAATAAAAACTCCCATAAATTTATTTATCTCCTATAAATAAATAAAAATTCCCATAGACAAATAAATACATAAATACCATTGCATGTGATCCCGACAGTAATTGCACATGAATATGTGTCACGACAGCACATAGATTGCACATGAATTTCACAGTAATTGCACATATGACAGAATTGCACATCAGTATTAGGTTAGGTCAGTATTGCGCCGGGATAACGTGACGATCTCCGGGTAAGACGACTGTTCTCCTCAGTTTCATGAGTTCCTCCTTTGTGGAAACGTGGTACGGCGCCGTCCGGGGGGCGGGGCCGGAGCCGGGGGGCGGGGCCGGAGCCGGGGGCCTCAGAGCCAAGACACATCGCAACGACACGACGAAAACACTCAATCCAGCCAAATAAAGTCAAAACAAGTTAATTTAAAGCGATTCCAGTGCGTGTCCCGGTCGTTCGTGAAGTTCCTCTTTCATATAATATCACCGTTTGTTCTGGTGTCATAACTCTTGAATTGTCATAAAATTGTGACGGTTCTTTTCACAATATTATTGACACAAAAACATGGATATTGACCTCCCTCTTCAGAAACACTTCCCTCGTGCAGGTGAACGCCTTTGAGAACCAGTTAGACAACTTAAAAATGCAACAACCACAAGAAAACTTAGTCCCGTAAAACAGCGCATACACAACAGATTACCGTATTTTCCGCACTATAAGGCACACTTAAAAGCCTTTAATTTTCCCAAAAAACAACTTATAATTCAGTGCGCCTTATATGTGTGTGAATTCTGGTTGTGCTTACAGACTTCAAAGCGATTTTGTGTGTTTTGTTTTGCTTAATGCGCCTTATACCACATTTCCCGGACTATAAGTCGCACTGGAGTATAAATCGCACCAGCCAAAAAATGCATAATATAGACACAAAAAACATATCTAAGTTGCACTGGAGTATGAAATGCGGTTGCAAGTGTGAAAATAACAAATAATATCACATATAAATCGCTCTGGATTATAAGTATATAAGTACAAATATAAGTATAAGTCGCACCCCGGCCAAAACTATGAAAAAAGGTGCGACTTATAGTCCGGAAAATACGGTATTCCGGTGCGTTTTATTTATGAAAAATTATCGAAAACAGACCATTCATTGACAGCGCGCCTTATAATGCAGTGCGCCTTATAGTGCGGAAAATACGGTAATAAAATATGGTCAAATGAGATTATCCCTTAATTGTCTCCCATGGCAGCCATTGCTCTTAGGACAGGGGCCTACACGCTTTGACAGGCACAGAAAGGACCGGAAACACATTCAAGTCGATCTCCGCTATTAAACAAACGTAAGAAACCAAAATAACCATGACAACAGAGTCTTTTTCTAGTCTTTCAGTCTTTTAAGTTCAGGAATGTGCAATCATAAGTCAATGGGTACAATGTCGAAAATTGGCGAGAAGATCGTGAGCGCAATAATACACACTTTTTAAAGGCCGGTTGCCATATCAACACATCGCGACAGTTTAGAATCCTGTTGTGGAATCTGCTCTTTAACCGTCAAAATGCAGATTGTCGACCTGGTTATGGTTCGTAACTCAAAAACTGGACGTGGATCGAGTTCAGTGTCTTCTCTGTCCCCAGAAATACGCAAGAGTGAAATGACTTTTTCACAAGAACTTCAGAAAGCGGTGCCATTGTTCAACTCCAAAGACGGGATTGTCGTCAGTTCAATTTGTTCTTGTAACGCGCTAAATCACCTCAACAGAAGCCTCGATGGACGACAACGAAACACAGCTCCCAGCAGTCGTTTCATGGTTATTTTGAGGCTCCTGAAAGGTTTGGGAACCTCTAAGTTAAAGGAACCATTAGATTAATACAGCAACTTTGTGGAACTAATCCCAAACAAATACCGTATTTTCCGGACTGTAAGTCGCACCTTTTTTCACACTGACAACCACAAGAGGGCGCTCTAGGCTCTCAGCGACGCAGAAGAAGAATCTGCACTTCCTCTACCTCTGGAGTTTGTGGAGTTGTTTAGAAGTGACACAGAGGAAGAAGAATTCAATGGATTTAGTGATTTGGGGTAAAACTGATGCTTTGGTAAACTTGTTAGCATGTTCTTTATGCTATAGTTATCTGAATAACTGTTAATATGTTACGTTAACATACCAGACACTTACCACAGTTCTGTCTGTGCCTCATGTAGCTGAAGGTGTTAGCGTTAGCATACGTACACCTATTCACCATGTTCTCTCATCTGTTATTATTTTAAACAGCATTTCAAGATGAAATGTCTGTTCTTGGTCTTGCAAAAATGTGACTTATACTCCAGTGCGACTTATACTCCAGTGCGGTGATTACAACATTAGTGTATTTCTATTTTGGATATTTCTTTCAAAACCGGTGAATTTCCCACAGAGTTACACAGCGCTCCATTATAATTATAACACCGCGGCGCTGCGTTCCTTTGCCGTAAATATGTTCCGCTGGTTCTTATCAAAAGATGAAGCTCGATCCTTGCTCCGCGCAATTACGACAAATCTCGCGCTAATAAACACGAGGCCATTTCAGGTTCCGTAGTAATCGACCCCCGTTCGAACGCGTCACATTAAAAGAAAAACCTCCACCGGGTTTTCGCCGATCCATCTTCCGCCGCGTTCTCTGCCCGTCGCCCGCCGCAAATAAAACCACTTTGCCGACTCATAGCTTAGGCTGAAGTATGACTTTAATACCTCCATAGAAATAACCAGGTTGCACAGTCTTTTGAAGGGCCCGCACAGGAGGGGTGCAGCGTGCCCCGGGGGCCACACGCCGTAATGTGTGAGTGAGTAGATGGGACCTCACTTCGGATTAGGCCCCTGACGGAGAGCCGGCAGAGGTAATAGGGGGTTCATAAAAATCATAAGAATGGTTATGGGCAACGATGAAAGATGTCATATTCAGGCGAGCTTGTGTTACACCCATTTGGCCCGAATTACAGCGCGAGGCCCCGTGCGCGCTGATGAACGGGGCCGACATTTGCGGCGGACGTACAGTAACGCGGGGCGACAGCGCGGGCGTGTTGCTGTGATAACGGGGTCAAAGGTGGGAACGCGCTGGGGTAATAAAGATATGGGTGACGTATGGCGAGTCGTGGCCGATTAAAGCTGCGGCGCGTGAAAAAGTGTCGATGAGACTGTTGTGTTATTGGAGGGAAATGCAATCGGTGTTGGAAAGAGAGTAATCGTGACGTGTGCTGAGCTTTGAGACAGAGGCAGTGCATTTAGAACATTCCAGAACAATGCTCATGACCAGAACCAGGAAGTACCAGCAGTCCTGTGCTCACAACATGGACCGGCCTCCTGCTGGTGCCAGAGTCAGGACTAAACATGGACCGGCCTCCTGCTGGTGCCAGAGTCAGGATTAAACATGGACCGGCCTCCTGCTGGTGCCAGAGTCAGGACTAAACATGGACCGGCCTCCTGCTGGTGCCAGAGACAGGACTAAACATGGACCGGCCTCCTGCTGGTGCCAGAGACAGGACTAAACATGGACCGGCCTCCTGCTGGTGCCAGAGTCAGGATTAAACATGGACCGGCCTCCTGCTGGTGCCAGAGACAGGACTAAACATGGACCGGCCTCCTGCTGGTGCCAGAGTCAGGATTAAACATGGACCGGCCTCCTGCTGGTGCCAGAGTCAGGATTAAACATGGAACGGCCTCCTGCTGGTGCCAGAGACAGGACTAAACATGGACCGGCCTCCTGCTGGTGCCAGAGACAGGACTAAACATGGACCGGCCTCCTGCTGGTGCCAGAGTCAGGACTAAACATGGACCGGCCTCCTGCTGGTGCCCAGAGACAGGACTAAACATGGACCGCCTCCTGCTGGTGCCTAGAGACAGGACTTAACATGGACCGGCCTCCTGCTGGTGCCTAGAGACAGGACTAAACATGGACCGGCCTCCTGCTGGTGCCTAGAGACAGGAGTAAACATAAACTGGCCTCCTGCTGGTGCCAGAGTCAGGACTAAACATGGACCGGCCTCATGCTGGTGCCCAGAGTCAGGACTAAACATGAATTAGCCTCCTGCTGGTGCCAGAGTCAGGACTAAACATGGACTGGCCTCCTGCTGGTGCCCTGAGTGAGGACTAAACATGGACCGGCCTCCTGCCGGTGCCAGAGTCAGGACTAAATATAGATTAGCCTCCTGCTGGTGCCAGAGTCAGGACTAAACATGGACCAGCCTCCTGCTGGTACCAGAGTCAGGACTAAACATGGACCAGCCTCCTGCTGGTACCAGAGTCAGGACTAAACATGGATTAGCCTCCTGCTGGTGCCCAGAGACAGGACTTAACATGGATTAGCCTCCTGCTGGTGCCAGAGTCAGGACTAAACATGGACCAGCCTCCTGCTGGTGCCAGAGTCAGGACTAAACATGGACCAGCCTCCTGCTGGTGCCAGAGTCAGGACTAAACATGGACCAGCCTCCTGCTGGTGCCAGAGTCAGGACTAAACATGGACCAGCCTCCTGCTGGTGCCAGAGTCAGGACTAAACATGGACCAGCCTCCTGCTGGTGCCAGAGTCAGGACTAAACATGGACCAGCCTCCTGCTGGTAAATAGTTGTAATGTAAATAGTTTTTCTTCAATGCATGCCCTTTTTGATTCTATACACCATGTTTTTATTATTATTCATCGTTGTATGTTGCACCGAATCACAAAAGTAAGTTCCTATATTTGCAAATTTTGTTCATTGACAATGGAAATAATCCTTTTCTGATTCTGATTCTGACATCTCTACATCAAAATCACTGAACTGAACACTGTTCAGAATCTGCGGGAGGTACTTCTATCTGCACTTTTACTTGAGTAAACTTACTTGTACTTGACCATAATAGACCCGCACGCGTTCCTTTTCCCCTCGTGCGGACCTGAACCCGCCTGTGATTGGCCCGCGGCAGGTCACCTGTCCCAAACTCCGAGTCACGTGACCGGTATTCCATCCTCGCCATTTTGCAATGTGGAAAGCAGCAGCAGAGCTCTACTTTTTTTTTTATGGCAGAGAAATAACCACAGCGGCTTTATGTGCTGAGGACAAAGACCAGCGCGCGGACCCGTGAGTACTGTCCGTCCTTAACGAGCTCCACACGCGCCTCCACAGTTCATTTACAGACGCGCCGGTGAAGACGCCCTGGAGCACACTCGTGTTTGGTTAGCTTTAGCATGTGTGGCTCGTGTGGCTGCTACTGATGTGAAGAAGAAGAAGAAGAAGAAACACAAACACTGCGCCCATCGTGGACATTTGAGACAATTCAGACACTGTGAAAGAATGTGCAGTGAAAGTTTGTGTGTTGACGTTTTAGCAGCAGTAAAACGGTGGTGTTTGTCAGAGAGAGGCTGAGCTGGAGTTCAGAGGCAGAGCCCAACTTCACCTCACTGAGCTCCTGCTGCTGCTGCTGCTGCTGCTGCTGTGGAGCTGAGTGGAGACATATTTTTAGCCCCTGACATAACAGGTGCTGCTTAGAGACTGTGTAAAGCACTTGATAATGTCCACTGAGGCTCTGAGCAGCTGATTCCAGGCATATGATCTGAAATATACTGTATTTAGGAAGGTAATTGATGTCCCATTAAAAGAAAACGGAGATAACAAAAGCTCTTATTTAAGATAAGATAAGTTAATCCTTTAAAGGAAGTTTCAAAAATAGAAGAACTCTTATGTATGTACTTTATCTCTTGTCTTGGCTCTCCTTTGTTTAACTAGTTCAGATTATTGCTCTTTGACATTTTGACGACACAGAAACATGTCATTATTCCCAATTATTAAGTAATATCTCGTTATCGATGCCTCAACTTTGACCCTCATAAAGAGACAGATTTGTCAAAAAACAAAAACACTAGCACTAGATGTCCCATTAAAAGAAAAAGCTCTTGTTTATGTATGTACTTTATCTCTTGACTTTGCTCTCCTCTGTTTAGCTGGTTCAGATTCTTGTTCTTTTACATTTTTGACGTCACAATATCAAATTTTAAAATGTTAGTGATATTATAAGAAGAAACATCATGGTATTATTCCCAATTATTAAGTAATATCTCGTTATCGATGTGTATACACGTTACTCTTCCTCAACTTTGACCAAGTAGATCTCACGATATTAAATTTAATGATACGGTAATATTATAAGTTATTATTCCAATTATTTTTAAGTAATATCTCGTTATCGATGTAGACAAATTACACTTCCTCAACTTTGACTGTCATAAAGAGACAGATTTGGGATAAAAACAAAAAAACACGAGCATAATTCATACACAAAGTAATTCAAAGTGCTTTACTGAACAGGAAATGATGCATGGAAATAAACATACAGATAAAAAAATAGTGTGTTAAAATGAAATGCATCAAATTTAGCTTCTTATTGTTATATTGTGACCTGAATAATTGTGATTACTGATTTACCAATTAATGTTGACATACCTACAAGAGATCACAGACTTTGCCAGAGGAATAAACATTAGCAATAGTTCAAATTAAAGTATTGTTTTCCATATAAAGTGAAATGCATCTAGATATTCTTTAGAGTTCGATTCTCTCCATTCGTTGTGCTTTTGAATTTAAGTAGAACTAGAAGAAAGAGGAAGACAATTTGTGGTCAGAAAGAGGAAAGTACACTTCCTTTTTACAATGGTAAACAAAAGCACATGTTCATTTTTATTGCCCTTTTAAAACGTTCAGGAAATGATTTGGCATGATCCGTTTTGTTCTTAATATTAACTTAATTTTTACCAGATAAAACTTGAATATGTAGTATTTTTACATGAGACAGAAGACTATGTTCACTGTCTGACTGTAAAGAGAAAATGTGTATCATGTTTTGCTGTCTTAAGGCATGCGACAGACGGCCTTTGTCATTCGTCACAGGCGCCACGGGGTCAGATTACCATATCAATGCCAAGTGCTCTGAGAAGAAACAAAGAAGAAGCTTTTTATTTCACTTTACAGCAATTTGTACCCTGCTTGTTTAAATGGCAGAACAAAACTAGCCGAGGACCATAAAAATACCTCAAATGCACACCCAGTATTCATACGGTTACTCATTCTATACAATGAACATTTATTGCTGCTGTTGTAATTTATGACTGTATTTATAATGTAATTTATCAGTTTACTTCTTTGCATTTTTGTTGTTTTAAGTGAAAATGGGAAACCACTGCACTTATGGTTGTGGTTCAGAACTAGATTAATTACTTTTACTTTAATTACTTTAACTTTATTTGATTTAGCCCATAATTAAAATGATGAACGTTATATACAGGGTTGTCAAAAACAAACTGATACTACTTAATACTAAAACGAGCATCAAAACTATATTCATACTGTAGTATGACTTAAAAAGGACGGTATTGGACTTTTTCCTCAATGGTCAAAAACTGGTTTAAGACCACATGGTGATATTAGAGAAATATTGTGTTACTATTGTATCAAAATCAAGTATTTTCTGTAGTATCAAGTTAGAAATTCTAATCTTGTTAAAACACTAATGGAAAACAAGAGTGTTTTTATTATTTGTGTAGGTCAATGATGAATATAAGTCAAATTTGTTTGTTGAAACTTCCATCCTACACCTTTTTATTCTTTGCTTTAACTTGTCTTTTCCTGCTTTAGGTGATGGAGGAGGTCAGTGACACAGCTGTCCTCGTCGGCTCCGCCGCCCCCTCGACTCTGGGACCCCAACCCCAGACCTTCCAAACGCCCCCCGACCCGAGCTTTCAACAAAAACAAGCCGCCGACTCCCTCATCCAGGTCATCCAGAAGCTCAGCAAAATCGTGGAGAAGCGTCCCCAGCGTTTCCGCACTCTCGCCGGACAGAAACGCCTGCTCTGCGAGGCCTCCGCCAGGGTCCCGGCCGGCTCCGGTTACAGGAAAACCCGAAAAACCTGCAAGGACAACGAAAGCTTTGCGAATGTCGGCAGTGGCGACGGAGATGTTTGCGTGTCGGCATCGGGTGACGGCAACAACAACGACATTGCCGCCGCCGTGATGGAGATCTCAGATAACCCCGCCGAGCTCAGGCGGACGGTGACGTGCTATCAGTGCAGCCTCTGCCCCTATCTCTCGCCGACGCTCAACCTGCTGCGAGAACACCTCAAGCAGCACGACGAGAACCACAGCGACCTCATCCTCATGTGTTCGGAATGTCGCTTCACCTCGCGCGACCAAGACCAGCTGGAGGCGCACGTCAAGCTGCACCTCGACAACAACAACGCCGCCGGCGCCCTCAAGAGCGAAGATTCCGATAAGCTCGCGCAAAAAAAGTGGTACAGTTACGAGGAGTACGGCCTTTACCGCTGCCTCATCTGCAGTTACGTTTGCAGCCAGCAGAGGATGCTCAAGACGCACGCGTGGAAGCACGCCGGGCTGGTGGACTGCACTTACCCGATCTTTGAGGACGAGGAAGGCGCCGGAGCCAAGAGGGAAGCGCAAATCGCTCCGGTTACAGCCAACATTTCTGCGGCCAGGGAGGAAGTGGTCCTCCTCTCCCCCGTCCTTCAAGATAAAAGCGCGCAAAATGTCCAATCCGGAGGGCTGAAGCTGCAGTTCTGCCTGCCGTTAGCGGTGGAGAGTAAACCGGACGTGTCTACTCAGACGGAGGCCAAGATTGTGAAACTGGAGCAGGAAATGGAGGAGGAAAACGTATATCCAATGAAAGACGTGGTCGCCGACGGCCCCGTGGTGGAGGTGCAAGCGACGACGGATGCGGAGAGTCACGACAACGCTTCGGACAGCCTCCTTTCCTCCGCCCAGAAGATCATCAACAGTAGTCCGAACAGCGCCGGACACATCAACGTGATCGTAGAGCGGTTGCCTTCCGCCGGCGCCGAAGTTTTGACCACGAACCCTCTTCTCCTGAGCCCAGATGACAACGGCGACAAGAGCGTACTCTGCAAACCCGAAGCCGTCAAAGTGAAGGACGAATATGACGACACTGGCGCCGTCGTTGAAAGTTCTATAGCCGAAAGTACTGCGTCTACGGGAGCCGACCTGCCGAGGGACGAGAATGTACCACCCACCGGCCGAACGAGAACGCACTCGGAGTCTTTGCGCCTACATTCGCTGGCGGCCGAGGTCCTCGTCGCCATGCCCATGCGAACGTCCGAGTCGAAACCGGCGGAGAAGGCGGCCGACGGGAAAACGGGAGCGGTCATAACGAGACTAGAGCAAAGTTTGGGGGCGCTCGGCGAGGGGGACGAAGAGGTCCCCGGCATTAAGGCGGCGGGCATCAGCCTGTCGCTCCTCACCGTCATCGAGCGACTGAGGGAGCGATCGGACCAGAACGCGTCCGACGACGACATCCTGAAAGAGCTGCAGGACAACGCGCAGGTCCAGAACGGAGCGGCGGGCGGCGCCGAGGCGGGGACCGGAGCGGCGGGCCACGCGGAGGGGTCGGCAGCGGCGGGCCACGCGGAGGGGTCGGCAGCGGCGTCCCCGGACAGCGGCCTGGTGGACTACATCCAGGGCAGCGACCGGCCGTACCGGTGCAAGCTGTGTCAGTACACCAGCGGCAACAAGGGCTACATCAAGCAGCACCTGAGGGTTCACAAGCAGAGGCGGCCGTACCAGTGTCCCATCTGCGAGCACATTGCCACAGACAGTAAAGACCTCGAGAGTCACATGATCAACCACTGCAAGACCAAGATGTACCAGTGCAAGCAGTGCCCGGAGTCCTTTCACTACAAGGTGAGTGCAGACAGTATATCGGTGGTTTCAGATTCCAGAATACACGTCATATTTGAGTTTTAATGTTTTGATTGTACGGATGCAACATGTTATCTCATTTATCGTAATCGAGATCCAAAACATGAGCTGAGAGGAGAGTTTTTATGATTCAGGTAGAGATGAAATTGCGTTAAAATAACACGGCAAAATGTGTTCATTTTGTGTTTTTGTTAAAAATACTCTTTTGTCAGGATGTCACTTTTTAGTTTATATACTCTGTCGTTCTGTCCTCAAGCAGCTTCACTACGATTTATCTGGGTATAATTTAGTAAAATGTAGTGAGGGGCTTTTCACATGAAAAAAATGAATCGATCAGCAAAATAATAATTTATTGTATTGTATGTTCATAAGTAGAGTCTAAAAGTGAATTCATAAATTTTGAATATTATTTATTATGAGTTATTGAGCGATGGAATATTGTGATGTCATCTTAAAGTGCCTATGACAGGTCGGGCGACTCGTTGAGCTAACATGCAGTTAAGATAAATATTTTTAGAATTTTACAACAAACATTTTTTTCCCCCCAGAATAGCAATTTTTTTAGGTTTATAATTTCTCTTCCTGTTTTTAAATGACGACATCACACTAGGAAATACTCAGCAAACACTGGGCAAAACCTTTTTAATCTCAATGTTTTATATTTGACAAATACAAATTAACAAAACAAATGAATGTTAATGGGTCAAAAAAAAATTCTTTGTGTAAATGATGCATACAATTTGACTGGAATGAGGGTCCCAGTGTGATGTCACTTCCTGTCATTTTGCTACTGATATAAAACATTCGGTTGGTGTAAAACTATAACTTTGAAAAATTTGAAAAATCGTAAAAACCTGTCATGCCCCTTTTTAAACCCAGAAATTGTAATGATAATACATTTTTTCCAATAATTTTTTTCTTTAGTGTAAGTTCATGATCTAGTCCATTTTTAGACCTCGTTGAGCCATCGTTTAGATCCAGATTTTCTAAGTATCTTTTGGTGTGGAGGGTTTGAGAACCACTGACCCAGATACTACTGCGCAGTTCACTTCTCGTGCACCGCCTCATGCACATAACGCCTCGCTCTCAATCTGGACCCATTTGTTTTCAGCCGGTGACGGATAATGTTTAGATTGTGGTTCCCGAGGGCGACCGGCGAGCCTCGACTCGCTGGCTTCCATATGTCGGCCGTTGACGCGACCAATCCGCGCTGGCCGGAGGGCGCAGACGGCGCTTAGTCACGGCCCCGCATACGGACACTGTTTATGTGTTCTCTGAGCGTGTTTGTGTGCGTGAGGCTTCACAATCTCACAAGTGTGTCAGAGTTTAAGAGGCTGGTCCTGTCTGTCTGTAACTGTAGCTTTCTGTTCTGCAAGTCGTCTTCTACTGCGCATATTTTAAACTTCGAAACGCATTCCAAACATTACCGGTACAACCCATTAGCAATGCAACAGACGCGCTTTATTAATTAGATCTGCCATGTCCGTAAATTATAATCGGCAGTCCGAATGCGCAAACGTTTTCTGCGTCCGTAAGTGTAATTCGTGCACGAATCGAAAATGCAATAAAGAATCACCCGAGGGCGAATATTTAGCTTCTCACTTACTTCCTGGAGACGGACCTGCCAACAAACAATACAAAGTACAAGCTCTGCAATGCCAAGAGCTTAACACGCTTCTTCTTCCTTTACTGTATTTTCCAGACTATAAGTGGCACCAGCCAAAAAATGCATAACAGAGAAGAATAAAACATAAGTCGCACTGGAGTATAAAGTCGCATTTCTGGGGAAATAGACCAAGAACAGACATTTCATCTGTAAATGCAATTTAAAATAATAACAGATGAGAGAACATGGTGAATAGGTGTACGTATGCTAACGCTAACACCTTCAGCTACATGAGGCACAGACAGAACTGTGGTAAGTGTCTGGTATGTTAACGTAACATATGAACAGTTATTCAGATAACTATAGCATAAAGAACATGCTAACAAGTTTACCAAAGCATCAGTTTTACCCCAAATCACTAAATCCACTGAATTCTTCTTCCTCTGTGTCACTTCTAAACAACTCCACAAACTCCAGAGGTAGAGGAAGTGCAGATTCTTCTTCTGTGTCGCTTAGAGCCTAGAGCGCCCTCTTGTGGTTGTCATGTGAAAATAATGAATAATATCACACATAAGTTGCTCTGGAGTATAAGTCGCACCCAGACAAAAACTGTAAAAAGACCTATAGTTCGGAGAATATGGTAATTACTTTTGTACAACATGTTTTGGCCTTTGTGTGTCTTTATATAAACCAAAAGGTGCAAAGTTGTTCCGATGTTTTATTCATTACACGTTTCTTTTTCTCGTCCGCTTTAGTGTCAACTGAGAACCCACGACAGGGAATTCCACAGCGCAGACGAGGCATCGGTGACGGACAAGGCGACCAAAGGGGAAGAGGCGTATCGCGTTACGGACGGCGGTGAGTTGGGAATTTGCATCGCTCTTTTCACGCGCCGCAGTGACCAGTGATCTCAAGGTGCGATGCGTTTTCTCTCTCCTTCGAAGCAGAACCCAACGGCCAGAAAGTGTACAAGTGCGACGAGTGCGAGTACACCAGCGCCACCTACCTGGGCGTGAGGAACCACCGGCGGATACACAACTCTGACCGGCCCTATCGGTGAGCGAGCGGTCAGAAAGGCTGAGTAAATGTGACGAAAGTACAAATCAAACACTTAGAGGCCAACACAAGTAGCAAGTAGCGATGGATAATAAATGACAGTAAATTATAGACAATAAATTATAGATGGAACAATTGTTTTTGGGGGTCAATATATATGTAAAAAAAAATATCACAGAATAGTACATTTTTTAGGTTTATAATTTCACTTCCTGTTTGTAATTGATGACATCACACTAGGAAATTATCTAATGTATCTCATCTAAAAAGATATATACCGTATTTTCCGGACTATAAGTCGCACCAGCCAGAAAAAAAAACATTTTCCAAGTTGCAAAATAACAAATAATATCACATATAAGTCGCTCCGGAGTATAAGTGCAAGTGTATAAATATAAGTATAAGTTGCACCCGGGCCAAATAATGAAAAAAGGTGCGACTTATAGTCCGGAAAATACGGTAATTAAATGTCCGTGGGTTCAGTCTGACGTGGTTTCAACACCAGCTTCCCTGTTGCGTTTCTGTTTACAGTCCGCGGGGTCGTGTGGCCTGAGAATTACAGCGTGTAAATTATTAAACAAAGTGATAAGAACTACATAAATACGATGACTAATTCAAATTCATGTCCTTCATATATTATTCAGCTTGTTGACGCGAAGTAGTAATTTATGAGTTGACCCGCGATGGCTTTGGTGTTTTGTTTGTGGGTCAAACTATCACGGAATGTTACCAGTGATATGCAGGGATGTCGAGATGATCAGGTTAATTGATAATCGTGTTTATTCAAGTCACAATTTAATCGTAAGAACCAAAAGATAGTAATCAGTGACAGTTTTAGAAGCAAAATCAAGTATTTTTTGTTCAATGCACAGCCCAAAAATTGACCTAAACGTATATAACTTTTTACAATCTGTCTTTTTGTGACGCATTATACTTTATTGTGTCCTTCAGAAAGTTCAAATTGTGTAAAACCGCTCACAAACCTCAGGAATTGTAACGTGTCAGAGCGCGGGAATGAAAGAATACTGAAGAATGTCCTGTTGTGTTGCCACAGTCTCTGTAATCCTGATGTTTTTCTTACAATAACCGAAAAGCTAAAATTTGATGGTTTGATGTCCCTAGAAATGTGTGGAAATATAGTAGAGAAAGACGATCCATGTCATGTAACTGTTTGTTTTATTTGTTGTTGTTGTTGTTTTTTAAATGATGCAGGGTTGAAGTGGCAGTAGTATGTGGTTTAGGAGGATCTCTTGAGCCTGGGCGTGTTCCTCTGCTGCTCAGTGTAGTCTGATCTGTTCAGCCCAATGACCTGCCGTGACCTCCTCTGCTCCATGCTCTAGTTCAAAGCCCCATTTCAACTGTGATTTCAGGCGTTACAAAAATAAATTGAATTGAATTTTCATTTTTATTTTGTTCTTCTTTTTCTTGTTTTTATTTTATTTTTCTTCCTTCTTTTATACTTTATTATTCTGTAGTTGTCGTTGTTGTAGTAGTTGCTTTCCTTCTTCTTTAATTGTTGTTGTTGCGGTAGCAAATAAATACGTTGAAAGTACAGACACCTTCCCTCAAATGTAGTGAAATCAAAAAGTATCCATAATTCAAATGGTCTAAGTACAGATACCAACACTGTTGACTTAAGTAGACTTTCCACCACTTTTGACTTTCCACCACTTTCTTTTGGTCGTGAACTTTCGTATCGATCATTGCAATCGCCACATCGTTTTGGTTAAACGACGTCTTCTTTGAGCAGGTTGTCCTCATTATTTTTGACTTTTTCTGCTCAAAGCCTTTTTAAAAGTCATCCTGTCTATTTTGAGACGGGCCGAAGAAGAGATCAAACCTCCAAAGTGAACTTGTTTTAGTGTTTCATTCTTTCTTCTACCATCTACATTGTGTTAGATTGAAAAGAAGTCATAATTCAGATCCACGTGTCGGTTTGGTTGACTTCTCTCCGTCCCACTAAGGAAATCGTCCAGACTTGTTCACCATAAATCGTTCCTTGTCTGAATTATTTCCTCCTGTGCCTGTATTTCCCTCGCCCTCCACTAGATGGCAGTGCATTGTCACGGATCAGACGCACCTCATTTCATGCCACACTGTGTTCGGCCTGTGGCGCAGCTCGATGATGGTTTGGGAAGACGGTTAATCACACGTTCCTCACATTTGTCCTAGTTTTTATCGATTTTTCTCGCATTTTCTCTTTTGGAAGGTTAAAACCGCTCGCTGTGCGCACTCTGATTTGGCAGGTTTTTATGCCAGATGTCCTCCTCAACTCGTCTTGTAACCAATCCAAAGGAAGCAGCGTTCAGTCAAGTTGTCCCCTGAAATATACTGTAGTGAAAAGAAATAATGTTACTGTCAAACTCTACACGAACCGAAGTGCCACGGCGGCGTTCCCCAAATGAAAGAGTGATCACACGCGGCGCCGCTCTGTTTTAAGGTTTAAATGTTGCATGGTCTTGCCTTTGTTGTGAGCGTCTTCAGGCAGGTTGCATCAGAGCGAAGCCCTGAACTGCCGTGTGTGGCAGAGCGCCCGCCGACATGAGAAACATGGATCTGCACTCGACACAGACGGAGCGGGGACTTTGTAGTTTCCCCAGCAACGTTTGAACATCACCTCATGTTCAGCGCCGTCTCTGGGAACTTTGTCACGTTGTAATTTACACGATTTCATGGCGTTTTTTGCTAATAATGGCATAAAAAGGATGAAGCAAGTGTGAAAGGATAATGTTGGGTTTAGTTTGTATCTTTTTAACTCATTTGAACCATTCAATTCGACTGATGAGGAGGTTGATGATTGTTGACATTGGTTGTCATGACTCTGAAGAATAGTTGCTTTTTTGGCTTTTACTTTTCTGTCTGAAACACTGACAAAATAGTGCCTTTGTAAACTGTTTCATAACTATTTTACATGACATCAGAACATTTGAATGTGAATGACAGCCTTAAAGTTAAAAGACAAACTCCTCCTCTTACTCTGCTCATGTCTCGTGTGCTTGTGTTGCAGCTGCTGCAGCTGTGATTTTGCCACCACCAACATGAACAGTCTGAAGAGCCACATGAGGAGGCACCCACAGGAGCACCAGGCCGTGCAGCTGCTGGAGCAGTACAGGTGAGCACTTCAGCACTAAAGCTGCTGCAGGGGGCTTCATTCTCTCATGTAGGTGTAATCTATCCCATAATGCATCACTGTGTCGGATCAGATCAACACACTTTTAGTTAAGTATTGTGTGAATGATGTCTAACCTTATACTTACACCGCTGCCTGCTGTTACAGCCGCTTCATCGTCAGCAATTACTGTCCTTTTGTCTGACAAATGTAGTGCTGTACGTGCGTAGAACTGACTCTCCTTCCAATTTAGGACCGAATCATTCAAGTGAATCTGTTCAAAATATTAGAATTCTGTTTGTTTACCTGGCCTGATTATTTAAAGTATAAATAATTTGCCAAGTGGAACAGTAGTAATTGTTTGTCCAACTGCAATACACCACACATAAATATAACAAATCTAAGTGTGTGTGTGTGTGTCTGTTTGTGTCTGTTTGTGTGTGTGTGTGCGTGTGTGTCTGTTTGTGTCTGTGTGTCTGTCTGTGTGTGTGTGTGTCTGTTTGTGTCTGTTTGTGTGTGTGTCTGTTTGTGTGTCTGTTTGTGTGTCTGTGTGTCTGTCTGTGTGTGTGTGTGTCTGCGTGTGTCTGCGTGTGTCTGCGTGTGTCTGTGTGTGTCTGTGTGTGTCTGTTTGTGTCTGTTTGTGTGTGTGATTGTGTGTGCGTGTGTGTCTGTGTGTCTGTGTATCCAGTGCATACACCAGCAAAGCAGACGTATGGTTTTCTCTGTTTGGTGTGAACTTTAGCTCTACTCTTGATAACACAGTACATTTGTATAAAAAAGCAGTCCCTCACATTCATTACCTCCCCTAGCGACGCAGTCAATTTATTTGAATTGACGCTGTCTGCCATGTACCTGACCTGCTGGACTTCCTGTTCTGCCGTTCGCCATTTGTCGCGGCGCCATTCTCAGCCTGTTCTCCGTAGTCACTTTAAATCTGACAAATGGCTTGGGCGCCGAGCTGTAAGTCTCTTTTCTCCCCCTCCCGTGTCTGCGTCCTCCTCTTAAGCTTCTGTCTCCCCGACGGCGCTCACAGTCCGGATGATTCCTCTTGATAGAAAGTAAGTTGGGGATTAGCGGAACTCCGGCGCGCATATTAAATCAAACCCACAGTTTGATCCACCTTCACTCGGCCTCTCCGTCTCCACCCTCCACCTCCACCCTCCTCCGTTAGCCTCTCTTAAGTGTCTTGTGGGTATTCCCAGGTGCTCGCTGTGTGGCTACGTGTGCAGCCACCCCCCGTCGCTCAAGTCCCACATGTGGAAGCACGCCGGGGACCAGAACTACAACTACGAGCAAGTGAACAAAGCCATCAACGAGGCCATCTCCCAAAGCAGCCGGTAAGCTCGGATCAGCGGAGGGGCGGCGAGAGAGGGAGGGTCCATGTGGGAAAAGGGAGCAAAGGGAGGAAGCTGGCATTAGCGAGGGTTAAGGTTCAACTGTATGTACATTCTGTGTTTAGTCTACACAGAATGTACATTTTATTTGTTAATTCTTTATTTCAATTGTGTGTTACCGTATTTTCCTGAGTATAAGTCGCACCAACCCGAAAAAATGCATAATAGAGAAGAAAAAACCTAATATAAGTCGCGCTGGAGTATAAGTCGCATTTTTGGGGGAAATTTATTTAATAAAATCCAAGACAAAGAACAGACATTTCATCTTGAAATGCAGTTTAAAATAATAACAGATGAGAGAACATGGTGAATAGGTGTACGTATGCTAACGCTAACACCTTCAGCTACATGAGGCACAGACAGAACTGTGGTAAGTGTCTGGTATGTTAACGTAACATATGAACAGTTATTCAGATAACTATAGCATAAAGAACATGCTAACAAGTTTACCAAAGCATCAGTTTTACCCCAAATCACTAAATCCACTGAATTCTTCTTCCTCTGTGTCACATCTAAACAACTCCACAAACTCCAGAGGTAGAGGAAGTGCAGATTCTTCTTCTGCGTCGCTTAGAGCCTAGAGCGCCCTCTTGTGGTTGCCAATGTGAAACTAACGAATATCACTTGTCGCTCTGGAGTATAAGTCGCACCCCGGCCAAAACTATTTTTAAAAGTGCGACTTACAATCCGGAAATTTCACACACAAAACCACTTCTTCTACATTTTGCATACACCGTTTTAGATTTACAACATGTCAGACTTAACAGATTAATTTTTTTTTTTTTTTTGTATTTAATTTATATGATTTGAATCTTACTGCGTTAACTGTCTCTTTAAGATACAGACATTAGTTGATGCTTTTAAGTTATAATCCAGAGAGTTCCAGAGTTTTCTATCACTTGCATTATGGGAATTTCTCTTCAGATAAATCATCTTATTCTCAAGCTATTTGTGGAACATCATTACTTCCATATTCTTCCATAAAGGAGACAAAAGGGCAAAGGAGCCGTGACATTTCCAACATAGATTTGTTCCACTGTTGCATCTTCGTATTGAATAAATGCACATCCACCTTTCAACAAATCCATTTGGCTTATGTTTTTATGCTTTATGATGTTTTTGTGCAATATCTGTGGTCAATTTTATTTGTATTCCCGGTGCAATGGACAGATGTAGGGTCGAGCCTACCGGTATATAGAGCCTACTGCGCCCTCTTGAGGTTGTCATGTGAAATGTTGCCAGTGTTAAAATAACGAATAATATCACATAAGTCGCTCCCAACCCCCCCATCTCTTGGAATTGTTGAAGTGTATTGAAGAATGACGATATAATTCAACTGTATACCGTATTTTCCGGAGTATAAGTCGCACCAGCCCAAAAATGCATAATAGAGAAGAAAAATACATATATAAGTCGCACTGGAGTATGAAATGCTGTTGCAGTGTGAAAATAACAAATAATGTCACATATAAGTCGCTCCAGAGTATAAGTATATAACTATGAATATAGGTATAAGTCGCACCCCTAAAACTATGCAAAACTATAAAAAAAGGTGTGACTTATAGTGCGGAAAATACGGTCTGTCTTGTGATCATCTCGCAACCCCTTCATCTCTTGGATTTGTAGAAGTATATTGCAGAATGACAGTATAAGTATAATTCAACCTTATATTAATCAGTTTCTTCTGTCTTTATGACTTCACAGCGCTCCGCAGAAGTCGTCACCCGCGCAGGAATCCGCACCAGACCGACCGGGAAGGGGCCCAGCGGAACAACCCCCGTCCCATTCTCCCACGACAGACCCCTCCGACGCCCCCGCCGACCAGTCCCAGGGAGCGCCCGACTCCCCCGTCCCGCCGGGCGACGACCAGCAGCAGCCCCAAGCCACGGAATACTGCCTCCTGCTGTTCTGCTGCTGCATCTGCGGCTTCGAGTCCACCAACAAAGAGCGTCTGATGGAGCACATGAAGGAGCACGAGGGCGATCTCATCAGCATCATCCTCAACAAAGACCAGCAGCAGCACGGAAGCCTCCAGATAGCAGAGTGACCCCGCCCCCCCACCGCCAGCGCTTTATCCCTTTACACCGCCCGAAACGTCAAACGTGCCCTTACCTCAGGGCGGCGGCGGCGGACAGCACGGCGTGGCCATTTCACGGATGGTTCAAGCCGCCGAGAAGACGTTCTCCGGGTCGGTCCTGGCGCCGTTGTCATTTCAGACGGTAATAGTCATGAAAAATACCCAAGGAAATCCCACGCCGACTGAAGAGGAGTCGAGCGAAATGGTCCCGACTGGAGGAATGTGCGAAAAGGCCCGAAAACATTCAACATTTTATCTTTTTACGAGTGGAATCATGTGTCATTAAAGGGGCTATATGTTAAATCGGTCGCTCTCAACTCTTATGAATTGAAAAATGTGTTGTTTATTATGCACCGGCCAAATTGGGTCGTGTGTAATTACCAAAACGAAGGTGAAAACGAGGATGAATGTTGAAAAAGACGTAACGGTTGAATTAAAAACGTATATATATATATATATATATATATATATATATGTCAAATGAAGAACCAGAGCGTCGCACGTGCTCTTTCTTCTCTGACCGAGGCTTAAAATCATTTTGCCACATATTGCGCAAGCTGAGAAGAGTGTTTCTCGAGTTCTCCTCATTCTCCTTCAATCAAAGCGCCAAATTCACCTTTTCTCCACTGTTCTTTGTACGTTTTAAGCTGTATTCTCTCGGCAGCATCGCTCGTTAAACTCGCCACGTGACACGCAGCTCTCCAATACCTGATCTATATTGCAATTTAAAATGTCAAAAATAACTAAAGAGAACCTTTTATTTGTCCCTTAATGGGCAAAATGCAATATATGGCGACCGTATCGTGATGGTATCAATATCGCGGGCTGTTGTATTGAAATATTGCAATCGTCGATTTTGGTGTATTGTAATTTAATTTTGTGGCTTCCTCGTGCAAAACATTTGATATTTTCACAGTCTCGATGATTATGATTAGTGAGTATGAGTATTGCAAGCGGTATATCGATCGCAGTATCGTGACATTATCACGAGGCCGAACGCAAAAAGCATCAGAATATAACAGAAAAAAACTTAAATTACATTGAAATAAAATGTCTTTCCCGATTTAAAAATACAAACACAAAACGGGTTCAAAGTTGTTGACATATAGCCCTTATTAATGCTACCTAAAAATGTACATTATCACTTACGGGACGATGCCAAGTTGTTTTTCCTCCCAAGTTGTTTTTATTTACTGGGACACTACTTTACTGGCCAAATACCTCTCATCTTTTTATTTGGTGCAGTTTTTCCTCTTAACCCACAGCGTGACCCAAGGCAGCTCTTT
This sequence comes from Eucyclogobius newberryi, assembly GCF_026437365.1. NCBI lineage: Eukaryota > Metazoa > Chordata > Actinopteri > Gobiiformes > Gobiidae > Eucyclogobius > Eucyclogobius newberryi. The sequence continues at coordinate 8,895,809 of NW_027316167.1, forward strand.
TATTTGTAATATACTTCATTAACTCTAACCCTCGTTTCTCGGCGGTGACGCGTACCTCACAGCAGCTCCAAATCCACTATTTATCCATTTTTAATTTCAACTTTATTGCATGTTCGGTTCTTTTTATGCCAAGTTTAAAGCAGTTATTCAAGTTAGAATTATGTTTTATTGTCGATTTTTGTTGAAAAAAGTGTCATTGGTGGAAGCAGGCTTTTAGGAACGCTTTTAAAAGGGAAGAACCATATTTTTTGGAGTATAAGTCGCACTGGAGTATAAGTCGCACCAGCCAAAAAATGCATAATAGAGAAGAAAAAAAAACATAAGTTGCACTGGAGTATGAAATGCAGTTTCAAATGTGAAAATAACAAATAATATTACATATAAGTCGTTCCAGAGTGTAAGTATATTGAAAACTATGAAAAAAGGTGCAACTTATAGTCTGGAAAATACGGTAAATACTGCCATTTGTAAGTATTGAACGGTGCCTGGATACGTGATAACGAAATGCTAGCTTGTGTCGGTCGCGGCGGTGCTTTTACGGAGTATTTTCAAGTCCGTAAGCTTTGTGTCCTCCATTGGTGTCACGTGCATATTACGTTTTTATTGCCTTTTAAATGTAGTCTGTTTTTTTACTGTATTTTTCACAATATGCTAAAAGCGGTTTGTAAAAAAAAAATTATAAACACTTAAAAATCCGCACAAGTTAAAGCGGCGTGCTGCAGTTCTGATATGAAAAACCAAACTCAGCACTATGTAACGGCGCGGAGGACTCTGATCAATTTAGGCCCCGCGTTTACGCTGATGAATTGCCCTTTTTATGGACAATGGCAGCAAAGTGATGCGATGAGGGTGAAATGTCGATGATACTCGTGCTGACTGTGCGGAAATCGCCCAAAAGGAAGGAAAAAAATACATAAAATGCTGAGAATTTTCGGGCGCTGTTCGATACGGCACAACGTTGTGGGAAAGTAGCAAAAACGATGCAAATTTAAAGCAATTTGTGTATTAATTGTGATTCCGGTGTCATATTATCTGCTTGTGCATCCGGAAATCAAGAATAATGCTTAACAGAATTAGGAAATCATTGTTTAAAGCTAAAGAAATCATTGTTTAAAGCTAAAGAATCTAGGTTTTCGCTCTCACGAACCCTTTGGTACGTTGTTAATATTCACGTGCGTTGATTTTCACGCTTAGAAACGGCTTTAAAACAGTTTTTTTCTGGCATCAAAAGTGAAACTATAGAGGACCACCCAAGCACAGCCAATCAGAGCCCAGCGTTTGACTCTCGCTTCCAGTTTGCGGAAAAAACACGCAACGGTCTCTTTTTTTTTTGGTGGTAAACGCTTAATTTACTTCTGTACGATCAAAACGTGCTGCTGCTTTGACTTTAACGTGTACGAAAAACAGTGTCTCCTTCAATTTTAAGCGATTGTCCGTTTTGAAAATTAAAAAAATGAGTCGGCAAAAAACTCATCTAATAGCAATTTTTTTTTTTCCTATTTCCGATTGCGCCATTCTCCAGTAATTTTCCCACGATGTTCTAACTCAACCCTCATTAAAGCACTTTACGATTCGCCCAATGAACCGTGCCATTCAAACACAAGATTCACCTTTTAAAAAATAAGAGCCTTAATGAAGCGCGTCACTTTCCCGCGTGCGACGGTCACTTCAGATTTGAGATGGATCTCTTTTCGACACGCGCCGAGGCGGTCGGACTCGAGCAGCCCCCCACTGTGCCCCCTCATCTTGAGCGGACCCCCGCGTCACTGTGCCCCCCCCGATAAAACCCAGAGAAATCCGTTAGTCGTGAGCTGACATCGAGTCGGAGTGCGTACCTCGAAATGAAACGTCGCACTAAAAGATGATCACAGAACTTATTTGGTATTTACAATTTGTCTTCAATGGGTAAAGTTGAGCCAGAGTTAATAAAGATGTATGTTTTGCATAGAAAAAGTGTAAAAACCTATTTACCGTATTTTCTGGAGTATAAGTCGCGCTGGAGTATAAGTCGCACCAGCCAAAAAATGCATAATAGAGAAGAAAAATACATATATAAGTCGCACTGGAGTATGAAATGCGGTTGCAAGTGTGAAAATAACGACTATCACATATAAGTCCCTCCGGAGTATAAGTACAAGTATGAGAAAAGATGCGATTTATAGTCCGGAAAATACGGTAGAATTGGAGTAATCGGGGTTACGTTTTGACGATTGAATGTTAATTTTGTTGTTTTTTCGCCAGTATTTCAGAATCGTTTTTTATGCCGAGACCTAAATTCAATGCCACACGCTCATTCTATAATCCTACATTTTAAGACAAATACATTTCAATTTCACTAGTGAGCAATATCATATTTTTAAGCTATTACTTTAAACCATTTCAAAACCGTTTCAGATTCCCGAATGTATTTAAAGGAAATCCAAGTATATTCATCACATTTCCAGTCTCGTCAGTATTTTTGGCGCGGCAGATTCTAATTCCGTTACATTTTTTTCAAACGCGCTCAAAGCTTCGGGTCGTCTGTGGTTCGCGTGCCTTCCGTTATCGTTTCGGACTCCGCCGTTCTTGCCAAAACGTCCGTTCGAAACTCACTCTCACTCGTAACTTCTTTTCGTAGAGAAATCTGCTGAATCGTAGAGCGGCACTTGCACAAATGTCAAAGTTCTCGAGTTTCTTCGGTCGAAACGTTGCTTTTTGTGATTTTTCAAAATTTTTCGCATTTTTTTTTTTTTTTTGACTCGCAGAATGTGCATTTTTTTAAGTCGTACTTAACAAAAATGTACTCCTTTTGTTTGTTTTTTCTAATTTGCATGATCCAGGGTATGGGTAACTTTGTACTGTTGCTAAAAATAAAACGTGTAAATACTTGTAGAACGCTAAAGCTGACTCTTTTTAGGATGCAGTGGTAGACTATATATATTTTGTACGGGCGGATCTTTTTGAGGGAAACGGCGGCGAACGCGGCTTAAATGTATTCAAACCAAACGACTCGGGAGGACGTGTGGTTTCACGCGGATTCGCTTTTGTAATTCGGGGTTAAAATGACCTTAAAGGGCGCCGCCATGTTCGCTTTGGTTATTTATTGTTAGAACATGTTAGGCAGTATTATGTATCCACTTTGTCACTGTATTTTTGGTAATAAAGACTGAATAAATACTAAATTTTGTCTATTTTTTTTAAATTATGGTTTTGTTTCCCCTTTCCGGGTGCCAAAAGGGGCGTCGTCGATAAGGCCGCGCCCTCCAACCAGGTGGTCGCGGGCGGGGTCAGTCCAGGTCAGATGATAAAATGTGATTTCCCTAATCACAAAATATAAAAACTGACAAATGTTCAATGGGATTATTTCTGTTTGAGTCGTTACAGTGCCTGTCACAGTTTGGAATCCTCAAACTAAAATACTGCAAAAATTATATTTTAGCCCAGAAAAGCACAATTTTTTGGGTTTATAATTTTACTTCCCGTTTGTAAATGATGACATCACACTATGACCCTATTACCCAGCAACCACTGGGCCATAACTCATCTATTGTCCCAATGTTTTCTTAATTTGACGTTTAAAAAAATATATATATATATTTATAAAATTCTCTTTTTCATGGGTATCCTGTTAAAAACAAAACACAGATCAAACAAACAAAACACACAAGATATCCAAATAAAACATTCAATGAAACCATCAATTAAATTTTGTTGCATTTATATGACAATTTTTCTTCTTTTTTTTTCTAATTATGATTTAGTTTGGTAGATTGTCTCTGTGGTAAATAGTCATTGTAGTTTGACTAGTTTAGTCACCAGTTTAGTCGCAGATTTGCGACGAAAAAATCAAATAAAAGCTGAATTCTTCCACCTACATCAGGGGTGTCCAAACTATGACCCGGGGGCCAAATGCGGCCCTCAGACCCATTTGTGTTGGCCCTCAGGCTTCCTGCTAAATTGCCCCCAACAACAATTTTTTTTGTTTTTAATGAGATTTAGATCTACTATTAATGTTCCAAGCCTTATTAAAGGTGTGAATGCTCATCAAAAATACATCAAATGCAACAATTCCAATGATTCACTTCATTGTCATATCATCTGTGGCCCTCCATGTTAAATATGTTTATGAATGTGGCCCTCCATGTTAAATATGTTTATGAATGTGGCCCTCCATGTTAAATATGTTTATGAATGTGGCCCTCCATGCTGAATATGTTTAAGAATGTGGCCCTCCATGCTGAATATGTTTATGAATGTGGCCCTCCATGCTGAATATGTTTAAGAATGTGGCCCTCCATGCTGAATATGTTTAAGAATGTGGCCCTCCATGCTGAATATGTTTAAGAATGTGGCCCTCCATGCTGAATATGTTTATGAATGTGGCCCTCCATGCTGAATATGTTTAAGAATGTGGCCCTCCATGCTGAATATGTTTAAGAATGTGGCCCTCCATGCTGTATATGTTTAAGAATGTGGCCCTCCATGCTGTATATGTTCATGAATGTGGCCCTCCATGCTGAATATGTTTAAGAATGTGGCACTCCATGCTGAATATGTTTATGAATGTGGCCCTCCATGCTGTATATGTTTATGAATGTGGCCCTCCATGCTGAATATGTTTAAGAATGTGGCCCTCCATGCTGTATATGTTCATGAATGTGGCCCTCCATGCTGAATATGTTTAAGAATGTGGCACTCCATGCTGAATATGTTTATGAATGTGGCCCTCCATGCTGAATATGTTTAAGAATGTGGCCCTCCATGCTGTATATGTTTAAGAATGTGGCCCTCCATGCTGAATATGTTTAAGAATGTGGCCCTCCATGCTGAATATGTTTAAGAATGTGGCCCTCCATGCTGAATATGTTTAAGAATGTGGCCCTCCATGCTGAATATGTTTAAGAATGTGGCCCTCCATGCTGAATATGTTTAAGAATGTGGCCCTCCATGCTGAATATGTTTAAGAATGTGGCCCTCCATGCTGTATATGTTCATGAATGTGGCCCTCCATGCTGAATATGTTTAAGAATGTGGCCCTCCATGCTGAATATGTTTAAGAATGTGGCCCTCCATGCTGAATATGTTTAAGAATGTGGCCCTCCATGCTGAATATGTTTAAGAATGTGGCCCTCCATGCTGTATATGTTCATGAATGTGGCCCTCCATGCTGAATATATTTAAGAATGTGGCCCTCCATGCTGAATATGTTTAAGAATGTGGCCCTCCATGCTGAATATGTTTAAGAATGTGGCCCTCCATGCTGAATATGTTTAAGAATGTGGCCCTCCATGCTGAATATGTTTAAGAATGTGGCCCTGTATATTGCCTTTTTGAACAGCAGAGATAATTCGTCTGCTCCGTTCTGTCTTGTAACGTCTTCGGTTGAACTCTGTGACCTGCACCATCCAAAACAAGAACATTCATTTTTAAATATACCATTCATCCACAGCTCGTTGTCGCTCGTATTCAAATGATTTCATTTTTTAGTGCAAATCGAGGTCAACCATTTCAGAAAAAGTACGTCTTTCAATTCAACGTACTTTCAAACGGTTTAACTTTATTGTACGTTAAAATATAGTTTTTTACCTTAGCTCTTCAATGCATCTTGAGTCTATTTAATATGAGCCTCTTCATTCAAACCTTTTAAAGTCCGGCCATTATTTGTTTCTTTGTTACCTGCCTCGGGTCAACGGAAGGAAACGAGCATCTTTTCTCTAATCCGTCATATTTACACTGTTACTGTGATTGATGATCATTGATATGCACTCTCTCTATCAATTAAATACATAAATGAAAGGTACAGATCACAGCAAAGTCGTCAAGTAAGAAGGAGAGGGAAACCAGGCTAAATAAAGGGCATTGAGTGGCATTCAGGGACAGTCTGTGCAAAACAGTCGTGATTTCGCCACGGTGCAGAGGTCTTTTCAACACACTCGAGCCGACAAGAGAGACGTGTTATCTTAAAAAGCGCACCTGCGGGCTGCACTTTGTGAGGAAATGGTAAGTAGAAAGGAGACATTTCAGTATTTGCTTGCACTAAAACGCTCCGCGCTATCGCTCTGATAATCTTTGGACTTGCCCTGCGGAACTGCGGCTTTTCAAGAGGCGACAAAGTCACATTTGGGTCCAGTTGCCACTTGTCCGCTCAGGAAAAGCAGTTATTTCATCATTCTGGTCTAGTCTAGCTTTTAAAAACGTGTATCGTATTAAGTAAGCTTATTTTTAGTATTATCCTATTGTAGATTTAAATTGTTTTTCTGTAATTCCATGTATTGGTTTTATATATTTTGTTTTATCATTGTTCATTGTTGTATTTTGTATGTAAGTCCTGACTCTGGCACCAGCAGGAGGCCGGTCCATGTTTAGTCTTGACTCTGGCACCAGCAGGAGGCCGGTCCATGTTTAGTCCTGACTCTGGCACCAGCAGGAGGCCGGTCCATGTTTAGTCCTGACTCTGGCACCAGCAGGAGGCCGGTCCATGTTTAGTCCTGACTCTGGCACCAGCAGGAGGCCGGTCCATGTTTAGTCCTGACTCTGGCACCAGCAGGAGGCCGGTCCATGTTTAGTCCTGACTCTGGCACCAGCAGGAGGCCGGTCCATGTTTAGTCCTGACTCTGGCACCAGCAGGAGGCCGGTCCATGTTTAGTCTTGACTCTGGCACCAGCAGGAGGCCGGTCCATGTTTAGTCCTGACTCTGGCACCAGCAGGAGGCCGGTCCATGTTTAGTCCTGACTCTGGCACCAGCAGGAGGCCGGTCCATGTTTAGTCCTGACTCTGGCACCAGCAGGAGGCCGGTCCATGTTTAGTCCTGACTCTGGCACCAGCAGGAGGCCGGTCCATGTTTAGTCCTGACTCTGGCTGATATAATGTCCAAGTCTGGACACTATAGCTAAAAAGCTGCTGATGTTATTGATTTGATGTGGCTGTTAAAGTTCAAGTCTGCTTGCTGTGGGTGGGGCCACTGCTGCTGTGGGTGGGGCCACTCTGCTGTGGGTGGGGCCACTGCTGCTGTGGGTGGGGCCACTGCTGCTGTGGGTGGGGCCAGTCATGTGTTGAGTAAGACCAAAGGTTTCATGGACAGCATTAAGCACTTTAGCGTTTCTGTCTCAAATACACAAGTTCATAAGTACATACACAAGTACATATGTACATAAATACATAAGTAAATAAATACATAAGTGCATACATTGTTATCGAATCAAATGCAAAAATCAAGCGTAACTCTTGTCTTTGAAGACGAACCATTTATTCATTACATTTTACCATCACCCTAACTTCACCAGGAACCCGCGCGCTCTTATTGTGAAAGGAGCGCGGCGGGCGCGTGTTCCGGTCCCGTCCTCCTCGGCGCTGCTGCGTCACACGTCACACGTCATCAGCGTCAGCGCGTCTTTAGCGAGCGGCAGCAGCAGAGCGCGAGCCCGGGCCATAAAACCAGAGGAGAAATCTGATCCTGCCGTCCAGATAGAGCCGTGACAGGGACAGACAGGACAGACAGGGACAGGACAGAGGGAGGAAAGGTCCTGTCCTCCCGGCGGCCGGAGGAGGAGGAGGAAGAGGAGGAAGAGGAGGGTGAGGCCCCATTGTTTCTGCTGGGGAACAGATAGTGAGATAACGGGACTCATCCTTCCACGCTGTGTCGTGCAAACACGTCCATGCGCATTCATTTCATCATCTTTATCCTCTTATTATGTTCCAAAATCATCATCCACTCCGTCTTTGTGGGGGACCCCCTCATCCCCCTCATCTCACCAGGCTGTTGTTTGGGGGGTTTGTGTCTGGTTGGTGGGATGAGGGGCTTTTGTTTTACGTGTTTGAATGACCGGAGACGAACCCCATGGATCCTCCTGTCATGTAGAGACAGAACCTGCTACTTTATTACAGTTTTATTGTGAAATGTGCAGTTTTATTGTGTACTTTGCAGTCTCAGATTCAATGTTTTAACGGTGCATCGGGAACGTGCTAAACTGTGACTGTAAATGTCCTTAAAGTTCTCTAAACACCGACTGTGATATTTCCGTGTGCCTTTAGAGCGGTGGTGATGCAAATATGCAACCTGCAAAGTAATAAAGTAGCCTTACACTGTATCTAATGTTTATTTTATTTTTAGGGCAGTCATAGAGCGAGATATACGTTCATTTGGGAGGCCAACTTACTTAATACTGTATTTTCCGGACTATAAGTCGCACCTTTTTTCATAGTTTTGGCCGGGGTGCGACATATACTTATATTTATATACTTATACTTCTCCAGAGTATAAGTATAAGTTATATGATTAGTTATTTTCACACTTGCAACCGCATTTCATACTCCAGTGCAACTTCTATATGTTTTTTTCTTCTCTATTATGCATTTTTTGTCTGGTGCGACTTATACTCCAGTGCGACTTATAGTCCGGAAAATACGGTAATCACGTTATCGACCTGCCCATTTGCACCGCTAGTTTTTGCACTCTGACCAAACTGAATGGTGTGTAAATATATTCAGTCAAAGTATTTAGTTAAGTTTATTTTGTATCTTATTTTGTTAACCCATTTTTTGTTTTTAATTCATGCCATATTATTATTGTTATAACCCTAACCCTTATTGTTTATATTTTGCTATTATATTAGTTTTTTTCACCAAAGATTTGTGAATCTTGCTTTTATTAAACCTTTTTCTGATTCTGATTCTACAAAACGCTGCATTCTAAGAGTGTTTAAATCTATTAAATAATGCGTATGTTTAATATTTTTTCCCCGTGTGATTTGGAGACCTCTTAAACCCCTTTGAGACGCACCCCCAGGTTGAGAACCACTGCTCTAGGTCATAGTGTTGTTGACTTAAAGCGCCTCCTACAGGACGACTCATTGAACTAAAATGCAGTTAAGATAAATATATTTTGAATTTTGCAAAAACATTGTAAAAATAGTATCACAGAATAGCATATTTTTTAGGTTTATAATTCCACTTCCTGTTTGTAATTGGTGACATCACACTAGGAAATTACCCAGCAAACACTGGGCCAAAACTCATCGAATGTCATCTTTTATTTTATTAGACAAATAAAAATGTCTAAATTATGCACACGTCCTCTGCACGGACACATTTGCTCATCTTCTTTGTGCACATGACCTCTGCACATACATGTTTGCTCATCTTCTTTGTGCACATGACCTCTGCACATACATGTTTGCTCACATTCCCTCTGCACAGACACATTTGCTCATCTTCTTTGTGCACATGACCTCTGCACAGACACATTTGCTCATCTTCTTTGTGCACATGACCTCTGCACATACATGTTTGCTCACATTCCCTCTGCACGGACACATTTGCTCATCTTCTTTGTGAACATGACCTCTGCACATACATGTTTGCTCACATGCCCTCTGCACGGACACATTTGCTCATCTTCTTTGTGCACATGACCTCTGCACATACATGTTTGCTCACATGCCCTCTGCACGGACACATTTGCTCATCTTCTTTGTGCACATGACCTCTGCACAGACGTTTGCTCATCTTTGTGAACATGACCTCTGCACATACATGTTTGCTCACATGCCCTCTGCACAGACACATTTTCTCATCTTCTTTGTGCACATGACCTCTGCACATACATGTTTGCTCACATGCCCTCTGCACGGACACATTTGCTCATCTTCTTTGTGCACATGACCTCTGCACAGACGTTTGCTCATCTTTGTGAACATGACCTCTGCACATACATGTTTGCTCACATGCCCTCTGCACAGACACATTTTCTCATCTTCTTTGTGCACATGACCTCTGCACAGACATGTTTGCTCATCTTCTTTGTGCACTCTATGGTTAACACTGTTTATCTCGTCCAGGTCGACCGCGGTGACGTCACCATGAGCGCCCTCCGCCAGAGGAAGGGGTCCAAGGGGAAGGAGGCCCCCGTGAGCCCCGAGCGGCCCTCACCACACCCCAACTGTTGCCCCGAGCACCCGGAGAGGGCGTGGCGCGGTGAGGGTCTTTGCACTTGTAACACAGAGTGACAGATCAGGAGTAATACTGTCTGTTTTCTATCCGTGAATGAAGAAAAGTATGTGGCAGATTCATGGGCTTCCGGTTGTATTGAACGTTATGAGAGCATTTTTCCCATTCTATAGATGTAATATTTGGTTTTAAAAGGTTAATTGCTGTGGAAATGGTCCAGATTTTTGGTTGTTGTTGTTGTGTTACTTTTAATGGCGGTCGCACCTACTGTAGTTGCACGTCTTCAAAGTATGTTCTACCATATACCGCGGGGGGATAAGAAGAAGAGAGACAGAGAGAGAGAGAAGGAGAGAGAGAAGGAGAGAGAGAGACAGAAATAAAGTGAGAAGGAGAGGAGAAAGAGAGGGAGGGAGAGAGAGAATGAGAGAGGGATGGAGAGAGAGAGAAAGAGAGAAGGAGAGAGAGGAAAGGAGAGAGAAAGAGAGAGAAGGCGAGAAAGAGGGAGAGAGAGAAGGAGAGAGGAAGGAGAGAGAAAGAGAGAAGGAAAGAGGGATGAGAGAAGGAGAGAGAGAAAGAGAGAAGGAAAGAGGGATGGAGAGAAGGAGAGAGAGAAAGATAGAGAGCAGGAGAGAGAAGGAGAGAGAGAGGTAGAGAGAGCCTTCATCACGCTGAAACACATGGATTGGTTGATTCCAGAATGTGATGATGTCATTCTCCCAGATGTGGCAAAGGCCAGATTTCCTCATTGATTTAATTGTATTTTAACATGAACAATCTGATGATTCACTTCTTGTGCTACAACAAAAACCTTCATTTGAACTATATTCCTTAGAGCTGCCTCCTTCTTACATATGATTGGTCTGTTGAATGTTGTGATGTCATCGGAAACCCATGGATCGCTTTTCTCGCTCTCCTTCTCTCTCTTTCTTTTTAACGGTATAACATAAAACACATACTTTGAAGACGTACAACTACAGAAGTACAACTACAGAAGAAGTACAACTACAGGAGACGTACAACTACAGAATAAGTACAACTACAGAAGACGTACAACTACAGAAGTACAACTACAGAAGAAGTACAACTACAGGAGACATACAACTACAGAAGTACAACTACAGAAGAAGTACAACTACAGAAGTACAACTACAGAAGAAGTACAACTACAGGAGACATACAACTACAGAAGTACAACTACAGAAGAAGTACAACTACAGAAGTACAACTACAGAAGAAGTACAACTACAGGAGACATACAACTACAGAAGTACAACTACAGAAGAAGTACAACTACAGAAGTATAACTACAGAAGAAGTACAACTACAGAAGACGTACAACTACAGAAGTACAACTACAGAAGAAGTACAACTACAGGAGACGTACAACTACAGAAGTACAACTACAGGAGACGTACAACTACAGAAGTACAACTACAGAAGAAGTACAACTACAGAAGACGTACAACTACAGAAGTACAACTACAGAAGAAGTACAACTACAGAAGTATAACTACAGAAAAAGTACAACTACAGAAGACGTACAACTACAGAAGTACAACTACAGAAGAAGTACAACTACAGAAGTACAACTACAGAAGAAGTACAACTACAGGAGACGTACAACTACAGAAGTACAACTACAGGAGACGTACAACTACAGAAGTACAACTACAGAAGTACAATTACAGAAGTACAACTACAGAAGTACCTGACCTTGACTTGGCTTATGATTCAAATCACTGTAAATCCGAGGCCTGTCCACATCAGACTAAAACTGATACAACGTTCAATAACTTTACTGTCAACCTAGATAAACAGAGACGTGTCCTATATTTGTCAATAATCAATCAATGTGATAATTGGTCATAATTACTTACAATATACAACTCAAAAGGGTGAAACGTGTATTCACATTGTCAAGATAAATGACAACTCTTTTGTTACGTAATGATTCTACTTCTTAAACATTTATAATTAAATTGTGGTAAATTCACTAGAAATGTCAAATGAATTAATCTTCCTACCCATAATTAAAATAAACATGTCTACGCTATAGGAGTTGTGTATTATAGTGGTACAGTAGATGAGTAACCTTTTGGCTCACCCCGTTTGACCTTTGTGCAGGAGACTGGTCGTGGGGGTCAATCATCTGGACGTCGGTCGGCTGGTCAGTGTCTGTCGGATTTGGGCTGCTGTGCTGCATCTACGTGGCAACGCTGCACGAGAACGACCTGTGGTTCTCCAATATCACGGTAAATACCATCACGGGTCTGAGTCCAGGGGGCGCTGTGGAGGGTCAGGTACCTGCTTGTATCCTTTGTTCTAGTGGAGGGTCAGGTACCTGCTTGTATCCACGGACATGATATTACTGTGCCAACAATGTACAAAGTAATAATCTGTATTTGTCGGGGTATTTTTTTGAACAATTTTAAGATCGTTTTTTTTATTTGAACTTTCCAGGCAGTGCAAAAACATTACTATGGAAACGAGCAGGTGGCGGACATCTTTACAGAGAAGTTACATAGTGCAGCTTTTATCACTGAATCATTTAAAGGACACATTTTCATCAAAACATTCCTGTATTTAGCTTAATTTACGCTTGTTTGATGAATCCTGTTTAGTAAGTCCTCGTCCTCTGAGCCTCAAAAAACAAAAAAACTCTGTTCCAAAAATCCCATTTGTGTCATGTCATAGGTAAAGCTGATTTTAAGTCAATTAATCATTACCAGACCCATTCTGAGCACTTCTTCCATCAAACTGTCTGTGATATTATATGTAAACTATTTGTTCTTAAATGTTTCTTATTAGTCTAAATCAGGCATGTCCAACATACGGCCCGCGGGCCAAATGCGGCGCTCAGACAAATTTTTGTAGGCCCTCCGGTATACCAACCTGATATTAATGTTCCAAGTCTTATTAAAGATGTGGAGGCATCGAAAATATGGTTGAAAATTTGACATTATTGAGTTGTTTATGATCCGTATAAGTTTCAAAATGCGTCTCTCTGTGAAAAAACTTTGGACACCCTTAAATGTGTCAATGTTTTTATGATTTGTGTGAGTCACGTCTTTCCCTTTGCCCCACGTCACCCTTGTAATTAATGGGTTATTACCTGGTTAATAATACGTGTTCATTACGACTGCGGGCCTGCATTAGTGTGTCGGGGGCAAGCTAGGTTCCTCCTCCTATCTCCCCTTTGTAATTCCCTCTGCTGCCAGTAGGTGGAGAGCTCTAACTTAATTCCTGACGTGGGAAACACCTCGAACACATTCTAAGTTCTAAAACATGACATGCACACTTGTTAAGGTAGTTAAAAAAAGCACGTTTAAAGGCCAATAACAACACAACTAATGCATAATACGTGCCATGTAAGAGTCGGCCGCCTTCCCAGTTCCGTCAGCTGCTCAAGCCATCGCTACAACTACCACATTCAGACGTCCAAACACTTCGCGACACTTTTACACGGGTGTTATCTACGCTTTGGCATCGCATGTAAGCTCGCAGATACGGCCGTCGCACATGTGGAAAACCACTGAGCGTTCCACCATGTGATCTCCGAGTCTGGGTTTATGCTTATCGCCAGAGGAATTGACAGAATTATCCCGTCATCCAGGTTTCTTTCCCCCCGAAAATGCCGTAAAAATGATTGTTTTTCCTCGCGAGGTGAAGGGTCCGTTCCCATTGCGTTGAACTAGAACACGAGACTGTAAAACGCCGCTGTTAAATATCCTTTTAAACTCTTCACACAGCAGCAGGACACGCCGCACTGCCAGCGATGAAGTCATGGCGATGGTTTATCCAGAGTTTGTCCTGGGGAAATATGGATCGCATTAATAACTGGACACTGGGCAGAGAAGGATGTCCTGCCAGAGTCATAACTGTGACAAAGTCGGCGTTGGTTGTTTTCGGGAACAACGTGCGACTGCCAAGCTTCTGGTTTGGAGTGGGAAGTGTTTGTCGTGCGTCCAGAGCAGGCGGGGTTCATTACGAGGGTCGTTTCTTTCAGCCGGTACCGTTATTATCCAACGTTTGACTCGCTGTTGTGGTTTGTAGTCGAAGCGAAGTGGAAGTGCGGTTCATAACATAAAACGGAAATATTATATACCTTTTGAGGATGATCGTGTCAAACAAGATGTCAATTCATTATGACGCTGTTTTAAATCTGTTTTTTGAATTGAAATCGGTGCGTTTTAGTGAAATAGGTTCAGACCACAAAATAAGCAACTAAAATACTGTATTTCTGGACTATAAGTCACACCTTTTTTCATAGTTTTGGCCGGGCTGCGACTTATACTTATATTTATACTTATACTCCCGAGCGACTTATATGTGATATTATTTGTTATTCTCACACTTGCAACTGCATTTCATACTCCAGTGCAACTTATATATGTTTTTTCTTCTCTATTATGCATTTTTTGGCTGGTGCGACTTATACTCCAGAAAATACGGTAAACCTAATTTTAACTTGACGTGTATTGCATTTGAGGATCCCGAGTTGGTTGTGTGGTTATTTGGGGGGTCCCAGCTTACAAAGATTAAAACATATATTCTTACAACAGAAATAGAACATATTTGTAGAAATGAACATCTGCCTGATTCGTGGTTGATTTTTCACAATAATAAAATCAACGATATCATCACAAGGGTGGGCGATATCACAGGGTCCGTCACGATTCACAATACATGCCATAGTTGATGAATATCCCATGTTATATATCGCAGTAATAATTCAGTTATTTCACAGTTAAATATTGTAAAATAAACTGTAAGTTCTGAGCTTGAAAATGAGGTGTATGTGGTCAATACTTACTGGGATGAAATTGGGAAAAATATGTTTCCTGTTTTCAAAATGGCAAAACGGAGTATCGGATCAGTATCGGATCAGTATTGAAAGATAGGGAATTGATACCGATCCATTACATTGTCAGTATCCATTACATTTTCAACCCTACATGTAATAATCAAGAAAGATTTGAAAAGTATGTCACATGTTACACTCAACACCATATTTCTGTGTCTTTTTGAGGCCATTTTTATTGTTTTGATTATAGACGATCAACTAAATGCTTTAATTGTGCTTATCGCCAAAACACAAACTATATTATCCATTTTTAAGTATATCTCCCACCTCTAATTAGTGTTAAGATATCACTGGAGAGTCTTGAAAATGAGTAAGGAATTAAACAGGTGACCCGCTGGCTACTTCTAATCCAAAATAAGCATAATGTAATACCTAAAACAGAAAACACATGCATTTTAATACAACAATAATGTGTCTTACCAAGAATAAAAGCCATTCAAATTGGCTTTCAGTTTTTCTCGAGAATTGAAATTCCTGAAAATGTCTGTTTTGTGTCATATTGAACTTAAAGTGCCCATGACAGGTTTTTACGATTTTATAATTTTGACTTTATTTGGTGTGTTTATATGTGTTGTACATATAAATTATAGTTTTACACTAATCGAGCAGGTATTTGTGAAGAAAACATTGAAAAAATCTGTAGAAAAAGACAGGAAGTGACATCACACACATTCCAGTCAAAGTTTATGCAGAATTTAGACAAATAAACTACATTTTTGACTCTTTAAACATCAATTCAACAAAATAAAGTTGCTCTCATATATATTTTTATGTCAATTTAAAAAAAAAGTGAATATTAGATGAGTTTTCTTAGTGTGACGTCATCAATTATAAACAGGAAGTGCAATTGTAAATGTTAAAAAATGTGCTATTCTGTGAAAAAATCTTTTATAATTTTTAGCAAAATTCTAAATACATGTATCTTAAGTGCATTTGAGTGCGGTGAGTGGTATGATCTGTCAGAGGCCCTTTAATCACAGCGAATGGTCCGTCTGTGTTTCAATCCAAGCCAAGGTCTGGTTACTTTCATACATCAAAAACCCTCTGAAAGTCTCTGGACATTCATTCTCCTTCTGAAAGGGCAAACGTTTACCAAAAGTGGTGCAAGCGAACATTCCAAGAGCATTACTTGGGAACTCGAAAATCTTGTTCTGTTTATTTGATGTCCTTGGAGACGCAATTGTTTCTCTAACTATGTTCTCGTTGCACTCTGGCTGAACACATTGGTCGGCTGCACTCTTCATTAAACAGAGAGTATTGTATTACATTGCTCTGGAGGTTTAACATGTTGCTTGATTAAGACTGTGTCAAATTGAAATAATAATATACCGGAAAATGTTCAGTAAAACATCGGGTCAATTCAAATCACACTCTATGTTTACTTTGGTGAGGCTAGTTTGGTGGAAATGCTGCTTTTAACTCCAAAATAAATCGCTGCAAACCTTTAATGGCATCGTTGCAATCCGTCTCTGCAATATTAAGAATTTAAATGATTCATAATGTTGAAACAGTAAATCCGGATGTGCCAATGTGACAAATAGCACATTGTCACAGGGATGAGAGCATGAATCTATTTGTGAGACTTATGATATCGCAATACTTTTATAGCTCTAGTATTTGGTTCAGAATTAGAAAAGTTTATGCCAATGAACAGAATTCACAAACATAGGAACTTGCTTTGATGATTCAGTGCAACATAAAACAATGAAAAATGATAAAACAACATGTATAAGTCAAAGACAATTAAAATTTGCTGTAGGATAAAAAAAAAAAAAATAGGGTTACTATGTACACAGATTTACAGTTGAAGAAAGGGGTTTGATAATGATTATTCAAAATAAAAATTACTCTTTTTGGACAGTCAAAAGACTCCATTATTCAAGTGAGGCTGCTACAGAATAATCCTTAGCAAATGCGTCTCAAAATATACACGATCATGGCCTTTAAATGATGTACAAAACACATTTTTTGTGGTGAAATTCAATAAAGAACATACATTTTAGTCCAACTATAATCCCTGGCTCTTGTGCCCGGGCGTGTGGCTCTTTTGCCCGGGCGTGTGGCTCTTGCGCGTGTGGCTCTTATGCCCGCGCGTGTGGCTCTTGCGCCCCTGTGCCCTCCGTCCTGCCCGGCGGTGATGCCAGCGGCCGAGTCTGACCCCGTCTCCAACTCCTCTGCTGTCACTCACTCAAGATGCTCCATTTCACTTCTTTCCCTTCGGAGATCCACTGTCCGGGCCGCTCCGTTTCTCTACGACGCAAACGTTTTCTCCCACGTCCGACTGCGGGTCACGTGGGACGCATCCCTGTGCTGTCCTGGGCTGGGATTCCAGACTTGTGATCTGTGTTCAGAGTGTTCAGTGTTGTGTAGAGAGGCCTTTTGTGTGAGTTCAAATCCCGACAGTTTACTGCATGTCCTCCCTTCTCTCTCGCCCCCATTTCACACACTGTTCTTTCCTGTCTAAAAAAAAAGAGACACCTTTGGTCCTTTTGCATGATCAGGTCAAACAGTTTTCTTTGCTACAGTTTAGCAAAATGTTCTTAAAGGAGACTTACGATGTACTTTTTTTGAATTGAAATACCATAAAATAAGTACATCCGTTTACATTCTGCTCATTGTAAACTGTAATGACCTAACACGGCTCCGTAATAGAAACAGGTTCATTGACTTCCTGGTTCAAAACTTCAGAAATGATAAGCCCCGCCTCTTTACAGCGACATTTCACCGTAACAACCAGCGAAATGTCATTGTTTTATCTTTGAAAAGTGGATAAGGCGCTATTTAGAACTCTACATCTATTACTCAGAGTCTTAATTCAGTTTTTATTCAAATCATTGTAACTTAAGTACAGCGTGGACAGGGATCGGTGAAAACAAACGGTCCAACTTTAGAGGCAAAACAAGACAGAATTACTCAAACACAAACGAATCAACCGACTAAAATACAACTTTGCGAATGCCAATGATAAAGAAACAGTTGTAACAAGGTTAAAAGCTTATTTAAGTTGTTTTTGCATCATATATCCCCTTTAAAAATCGTAATAAACACTAGAACAATGGGTCATATCACTACTATATGTTCTTGCCTCGTTCCTCTTGCCATGTCGTATCGTACATCTTTTCTATTTTAGGCCCACATTAGCGAACATCCCTTTAACGATGTGTTTTGCGGTTCCAAAAGGTCCCTCGCTGTCTGAAGGTGCCGGTCTGGGAAGGCGGCCACGGTTTCCCGCATGCCGTGGGTGGTTCTAATCAGGAGAAACCCGCCTGGTTCTAATAGAAGACCTTTGCCCCATATGCTGTAAGATGTGGAAACACTTTAAGATATATCACTTGACACATCTGTAAGGCATTCTGCGCATATTTTTTCCTTTCAACGCGGCGCTTAAATCCTCACGCCCGTTGCCACCGCTTCCCTCCCCGGCGCACGTGCACCCGGGGTCGGTAATCTGCCCCTCGAATTCACCCGGCGTGAAGTCATCCAGGTCGCTGGGCGCTCCCGTCTGGTGCAGCTTATTTGTTCAGACGCTCGCTCACAGCTGGACGCGGCTTCTTCGCGATCTGTTAAAGCCCCGACGACAAATCATCCCGACGTTTTCCTGGAGAAGTTTCCAGCGCGCAAGAGATTCCCGCCCCCGGCTGACTCTTTTCCTGTGCGCATGTGGCTTTTTTTCTTTATGGATGCGAGGTTACCAGTAAGTTAGCTCTCTCACTCTTTCCCTTGTTTTGTGGCTTATCTGACTGGGAGCTGTGTTGTGGAGCTCGGGCTGCACAGCGTTGCTTTTTGTTGACTTTTTTAACTGGAAAACTTGTTTTTTTTATGCTGAAGATGCAATGGAAGTTTGGGACTGGACTGATAAAAATGTGGAGAAGAAACTGTCTTATTGACGAACTCTTGGGTGTTTTATTTTTCCGATGCCCGTCATGAATCGACCTTTTTTATCCAGACATGAGACTGGCTCAAAGAACACTTTTTTGCTCCTTTTGGCTGGATTACTTGTCGACTTTCTCATCTTGCCTTGAACTGCAATTGCCAATCATTTGCCTCTTTGCTAGCAGTGATTTGCATATTCATTTTTAAAGGATTTTAGCACCTACTTCATTTAACCAAGTTTCGAATTGGAAAAAATACCAGTGTCGGTGGTTAAATTCTCGTAAAAAAATACTAATTCCTCAATATTCTCAGTAGCGTTTGAACTTGTAACCCTTGCCGTTTTTTTCTGACCCTAACTCCCGCCGAGGATTAGCCGTCTCATCAGAGTTTTGCAGAAGAAGCCGGCCCTTGCTTCGCCCGAGGCAAGCTCAAAATGAGGATTTGGAAGGAAACGAAGCGCTCATTCCCGCCGAGAACGCTTTTGCATAATAACTTTTGGCAACAAATTGGAAGTGATTAAAAGGCAAATTTGTTTGGACCGACTTCAAATAAAGGGGAGAACACTGCGCCTTTACGTTCACCGCTGTGATGCTTCCGGACGGCTACGAGATACAAGATCATTAATAACTCTTCGACATGGAGCTTCGTAGGAGGGTTCCGCGCGGCGAGGAGCTCAAACCGGTCGCCGAGGGAGCTGCCCGGCCACCCAACGCCCGGACGGGTGCAAGAGGGGACGCGTTTCCATTTGGGTTCGGCGATCGTTCCGGTCCGAGCGCTCCACCCCGCGGGCCCTGGCGACCGAGCGTCTCCATGGCGCCCGGGCTGCTATTGGCCGGGCTCCTGGCTCTGACGCAGGCCTGGAGCGTCAACGCCATCCACGAAAACCTTCTGTGGTTCTCCCAGCTCACGGTAGGAGTCCCCGCGACTGGGAATTATTGATACGGTTTTAATTCGGTGCTTTAATTAGCTTCGGCGTGTCGGGGAAGGAAGAGCCCGGGGACGGTTTAAGCGAGCGGCGGTTTGTAAAGCGCCGCGAATAATAATAAGTGTCACACGCCTCACTGGGCCAATCTCGGCTCACAGCGGGAGAGACGGAATGTGAACGGAGCCCGGATTTGCGGTTATTGTTGTGGCGGGCTAAGCCGACACAAATCTTTGCATGGAATTCTCGGTGGGCGCAGTATTGATGGCGTATTGTCTTGGAACATT
The DNA here is from genome assembly GCF_026437365.1 of Eucyclogobius newberryi. Taxonomy (NCBI): domain Eukaryota; kingdom Metazoa; phylum Chordata; class Actinopteri; order Gobiiformes; family Gobiidae; genus Eucyclogobius; species Eucyclogobius newberryi. The sequence continues at coordinate 8,915,679 of NW_027316167.1, forward strand.
CCTGAGAGAGAAGGGAGGACATGCAGCAAATCGTCGGAGTCGGGGATTCGAACTCTCGACTCTCGACTCCGCCGGGCGAAACCGTCGTAGCCGTTCTATACCGCGTCGTGAAAGTCTTTGGCTTCTGTCGGCCTTTAGTCGTTTGTTTGATTAATCCGTCACATTTTGTATTCGTCGACTAATTTCGTTATTTATATCCACGGCAACAGAAAGGAGGAAAGACATGGACGGAGCGTAAGATCAGATCATAGGGAGACCGAAATGTTTTGAGAGTTTGCCATTTTCACACCACCAACACTTTTAGTCAACTGATCCAACGGCGGTCTTTATTTGACCAAGACGTTATTTAGTTGATTACAGCGATTAGACGTCTAAAAGGAGGCGAGTCAGGGCGATCTCAATGAACTGACGATGAAAAAAGCACTATAAACTATGCAGAACACTGGAAAGTTCTAGCAGTCTGTTTGTATAAATGCTAATAATCCGACTGTAATGATTAGTCGAACAATACGACTTAAACATGAACCGATAACTGAGCCACTAAAGGCCGACAACCCTTATCATTTTATTACGAGGGAACAAGTTAATTCTAAAGTATCTATTGAATTCTACTTACACGATGATGTAAAACTGTATTTCAGAGGATTTCTCATTAAGTCTTATATAATCCCGGGATCTAATATACATGTTTTTTTGCTTTATTATCAAAACGCTTCTGATACCTTAAGCTCGCGGAGTACAAAAAGCTTTCTTTGCACGCTGCACGTTGAAATATTCACAAAGAGGGCAACACACCAGCGGTAAATATATTGAATCATTCATGTCTCTGAGGTTTTAACGGGCTTCAACGCCTTAATTTAGTCTCAGAGGCGCAATATCAGGGCCGTATCGCAACTAAATGTTTGTTGTTGAGGTTATAATGGTACAAAAACTAGGTAAAACAAGCCATAAAAGTGGGTCATAGTTTGGACACTCCTGCTCTAAGCCTTTCTTGCAATCTTTGTCATACACTGCCTGTCCACTACCTGTACCACTGCACAAAGAGAGTGACCACTGCACAAAGAGAGTGACCGCTGCACAAAGAGAGTGACCGCTGCACAAAGAGAGCGACCGCTGCACAAAGAGAGCGACCACTGCACAAAAAGAGCGACCACTGCACAAAGAGAGCGACCACTGCACAAAGAGAGCGACCACTGCACAAAGAGAGCGATTGCTGCACAAAGAGAGTGACCGCTGCACAAAGAGAGCGATTGCTGCACAAAGAGAGCGACCAAGGAGAGTGACCGCTGCACAAAGAGAGCGACCACTGCACAAAGAGAGCGACCACTGCACAAAGAGAGCGACCACTGCACAAAGAGAGCGATTGCTGCACAAAGAGAGTGACCACTGCACAAAGAGAGCGACCGCTGCACAAAGAGAGCGACCAAGGAGAGTGACCGCTGCACAAAGAGAGCGACCGCTGCACAAAGAGAGTGACCACTGCACAAAGAGAGTGACCACTGCACAAAGAGAGTGACCACTGCACAAAGAGAGCGACCGCTGCACAAAGAGAGTGACCGCTGCACAAAGAGAGCGACCGCTGCACAAAGAGAGCGACCAAGGAGAGTGACCGCTGCACAAAGAGAGTGACCACTGCACAAAGAGAGTGAGCGCTGCACAAAGAGAGCGATTGCTGCACAAAGAGAGCGACCACTGCACAAAGAGAGCGACCGCTGCACAAAGAGAGCGACCGCTGCACAAAGAGAGCGACCGCTGCACAAAGAGAGCGACCGCTGCACAAAGAGAGCGACCGCTGCACAAAGAGAGTGACCACTGCACAAAGAGAGCGACCGCTGCACAAAGAGAGCGACCGCTGCACAAAGAGAGCGACCACTGCACAAAGAGAATGACCGCTGCACAAAGAGAGCGACCACTGCACAAAGAGAATGACCGCTGCACAAAGAGAGCGACCGCTGCACAAAGAGAGCGACCGCTGCACAAAGAGAGTGACCGCTGCACAAAGAGAGCGACCGCTGCACAAAGAGAGCGACCGCTGCACAAAGAGAGTGACCACTGCACAAAGAGAGCGACCGCTGCACAAAGAGAGCGACCGCTGCACAAAGAGAGTGACCGCTGCACAAAGAGAGTTGACCTTAGACCTTTTCTCTGCTCGATGCCAACAATTTGACCCTTCTTGACACTGACATCTCCTCCATGACCGGGGGATTCGTCTTTCCACACGGTTGTTTCAGAAATGCATCGGTCGGGTTTAAATACCGTGTTGAACAGCTGAAAGATCATCACCTGCAGCAGTTGTCCAGCAGGGGGCTCTATTCGCTTAGTTGAATCCAAATGGCGAGTTTTTTGTGTGTTTTTTGTGTGTTTTTTGTGTTTTTTTTGTGTTTTTTTGTGTTTGACATTGGTCCAACAATCGTCAGTATTTCTTATGTCATATCCGCACTGAAACTTAAGATACAGCCGCAACAACATTTGATATTAAAAGAACCCACGAGCAGCTAACAATCAGTGAACGTAGCAAATAATAAAATAACCAACTGTTGCCATCTCGTTAGCTTATTAGACAAACTCGTGGCCCGAAGCAGTTTTTTTCTGCCCACATTTCACGTCCGACGCCTTCAGCAGTTTGTCTCTCATTGTTCTTCCCGCCACAATTAACCGTTGTAAAGCACGGGGCTGACGTGACGCAGCCGGAAACATCTGTACGTGTAATTAAGAGCAGCGCTCACCCGCGGAGGCAGTGTTTGAATTCACATGTTTATTTTACCTCAAGCGGCGTGACATTCACACGGCGCCCGAGGGGACTTTGTATTTGAATATGTGGCTCAGCTTGTTTTGGGGGATTCGTTTCAGTTGAATATATTTGTGTACAAGTCAGTGTCGTGTAGTGGGAAATCAGTCGTCTCCAAAATACCGTATTTTCCGGATTATAAATTGCACCTTTTTTCATAGTTTTGGCCGGAGTGCGACTTATACTTATATTTGTACTTATATACTTATACTCCGGAGCGACTTATATGTGATATTATTTGTTATTTTCACACTTGCAACTGCATTTCATTCTCCAGTGCGACTTATATATGCTTTTTATCTTCTCTATTATGCATTTTTTGACTGGTGCCACTTATACTCAGGAAAATACGGTAATATATATATATATATATATATATATATATATATATATATATATTTTCATTTTTTCCCCCAATTTTCTAAACACATAGATAAAACCAAACACAAATAGAACAGAACACAGAACAATGGGAGAGTACAACATTAGATAAAAACAGTAAAATATCATCCAAACATAAATACAAAGAGAATCACGACATGTTTAAAATAATATTTCATTGTTGTTCGGATCAATTTGCAAATAAATAAAACTCTGCAAGAAGTGAAATAAAAGTATAAAATGTATTATAGGGCTGCACGACATTGGGAATGATTGTGATATGCAATTTTTAGTGTATTATTTTAGTGCGTCCGACCTGTAGAGGGCGCTTTAAGATGCAGTTTTATTTAAATTAACACAAACCCTGCGAAAACAGAAGCAGCTGTGGAGGAAAAATCTAGACATTCAATTCAATATGGCAGACTGCTTCACTTCCTGTTGTTGTTTTCTACTTCCTGTTTGTCTAATCTGCGTGGAAGCGCCGCTCTACGCACCTGACATATGAGTGTATTTACCGCTGCATTAGCCGTTCAAACGTCTCCCGCTGCTTCCTGTCATGTCGTGGCAGCTTGTTGTTTCATAATTAGCCACATGAGGGCGTTTTTCACATTTGACTGTTATTTACTTCGTATGTTTTCAGGAAGTGGAGCGCGAGATCTCGTTCCGGACCGAGTGTGGACTCTATTACTCGTACTACAAGCAAATGTTACGGGCGCCGTCCATAAGCGAAGGTACGTTTGGATTAGTTCAAAGTTTAAAGGTGCACTACGTAACATTTGTGGGTTATACGTCTGGAATGTTCCACTGCACAAACTGAGCGGCATCACAGGTCAGATCTGTGGAGAGGTGGGCCTGCGCACAGTGGAAATGCAAATGTTTTTAGATGGGATTTATAGCAATATGAAATAATTAACGTTTCTGGTAAAGCAATAATATCTCCATGGAAACAAACTGTGGGGCTGTCGAGATCATTCAGTTGATTTTTCTGGTCACAATATCGTCGAAAAAATTGAAACAAAAAAATGTATATAATTGTGAGTTGAGGTGGGCAATGTATTACAATTTAGATAATAATTTTGTGAATTTTGTTTTAAAGATAAATAAAATAATAATGAGTGATAATAAATGATAAATAAATAAAACATTGGAATATTTAGTATATTGTTTAATTGTAAAAAATGCTAAAATAATAATAATAATAATTGAGTTTAAAGTGATTCTACACTTTTGTGATTCTACATTTTCACATTTGTCTGATAATAAAACTTTATACGTTGCACACACATTTCTGTTGGTTTGACTTGGTCTGACTAACGTTCTCAGGATACTGCACAAAAGTACTGAGAGATACATTTTTGTCAGTATAATTTAGAAAATCATCAGAAGCAAATTCATTTCAATCTATGCACCAACAAAGTTAACCTAAAGGTAAAGTGTATTTGTATCTGCTCATATCACAATGTCATGACTTTAACATTCAGAAGGTTTGATTTGATAAAACTAGTGACATCATTCACATCCATTTTGACATGAGAGAATCAAAGAGCTGACTGTTGTTTCTTCATGGTGTCAATTATTATGTAAAATCGTGATATTTCCTTGCACAATAATTGTAACACTAACATTTTATAGTGTGACATCCTTACTTACATCTACAATGATATAGGCTAATGCTAAATAAGAAATAAAAAGGGAAATAACCAAAAGAACAAGATCGCGGATACAAGCGGTCGTCATGAGTTTCCTGCGCCGCGTGGCTGGGCGTTCCCTTAGAGAAAGGGGGAGGAGCTCAGTCACACGGGAGGAGCTCGGAGTAGACCCACTGCTCCTACACGTTGGGAGGAGCAGCTGAGGTGGATGCCTTTTGAATGCTTCCTTGGAGAGTGTGTTTTCCAGGCTGGTCCCACCGAGAAGAGCCTGGGAACACCCCCCGGAAGAGCTGGAGGAAGTGTCTGGGGTGAGGGAAGTGTGGGAATCCCTGCTTGGACTGCTGCCTCTGCGACCCGGCCCCAGATAGGACGATTGCAATTATAAACGGCCTTTTTGTTTTTCCTCCAATTATTCTAAGTCTAAGCTGTTTTATGTAGTTTTCTCACTGATACCGCAAAGTGCTCTTTTGTTTTCCCGTGCAGCTGCAGCATGAGCAAAAATAACTGCTGTTGACGCTTCGTTTGTTGCGAGAGAAATTACTCTAATTATTCCTCTGGCCTTTGCCTGCTAAGCCCGCCGCTGTTTCCCGGACTCTTTCCCGGCCAAAAAACTAATAATTGAACTACGTCGCGGCGACTAATCAAACCGCGACGCGTCTGACCTCACTGTCTGGACCACAATACTTTTTACTTCTTTCTTTCACTTCCCCAAAAATAAATCGTGCGAGAAAAGCACAGCACGCCGAAGAGAAAATCTATAGAAAAAAAGATGAATTGTAAGAATATGACCAAACACAGGTGGAGAAATGACACGGCGCTGTGGAGGTCATAGAGTGAGACGCAGATCGATCAATAAGTGGACTTTAAGCGTTGGCTGTGCGGCCGTGATGTATTCGGCGAGAAGAGGCGTCGCCGGGGTTTTTTACGGTCTCATTTCATGGATCGGGAACGCGCCGATGATCAAGGTGACACATGGCAACAGCGAAAGGCCAGAACTCCGCTGCTCCTGCTGGTGTCAACGTTATTGCAGTCCAATGGAGACGACGCCGTTTCAGATGCACCAACATGAATCATGGGGAATACAGAGAGCGTGGAAAAGCTTGGACCTGGGACGGATTGGATGGATTTTTTCATTTTGTGCCATTTTTCGCTCTCGATTCAGTAATTTCTGGTTCATTTGTGTTCTTTTTAAGGAAGAGTTCCACAACCGGTTCTTCTGTCAGTGAAAACATGGCTCGGATGCACCGTAATGACATTTTTAACTGATAAAATAACCGATCATTTCTATTTGTTCGCCACAGAAAGTTGATAATAATTTGGAAATGTCACTATTTTAGAGTTACAATAGAGGGGGAAAGGGAAAATTTGTTTTGAAAGCTGTTTTTAATGTTTGTTTGTTTTTAGATTAAAAACAATTATGAAAAATATTGGGATTTTTTAAAATTTTTATTTTTTAAATGTTATTTTAGCCTAGCTTGGACTATTGCACAAAAGGAGGCTGGGTGATATTATTTGTAGTTTCAACTCAGAGAAAGGGATTGAATACGTTTATTATTGAATATGCGCTAAAACATCCCCGTAAATGTCTTGATTGAGGTTCATATATAGCAAAAAAAAATGTGAATTTAACTATAGAACTAACTCAATTGCTCTTCAATCAGTGCTTATAAAAACAAAGTTCTTGTGAAGAAGAAATAATAAGAACCCTGCAAAATTACACCTTCTTAAAACCAGGAAAATACAAATAATTCACAGTTTGTAGATGAGTTTGGAAACTTCTAACATCTTAAGTTGACTGACCAGATTTTCAAGTTTAAAAACTGGGACAGACCCGGGTTGGAATGGAAAGTAAAAATAAAAGTGTGGGGGAAATGTATTTGATAAAATCCAAGACAAAGAACAGACATTTCATCTTGAAATGCAGTTTAAAATAATAACAGATGAGAGAACATGGTGAATAGATGTACGTATGCTAACGCTAACACCTTCAGCTACATGAGGCACAGACAGAACTGTGGTAAGTGTCTGGTATGTTAACGTAACATATTAACAGTTATTCAGAGAACTTTTCTGCTTTATTTAACTTTAACTTAAAACACAAAACTCGTCTGACCTGTAGGGGGCACTTCAAACCTCCACTAAAACATGTTTAAACACATTTCTGTTGGATTTACTCAATATTGTCTGCAAAACAAGCAGTTTCTCTGTTGTAAACTATGTTATATGTAGGTTTGAAATAAATAAATAACTAAACTACTATCATTATCAGGGTACTCCAAAAAAAAAGTATTGACAAATTATTTTTTGCTAATAAAAAAATGCACACAAAAGCATCATAAAAATAAACAACAAAAACACAACATTATATTACATTAAACAATCACTGGGTAATGGGAGGTTTTGTCTATAGGAGTTTTTGTCTATAAGAGATCTTCTACTGAAAGTGTTTTTCAGACCTCCTATAAGTGATCTGTCCTTTCCTCTGTATCTACCTGCGTTGCAACAATGAAATTTCCCCATGTGTGGACAATAAAGGATTATCTTATCTTATCTTTTATTATTATTATTTATTTTGATTTTATTTATTTTTTATTCACATTTTATAGACAAATATACAGAATAAAACAGAATGACCAGAAAGAATAAAATAAAAGAAAGAAGAATGGGACTTTGTTTATTTTTTTAAAGGTTTTTTAGGCCATGATTTTAATTTTTCAATATTTTTTTCTTTTATTTGTTGGCTTTTTATTTATCTGCTGCTTTTATTTTGTCTCTGCTCTCTCTCGGGTCGTCTTTCTTTTTCAGTTTTTGTTTTTGAATATCTATATATCTTTATTTGATTTTTTTCCCCAAACATTTAAATTAAAAAAACAAAAAGAAAGAAAGAAGAAAAAACTAAAAATCAAACACTCACCTTTTATACATTCTCTAACTTTCACCTTCCGTTCAGACTCATTTGACTGACAGCTCTCACATTATTCTGACAAAACCTCATTGACCCCGAGCTAACGAGACGCGCACGTGTGAACTACGACCTTTTCACCTTCAAACCGAATCAAACGACAAAAACCTCCATCAGAAGTAAGTCAAAAGAAAAACAAATACTTCACGTAATACTCGAGGACGGCTCCAAGGTCGCCGCGACGACTCACCGTGCGTTCTGAACCTGGCCATTATCCCCTCACGGGCCGCGCTCCCGGGAAAAGGTCCGTCCGTCACAGCTTGTCACGGAGCCAATAATAACCGTTATCAATCCATAGCGCCGCGAGGGAATCTGTGGCGTTCTAAAGTGCGTGTCTTCTCCTCCTTTCCAAGGGCTCTCCGAGTTGATCCACGACAACTCGACAGAATCCAAGAGGACCATCAATCTGCTCCAGCGAATGAACATCTACCAGGAAGTGGTTCTGGCCGTGCTCTACAGACTGCTGCCCGTACAGGTAACGGACAGAACGGCAATTTGTCCGATAAAAATGAGGAGCTACCGTATTTTCTGGACTATAAGTTGCACCTTTTTTCATTGTTTAGGCCCGGGTGCGACTTATATTTATACTTATATACTTATACTCCAGAGCGACTTATATGTGATATTATTCGTTATTTTCACACTGACAACCACAAGAGGGCGCTCTAGGCTCTAAGCGACGCAGGAAAAATCTGCACTTCCTCTGGAGTTTGTGGAGTTGTTTAGAAGTGACACAGAGGAAGAAGAATTCAGTGGATTTAGTGATTTGGGGTAAAACTGATGCTTTGCTACACTTGTAATAATATTTATACTTATATACTTATACTCCAGAGCGACTTATATGTGATATTATTTGTTATTTTCACACTTGCAACTGCATTTCATACTCCAGTGCAACTTATATGTTTTTTTCTTCTCTATTATGCATTTTTTGGCTGGTGCGACTTATACTCCAGAAAATACGTATTTTACTTGTGCTTGTTTTGCACTCTTGTACATTGGAGACTTTGTGTTGGTAAAATGTACTATACAAATGAAGTTGGATTGTATTATATTTGGATTGCAATAGATTGTTTGTGATATCGTAATACTTTTACATACGTCGTCATTCTTTGGTTGTAATGATTAAACAGTTATGTTTGTTTAAGTTTGTTTATCAGTGACTGCGGCTTAAACTATTTTAGAATTGAAGAGTTTTGGCCTTTCGTTAATATAAATTCATATTCATAAATTAGGGATAATCGGATCAAAACTAATGTCTAAACTAGATTCTCATTTGGACATGTATTTATACTAAAACAAATCATCAACAGAATTTATAACATGTATTTTATGTTGAAATGACTAAAAATACAGAGCATTTGGAAAGCCACTTTTTCCACATTTTTCCACGTTAAACCCTTAGTCCAGAATGGATCAAATTCATTATTTGCCTCAAAATTCCACAAACAAAACCCCATAATGTAGAGTTGTTTTATTTTAAATGATCATTGTGGAATCATAAATGGTGTCGAGCCCAAAATCGAGCATCAAAATCGAGTTTCAAATGTTAGCATCACGACAACGCTACAGTAAAACGTGGTCTTTGCGCAGATGGGTTTATACTTTCCCCCATCAGCCTGACTCACACGTAACGGGCCAATTAAGCGCTAGTTACACTTTTAGCTCGCTACACTTTTAGCTCGCTACACTTTTAGCTCGCTGCACTTTTAGCTCGCTACACTTTAAGCTCACTACACTTTTAGCTCGCTACACTTTTAGCTCGCTACACTTTTAGCTCGCTACACTTTTAGCTCGCTACACGCCCCCTCCGCCTGGCGCTTTCCCCCCCGCGGCGTCGAAGAGTGGGTCAAATGCACATTTCCAGACGCACAAAAGAACGTCCACAGCTTGACTTTTTCTCGTCAAAAGCGTTGGTGGCATTTCGCTTCTCTGTCGGCGTATGACCGCGGCGGCGGCGGGCGCTGCTCGCGCTCGTCACCGGGGAAAAGGTTCCGTTATCGTCGCATCAATTAAGTGAGAAACAGCTCCTCGGCCGAGCGGCAAGAATGTCAGGAGGTAAAATATCAGACGGTGAAATGCCAGAGTGCGACGGCGAGCGGGCTCAGGGGATGACGTGTTCATTTAGTGTGTTCGTTTAGCGTGTTCATTTAGTGTGTTCGTTTAGCGTGTTCATTTAGTGTGTTTGTTTAGCGCGCTCGTTTAGGGTGTTCGTTTAGCATGTTCGTTTAGCGTGTTGGTTTAGCGTGTTCATTTAGCGTGTTTGTTTAGCTTGTTGCTTTAGTGTGTTTGTTTAGCGTGTTTGTTTAGCGCGCTTGTTTAGCGTGTTCGTTTAGCATGTTCGTTTAGCGTGTTCATTTAGCGTGTTGGTTTAGCGTGTTCGTGTAGCGTGTTCGTTTAGCATGTTCGTTTAGCGTGTTCATTTAGTGTGTTCGTTTAGCGTGTTTGTTTAGCGCGCTCGTTTAGCGTGTTTGTTTAGCATGTTCGTTTAGCGTGTTCGTTTAGTGTGTTCATTTAGCGTGTTTGTTTAGCACGCTCGTTTAGCGTGTTCGTTTAGCGTGTTCGTTTAGCGCGTTTGCTTAGCGTGTTGGTTTAGCGTGTTGGTTTAGCGCGTTCGTTTAGTGCGTTCGTTTAGCGCGTTCATTTAGCGTGTTGGTTTAGCATGTTCATATAGCGTGTTCGTATAGCGTGTTCGTTTAGCGTGTTCGTTTAGCGTGTTTGTTTAGCGTGTTTGTTTAGCACGCTCGTTTAGCGTGTTGGTTTAGCGTGTTCATTTAGCGTGTTCGTTTAGCGTGTTCATTTAGCGTGTTGGTTTAGCGTGTTCATTTAGCGTGTTCATTTAGCATGTTTGTTTAGCTTGTTGGTTTAGTGTGTTTGTTTAGCGTGTTTGTTTAGCGTGTTTGTTTAGCGCGCTCGTTTAGCGTGTTCGTTTAGCGTGTTCATTTAGCGTGTTGGTTTAGCGTGTTCGTGGAGCGTGTTCGTTTAGCATGTTCGTTTAGCGTGTTTATTTAGTGTGTTCGTTTAGCGTGTTTGTTTAGCGCGCTCGTTTAGCGTGTTTGTTTAGCATGTTCGTTTAGCGTGTTCGTTTAGTGTGTTCGTTTAGCGTGTTTGTTTAGCACGCTCGTTTAGCGTGTTCATTTAGCGTGTTCATTTAGCGTGTTCGTTTAGCGTGTTTGCTTAGCGTGTTGGTTTAGCGTGTTCGTTTAGCGCGTTCGTTTAGTGCGTTTGTTTAGCGCGTTCATTTAGCGTGTTGGTTTAGCGTGTTTGTTTATCGTGTTTGTTTAGCGTGTTCGTTTAGCGCGTTCGTTTAGCGGGTTCGTTTAGCGGGTGTAATGAACTAGCGCTGACTGATTGGGGAACGACGGCTAAAGTTTTTCCCGTGATTGCGGTTCGATTTGCGATTGAGGTTTTTAAATAAAATCGAGGCATTGTTAACGTGATTAAGTACGGAAAAAAACCTGCTCAGCTAATTATTTTATTATTATAAAACACAAACTGACCCGGACAAATTGCATGCATTTGTTTAAAAACGTGTTTAAAAACCTCTTTAATGTCATTATTTTAATCATTTGATATAAAATTAGCTAGCGATATAACACAAAATTACAATTTCAATGTCAACGACTTCCAAGATTCCACTTTTACGTTAAATAATTTACTGTATCTTTACTATTTGTGCTGGATTAACCACGATTCAGACGGACAAACTGGAAGAGTCGTTTTGTGCTTTAGTTACGCGTTCACAGGATTCTGCCACAAACAATGAACTTAAAGTGAATTGTAGCTCCGCCCAAAGCGACTCATCGGAAAGAAAGTTAGCTCCAGCAACGGCTAATAAGTCGAACGCACTCAGCTAATTTATTTGTGAAAAAAAAAAAATAAAAGATTCAAAAAATGCTCAGTGACCTTTTTACCGACGTCAACAACTATCTTACAAATATCCGGGCGCGGTTTTTGACGGACAGTTTAAATTTGACGTGAACACCGCGTCTTTTGTCTAACGAGACCGCACCTCTTAAGGAAGTCAAACTCTTTTCCTGTTTGTTCATTATTTTTTGTTTTGTTTGTTTTTTATTATATCGTTTTTAGAGCCGTCGCTATGTTGTTCCTTAGTCAAAAACAAATATCTAAACTCTTTTGTCCACACTTCTATCGCTTTTTAAATGTAAACTCGTATTATCACATTAAAGTGATAATGTACATGTAATGTCACTAATTGTTGGATTAATAAAGTCGTCTGAATCTGAATCCAATTACAATTTACTTGACGTTTCTGCTAATCTCGCAGCCCTTTAAAGCGCCCCCTACAGGTCGGACCACTTATTGAACTAAAATGCAGTTAAGTTAAATATATTTTCATTTCATATATTTTGCTCAAAAGTATAAAAGTATTATCACAGAATAGCAATTTTTCTTTTTGGTTTATAATTTCACTTCCTGTTTGTACTTGATGACAACACACTAGGAAATTACCCAGCAAACACTGGGCAAAAACTAATTCAATGTAAAATTAATGATACAAAATTTACAAATAAAGATGTATGAGAGCGACTTTAATGTTTAGAGGGTTAAAAAAAAGTTGCTTCTTTGTGTAAATTATGCATAAACCTTGACTGGAATGAGTAGCCCTGGTGTGATGTCACCTCCTGTCATTTTCTACAGATTTTTCAACCACAAATACCTGCTCGATTTGTGTAAAACTATAATGTACAACAGGTATAAACACACCAAATAAAATCAAAATTTGACAATGGTAAAAACCTGCCCTACGCCCCTTTAATGACCTGTGCGCGCCCCTTAAATGACCTGTTTGGATCCTTTAATGACCTGTGTATGCCCCTTTAATGACCTGTGTGCACCCCTTTAATGACCTGTGTGCGCCCCTTTAATGACCTGTGCGCGCCCCTTTAATGACCTCTGCGTGCCCCTTTAATGACCTGTGTACGCCCCTTTAATGACCTGTGTGCGCCCCTTTAATGACCTGTGCGCGCCCCTTTAATGACCTGTGCGCGCCCCTTTAATGACCTGTGTGCACCCCTTTCATGACCTGTGTGGTCCCCTTTAATGACCTGTGTGCACCCCTTTAATGACCTGTGTGCGCCCCTTTAATGACCTGTGCGCGCCCCTTTAATGACCTCTGCGTGCCCCTTTAATGACCTGTGTACGCCCCTTTAATGACCTGTGTGCGCCCCTTTAATGACCTGTGCGCGCCCCTTTAATGACCTGCGCGCGCCCCTTTAATGACCTGTGTGCGCCCCTTTAATGACCTGTGCGCGCCCCTTTAATGACCTGCGCGCGCCCCTTTAATGACCTGTGTGCACCCCTTTCATGACCTGTGTGGTCCCCTTTAATGACCTGTGTGCACCCCTTTAATGACCTGTGTGCGCCCCTTTAATGACCTGTGCGCGCCCCTTTAATGACCTCTGCGTGCCCCTTTAATGACCTGTGTACGCCCCTTTAATGACCTGTGTGCGCCCCTTTAATGACCTGTGCGCGCCCCTTTAATGACCTGCGCGCGCCCCTTTAATGACCTGTGTGCGCCCCTTTAATGACCTGTGCGCGCCCCTTTAATGACCTGCGCGCGCCCCTTTAATGACCTGTGTGCACCCCTTTCATGACCTGTGTGGTCCCCTTTCATGACCTGTGCGCACCCATTTAATGACCTGCGCGCGCCCCTTTAATGACCTGCGTGCCTGTGTGTCTGCAGTCGTACCTGGAGCCGGTTTACTTCTACATCTACACCGTCTTCTCGCTGCAGGCCGTGTACGTCATGGCCCTGTACCTGACGGCGTGGCTCCTGTCGGGCTCGTGGATGGCCGGCGCGCTCACGGGGGTCTGGTACATCCTCAACAGGTGCGTATTTAAAGAAGGAGAAGAAGAAGAAGAGTTCTCCGCTCCGTTACTTGTTCTGTTTCGTAAAGTTGTGTGATTTCACTTCCATTTATGATCCGGGCAACGTTTACCGTATTTTCCGGACTATAAGTTGAACCTTTTTTCATAGTTTTGGCCGGGGTGCGACTTATACTTATATTTGTACTTATACTCCGATATTATTTGTTATTTTCACACTTGCAACCGCATTTCATACTCCAGTGCGACTTATATATGTTTTTTTTCTTCTCTTTTTTGCACTTTTTGGCTTGTGCGACTTATACTCAGGTGCAACTTATAGTCCAGAAAATACGGTAGTGTGTTTTTCTAAGCAATGCCGCGCCCTTTTAGACTTAGATTTGCTCTCTTGTGTGGTTGTTCGGTAAATCTGTAATCGCAAGTCGCAATATAATCATGAGAACTAACACATTTTAGAATAATTGTAGAAGAAAACAAGGTCATTTCTAGTCAATCTGGACCCCAAAAAAGTGTGTTATGTGGCAGTTTATATCGCAATAACTTTGCGATATAAACTTTGCGTTCAGAAAGTTTGATTTCATAAAGCTGATCAAGCATTAATGGAACAGTGAAGAAAATTAAGGATTTAACTTTTATTTTGTCGTCAAATTGCGACGTTTCCTCTTAAAATTGGATATCGTGACATCCCTATTCTTTATTATTATTAAAGGTGCGCTGTGTAACTTTTCTGGTGAGGGCCATGCACGTATATAAGTACTAACGATGTGCTGAATTGGTCTGTAATCGACCGAGAAAGCCGCAAACGCTCTCAAAACTGTACAGTATCCACAAACTTAGTAAAAAAGTAAAACAAGGCAGAATAAACTCATGCTTTACCTTTAATACTTAGCGACACACGATGCCATTATAAACCATTATAATACCAACAAAACAATTACAAAATCGTTGATTAAGACAACATCGACAGATTTCTTATTCAAAGGCCACACTTGCTGTACGAGTAAATAAAAGAGGAACAAATAAAGGACGAGTGAGTTAAAGGATGAGTCAGAGTTACTCGTTCTGGCACTAAAAGGCTTTAAAAAATGAGAAATGAAGCTCTCGTACCTGAATTCTTCGCTCCACTTCAATCAAACTTTTCAAACATCTTTAAACTTGCAGAATCTGGTGCGCGGACTTTGTTGTAGTCGCCTGTTCACCCGGATTTGACCTTCTTTGACCTTCCTGCTCTTGTCGAGGGCGAGATGAACCGTACGGTATGGCATCCTGTCGGGCCGAGGCAACACGTTTGTCCGAGCTAGCGTTTCTTTTTTGCCGCTGTCCTTTTCGATCAATACCGAGGCCAGACTTCTGCGCGAGACCTTCTGAAGCGAAGCGAGAAAGGTCACTGGCTTTTCACAGCGTTTTCATTCAGGAAGTGCACGATGTATGGATTGTAAACAAGAATATGGGAGGTTATTGTACGCGATGTCGGCGTTTCTCACACAGCAGACAAACATTTCACAGCGTGAGTCGTGTCGACATTCTGAGATTCACTAAATGAGCTAGAATGGATAAAAGGTTTGTTGGTGGTCCATGTGTTGCTATGGTTTTTCTTCAGGCGACGTAAAGCTACAATTTTGGGCAGAAATAAATCAATTTTTCGAGACGAACACAAATTGTAATTGGGATTTTATTTGCGACGATATGAATATTTCAATCAAATGTAAATGGTCTTGCACTGATATGAATATCATTTTTTTCTCTATCCACATCATTTATAGGACTAACTAACACAACATATAACGGAAGATTTAATTCTTTAAAAAGTTGCACCTTTTTTCATAGTTTTGACCGGGGTGCGACTTATACTTATATTTATACTTATATACTTATACTCCGGAGTGACTTATATGTGATATTATTTGTTATGTTCACACTTGCAACTGCATTTCATACTCCAGTGCGACTTATATATGTATTTTTCTTCTCTATTATGCATTTTTTGGCTGGTGCGACTTATACTCAGGTGCGACTTATACTCGGATGCGACTTATACTCCGGGAAATACGGTACATTAAGCATTCGGATAATCATGCTTGCTCCTTTCCTTCCAGGATCGACACCACTCGTGTGGAGTTCACCATTTCGCTCAGAGAAAACTGGTCTCTGCCCTTCTTTGCTCTACAAGTGGCCACGATCACGTGCTATCTCCGGCCTCAGCTCTCCGCCTTACAACAGGTACATATATATATATATATACACTTGTTTCACCGCAACCTAGACGACGTTTGATCAAAACCCTGTACAGTCATTTAGAGTATTCTCACTCATCCAATCAACGCAATTGCTGTGTCTCCTCAGCTTGATTAAACTGCACTTATGGAGCCACTCGGAGGTCATTAAACTCTCACTGTGTGTTTTCCTTTGCGTTGTTTCTTTTACAGAAGGTGATGGTGTGGCTGATGTACGTGACCACATTGTGCTTCTGCTTGACGTGGCAGTTCAATCAGTTCATCCTGCTGGTTCAAGCGCTCATCATTTACACTCTGGACTGTACGGACTTCTTGTCAACCAAACAGGTGTGGTACTGTGTTTAAGTCGAGAGGGCGGGGCTGTTCAGTTAGATTCTCCAGAGGGGCCGTGGCCTCTGGGCCCCTCGACATGCCACCACTTTGACATCGTCCCAAGGACTATCCACAACACGAGATCTGTTCCTTCATTATGAAATAACTACTGCATATTAGACTTGAATACAATACAAAAAGCTTTACCAACGCTGCTCTCGCCAATCCAGCACTGAACCAGAATGAAACTAAGAGAATAAACCAACCGGGGCTGAACTAGTAACTAAACTGACCCAGGATTAAACTTGTAAACAAACCATATTGTTTTTAACATTTGGAGGATGGGTCGCGGGCTGGATTAAACCTTTTGAGGGCACGATCTGGCCCCTGGGCCTTGAACAGCCCTGCTATAGGACATTGTGTCAGGCTAATGAATATCATATTGAATGATCTAGATTGTAGATTGTTTTAAACAAAATAAAAACAGTTTTCAGTATTGTTTTCAACATAACAGACTTTTAATCCGTGCCCATTAACACATAAAAAGACTGTAGAGCTCACATACTGTATTTTCTGGACTATAAGTCGCTCTGGAGTATAAATCGCACCAGCCAAAAAATGCATGATATAGAAAAAAAGAAACTAGACAATGAACTGTGGTTCATAACCCTAACCCAAGTGTCTGGTATGTTAACGTAACATATGAACAGTTATTCAGATAACTATAGCATAAAGAACATGCTAACAAGTTTACCAAAGCATCAGTTTTACCCCAAATCACTAAATCCACTGAATTCTTCTTCCTCTGTGTTACTTCTAAACAACTCCACAAACTCCAGAGGAAGTGCAGATTCTTCTTCTGCGTCGCTTAGAGCCTAGAGCGCCCTCTTGTGGTTGTCAGTGTGAAAACAATCAACATATGAAATGCGGTTGCCAGTGTGAAAATAAGAAATAATATCACATATAAGTCGCTCTGGAGTATAAGTCGACCATACTATGAAAAAATTAGCAACTTCCGGAAATCACTGTATATAATTGACATGAATGAATCTCGACCTTGACTAAAGTTTGTGAATATGATTTTTGTTGCTGTTATTATTTCAATGTTTCTGATTGACAGGTGACCACCTTGTATCTGGTTCAAGTCAGCGGTCTCCTGAGCGTGTGGCTTCTTCAGTTCTGTAACTCCATGATACTTGGATCGCTGGTTTTGAGCTTTATCGTTGCCACACTTTTTGTCCGACATTGGCAGGTAGTGTTGATATTTACTATGTACCAGTAACAGTATTTCCTGTTATGCAAATCGTGCAGCCGTAAAGGTCGCGATGACGATGCGCTCAGAAAAGGAGGAAAACGAGTTGAAATTGTTGCCCAGCTTTCATCACGTTGCATAATGGCAGCAGCATATATTATTTATGTTTACATGGAAAACACGATCTGATCCCCGGCGTTATCCGATTATTGAAATGGCACGTTAACGGGTGCATCTGATCCGAGTAATCTGATTTCTTTCTGATTGTTTTGACAACGCAAATTACAACGCCAAACTGATGTGGCAAAGACCAAAAATAAAAGAGAAAATGAAAAATAATAAAATACTTAATTAGGCCTGTATTTTATATTCAAGTTACTCCAAAGAAAAATCACAAATAAACTGACTTTAAAAAATAAAAAAAATTATAATTTCATCTCTTGTACTTACATAAACACACACCAAAATTAGATTTAATTATTTAAATTAATTAGGCCTGTATTTTATAATCCACAGTTACTCTAAAAATCCAAAATTAACTGGCTTTTTTTTTTTTTTTTGTAACTGTCATTATTTCATATAATTGTGCTTGTAAACACACACCAAAATCTGATTATTTAAATTAAATTATTATAAATCAATTAGGCCTGTAAATCCACAAATAAACTGACATTTGTTCATTTTATTTTTTATATTTTTATTCTCATTATTTTATCCCCTGTGCATGTAAACACACACCAAAATCAGATTTAATTATTGGGTTTTCTGATTATTCTCATAGATTTTTCAGCCACGGGGATGCACCCTGTAGATTCAGCTTAGCAGCGCAACAATCATATATTATTTATCGTGGGCTGTAAATGTAAGAACGTAAGAGAACAGGATCAATAACTCAATAATACTGTAGTTGTAGCGCTACTTCCACAACGCAAAATGTTCGTGAAGGTCGTTCAGGTCAATTAAATAACAGGCGGAATTGACAAAGCTGCTTGGAAAGATCAAACATTTTCAATTTAAAAGGTCCAAACGACTATTTTATTAGATGTTTTCTCATAATACAAGTAATCGTTGTAAACACTGAGTAAACCTTGAGCTGATCCTTGTGTTATTGCGTCGTGTTTCGAAGGCGTCACTAACAGTTGGTGATTGGTAACAGCAAATTGTCTCCCTAATTGGGGTAACGAACGTGTGCATTTTGTTTTCTTCCAGTCGAATCTAAAAACAGGACGTTTTCTAGTTCGCGCGGGCAAGCTTCTTCTTCACACCGCCGCGGTCCTCCTCCTCACCGTCGCCATCAACTGTCTGGCCAAGGTACTTCCTCCTTTTTTTGTCCCTTTTTTCTTTTGCCACATAATATAAAACATACATATATTTGTGCGTTACAGAGGGCACTGCAGCTCAAGTCGGACGAGCACATCTTCAAATTTATCAAGTCAAAAATTGGCCTCGGAGTGACCAGGTATGATCGATAACACGGCGTAGCGCAACGCGGTGATTCCTGTGCATCCTCGTTTCCTTTCGCCGCAGAGACTGTAAATGATGAAAAGCAACACAGCAGAAGTGCTAGCGATAATTTACAAGCCGTTCATTCATCCGGGCGTCTTATTACTGTCATTTACGGCTGTATTTCAGTGCGTCTCGTTAAATTATCACGCAGCTTTTACCGCCAAAATAAAGCTCCAAACAGGGTTGTGTTTTAGCGCTGTTGTTTATTTATTGAATGTGTTTTCATGTCAGGCAATAGTGAAATTAACGTCCTTGATTCACTTCAATTCACACTAGATAGATACAATTCCTCTACTATGAAAAATAAATGAACAGGATAAATGGTTAAATGTGAATTAGGGTTGCACGATATTGGAAACGATTGCGATATTTTTGGGATATTTTATACGTTTTGGTACAATAATGAATCATTTTAATTCATTCAATCATAATGCAATAAATAGAAATGTATATATAGTTGTGAATGTTGTTTAAGTGATATGCAAAATTTCTAAATCATGCATATCGTTTTACATATATCAAGAGCTGTTTCAAAATTTAAAAAATCACTTTTGTCTAATAATATATTACTAATTGGGATACTACTAGAAATATATCAAGATTATTTTTTGTCATTAATCAAATTCTGTCCAAATAAAAGTGTTGCATTGAGAGAATCAAGATTAAATCAAGGTTATTTAGTAGTTTATGGGAAAAGAAATGCATTCTGCTTTTTAAAATTTAAACGCACACATTTAAATTTTAGGTAGATACATTAATTATTGCGTCGGCCAATATTGCGATATCAATACTTTTGCAGCCCGAAAAAGCAAGTATTTCTATTCTCTTTACGTGACTCATATTAGCCGAACATTTATCACGTTCCTGTCTGTTCCTCTGGCTCCGTCGCACGCATCTGGACCATCTGTGTCTGTATTATCCACTTAAAGCGCCCCCTACAGGTCGGACAACTCATTCAACCAAAATGCAGTTAAGATAAATACATTTTGAATTTTGCTAAAAATTATTAAAATATTATCACAGAATAGCAAATGTTTTAGGTTTATAATTCCACTTCCTGTTTGTAATTGGTGACATCACACCAGGAAATCACCCGGCAAACACTTCTCACATTTTTCTAATTTTACAAATAAAAATGAATTAGAGCGACTTTATTGTGTTGAATTAATGTTTAGTGAGTCAAAAATGTGTTTCGTTGTGCAATTTCTGCATAAACTTTGACTGGAATGAGTCATGTCACTTCATGTGATGTCACTTCCTGTCATTTTCTACAGATTTTTCTCCACAAATACCGCCTCGATTGGTGTAAAACTATAATTTCTATGTTCAGCAGCTACAAATACTCCAAATAAAGTCAAAATTAATTAATCATTAAAACATGTCACACGCACTTTAAAGTTGAATTTGCGTGTGTCCCCTTTACACGTCACTTCCTGTCATTTTCTTCAGAATTTTCAACATTTTCTCCACAAACACCTACTCGATTACTGCAAAACTATAATTTATATATTCACCTGGTATAAACACACCAAATACAGTCCAAATGAGTGAATGGTGAAAACCCGTCATAGGCACTTCAAGCACAGACTGTGTTGCGGCTCCGGGAGCGTGAGCCCGTGTGAATAATAGATGCCGGCGGACCTGCCATCGATCAGATAGTGCCAGCGAACAGAGCGCCTCAGCCACCGGGTAGCTGCTCCGGGGTGGCAGATAACACACGCCACACAACTGCGCCTTCAATTATTCACGAAGCGCCGGCAAATGCACTGCTTCTGCTCTTCTACTCCATATCGCTCATGTTTTTGTGGCGACGCTGTTTTTCTTTCTTTCTTTCTTTCTTTTTTTCTTTTGCCTGTTGTTGATTTTTCTTTATGATATTTCAATTCTCATTTCCATTACGTCTGCCTTCAACTGTCAGCCACAGAAATTCCAATCCTAAACTCTTTCAGGCTTGTCAAAATGTGCTTTTTATTGTTCGTACATGATGAAAACGTCCTTCTGTTTCGGTCTTATCTCTGTGTACAGTATGTTGATTCTGTGATAACATTGTACTGCATGTGTATGTTGTCCCTTCTATGAAATATACAATTAATATAAAAGCTGTAAAATGCTCCTACTCGTTTAACAACAGCAATAGAATTAAGGTGCGTTCACACTTGTCATTATTCGGTCCTAAATGGAGCCCATTTTAGTCTTGATCGGGACTTGGTTTTGTCTTGTTATAGTCTTTGTTTAGACCTGGTTTAGTCCTGGTTTAGTGCTGTTTAGTTACAAATTTAGTCCTGGTTTAATTACAGGTTTAGTCCTGGTTTAGTCCTGGTTTAATTACAGCTTTAGTCCTGGTTTAGTCCTGGTTTAATTACAAATTTAGTCCTGGTTTAATTACAGGTTTAGTCCTGGTTTAGTCCTGATTTAGTCCTGGTTTAATTACAGCTTTAGTCCTGGTTCAGTCCAGGTTTAGTCCTGGTTTAATTACAGGTTAATTACAGGTTATTCAGTCCCCTTGTAATTGCTGATGAGGAGATGATTCTACTTTCTGGATATATATGGCATATAAATAAGAACATATGACCTAATATTTAAATTATACATACAGCATTCATTCATCTGAACAAACAATTTTATTATATATACTGTATATTAAACATATACAGGAAAGAGAAGGTAATGAAGTCGTGTTATAAAAAATTTAATTTATAATTCCGCTTCCTGTTTGTAATTGATGACATCACACTGGGAAATTACTCTGCAAACACAGAGCTCATCTAATGTCATCATTTTTTCATTTTGACAAATATAAACTTTATTTTGTTGAATTTATGTTTAAAGAGTCAAAAAAGTTGTTTCTTTGAGTAATGTATGCATAAACTTTGACTGGACTGTCATGTCCGCGTTGTGATGTCACTTCCTGTCATTTTCTTTAGATTTTTTAGCTTCTTCTCCACAAATACCTGCTCGATTGGTGTTAAACTATCATTTATATGTACAACAGGTACGAATACACCAAATAAAGTCAAAATTAATAAATCATAAAAACTCGTCACAGGCACAAGAAAACCCTACATACATAATTTACCCTTTATTTATTTAAACATTATGGCTTTTGTTTGTGAATGAGTGATCAGCAGTCGTAGTTAGAGGCAGCCACGCCTACATCGAGCACACAGGGACAAAAACGCTACGCAAGACTCACATTATTGTCACAGATCATATTTGAATACATTATGTGGGACAATAAAGGATTATCTTATCTTATCTTAAATATTACATCCGTTCTGTCCGTTTTGCAGAGACTTTGACGCAGGCCTGTACCTGTGCGAGGAGGCGTTTGGAGTGCTGCCCCTGGACACGCTGGACCGGCTGGCCGGGACCCTGCTGCTGTACCCTTACGTGGTCACGCTGCTGCTGCTCGCCGGCGCCTTCACCGTGACCGCCATGCAGAACCTCAGGTACGCTGGGAAGTATGGTGTTCAAGTCCTTTTGGGAAAGTCTGAAACGACTGCGAAGTTTAACTCAAGATCAATCAACGTCAAAATAATGATCGAATGTTTATTTCAGTTTGAACAGTTGTAATGAGCAAATCTCTAAAACAAAATAAAAACATATAGATTATTAAAAAACAAATAGACCTTCCTATGAATGTTTGTTATTATGTCAAAGAATGTGGTTTTCTGTAGTGCATGGTATTCATATTTCAATATTCTCTGAAATGTTAATACTCCGGTAAAATGTTAAAATGTGCACTTTGAAATGAAGGTTGATTTTGATCTAATCTAATTGCAATATTGTTTTATTGTTTTGCAACACTCAGCTTTCAGCCCTAGTGTTGTGTCTTTTCTTCACTGGGAAAAATATAGAAACGCTACATTTTTCTTTTTGCTCCCATTTTTCATGAGCTGAACTCAAAGATATGAAACTTTTTCTATTTACACAAAAGACCTATTTCTCACAAATAGTGTTCACAAATTTGTCAAAATCAGTTTTACTGAGCAATTAATATACCTCACCTCTCAGGGGTCAGAACCAGAATCAGAAAAGGTTTATTGCCCTTTTCAACGAACAGAATTCACAAACAATGAACAATGATAAAAGCAAGATATATCCAATAAAATAAGGCATGCATGAAAGAAAAAAAACACTATTAAGATAAAAATATCACGTGGCATATGTGGCATGAATATTGCACAGGTGTGCCTTAGGCTGGATATGATAAAAGGCCACGTGTTCAGAACCTGGAGCACGTGGCCGTATACGCTGATCCAGAGCATCCCAAACATGCTCAATGAGTGACAGGTCAAGTGAGTCAAGTGACCGACACACACACACACACACACCTTCACACCTACACACACCTACACACACACACACACACACACACACACACACACACACACACACCTTCACACCTACACACACCTACACACACACACACACACACACACACACACACACACACACACACACACCTTCACACCTACACACACCTACACACACACACACACACACACACACACCTACACACACCTACACACACACACACACACACACACACACACACACACACACCTTCACACCTACACACACACACACACACACCTTCACACCTACAAACACCTACACACACACACACACACCTTCACACCTACACACACCTACACACACCTACACACACACACACACACACACACACCTTCACACCTACACACACCTACACACCTACACACACACACACACACACACCTTCACACCTACACACACCTACACACACACACACACACACACCTTCACACCTACACACACCTACACACACACACACACACCTTCACACCTACACACACCTACACACCTACACACACACACACACACACACACCTTCACACCTACACACACCTACACACACACACACACACACACACACCTTCACACCTACACACACCTACACACCTACACACACACACACACACACGTACACACACGTACACACACACTCACACACACACGTACACACACACACACCTACACACACACACACACACTCACATACACACACACACACACACACACACACACACGTACACACACACTCACACACTGACATACACACACACACACACCTACACACACACGTACACACACACACGTACACACACGTACACACACACTCACATACACACACTCACATACACACACAGGATCAGGGTGTACTACAGTGTATATTTTGAGCATATCCCAGTAATTATGAAGATGGAGAGTTCGCTTAGCACTGATTACACATTTATTACTAGCCTTATATGCTTATGATGCTTCCAGGAAATCTATATAAATCTATATAAATCTATGTTCCAGCAGCTATTCTGACCAAACTAAGTCCCCAATAATGTTCATTAACGACATCCTTTTCGCTCTAACTTCCAGTCTTTGCTTTCACACACTTAAAAAGCGAAAGGGAACAGCCTTTTCCCTCAACACCAATTAATTCTAGTGTTTGGACATATTTTGATCATTCACTGGAGAGCGTCCGATTGGCTGCTTTTCCGCCATCATTCATTTTTAATGATTCCGCAGCGCCGTGATGAAGGCTTGAGTGCATTTTCATTTTCGGGGCAAGTCGGTCGGAGTAGACGGTGTAATGCGAGTAAATGAAACGTCCCTGTGCACGACGGCGGACGAATCGCCGCTCGAAAACACGCGGAGAACATTAGGTTAACCATCAGGAAGCGGACGCAGCGGGTCGTCCACGCCGCTGTGCCGTGTGGTCAAAACACTTTCACTTCACGCTCAGAAAAAAAAAAACACCAGAATATTCCACTCGCCGCTGCCTACGGTGCGAGGCGAGGGGCCGGCACTGAAGCACGCGCATTAGCATATCCGCTCGCCCTCTGCCGCAGGAGACGCCCGGAATACTAACCTCACAGAACAAAAAGGCTATTTGCCAATTCAGGAATTAATTGAATCTACTTTACCCCACGTCACGTCGGGAGAAGCGGCATATATCGGATTTGTATTCAAATAAGAGGACGGCGTCGGTCTTATCTGTGAGCGCGGAGGCCAGACGGCAGCGGTGACATCATCGCCCCGGGGCCCTCTCACCGAGCGTTTGTTCACCGCTGACTCCGGCGGACAGGCTGTGGTGGGAGTCTGCACGCCGAACGCCAGATATCTGAATAACACCGCCGCGCCGTATTAATTCCACCTACCTGTCCTTCTGTCTCGGCCGCCATGTTTTATGTATCGTGTCTTCTGTGTCGCGTCTTCTGTGTCACATCTACATGGAGTTATACACAGACCGTCACCTCGATTCTGGAGCCCAGAAACTAGACTTCCTGTCTCTGCGAACACTAACATTGTTATTGATCGTCATCATGGTAATTTGTTATTGAAATAAATGAAAAAAATATATCATATTAAGCCCTAACCCCTAACCTAACCCCTAACCTTAACCTTAACCCTAACCCCTAACCTTAACCCTAACCCTAACCCTAACCCTAACCCTAACCTTAACCCTAACCCCTAACCTTAACCTTAACCCTAACCCCTAACCTTAACCCTAACCCCTAACCTAACCCTAACCTTAACCCTAACCCCTAACCTAACCCTAACCTTAACCCTAACCCCTAACCTTAACCTTAACCCTAACCCCTAACCTTAACCCTAACCCCTAACCTAACCCTAACCTTAACCCTAACCCCTAACCTTAACCTTAACCCTAACCCCTAACCTTAACCCTAACCCCTAACCTAACCTTTCTGTATCGTGTCTTCTGTATCGCGTCTCCTGTATCGTGTCTTCTGTATCGTGTCTTCTGTATCGTGTCTTCTGTATCGTGTCTTCTGTATCGTGTCTTCTGTATCGCGTCTTCTGTATCGCGTCTTCTGTATCGTGTCTCCTGTATCGTGTCTTCTGTATCGCGTCTTCTGTATCGTGTCTCCTGTATCGTGTCTTCTGTATCGCGTCTTCTGTATCGTGTCTCCTGTATCGTGTCTTCTGTATCACGTCTTCTGTATCGCGTCTTCTGTATCGTGTCTCCTGTATCGTGTCTTCTGTATCGCGTCTTCTGTATCGTGTCTCCTGTATCGTATCTCCTGTAACGTGTCTTCTGTATCACGTCTCCTGTATCGTGTCTCCTGTATCGTGTCTTCTGTATCGCGTCTTCTGTATCGTGTCTCCTGTATCGTGTCTTCTGTATCGCGTCTTCTGTATCGTGTCTCCTGTATCGTGTCTTCTGTATCACGTCTTCTGTATCGCGTCTTCTGTATCGTGTCTTCTGTATCACGTCTTCTGTATCGCGTCTTCTGTATCGTGTCTCCTGTATCGTGTCTTCTGTATCGCGTCTTCTGTATCGTGTCTCCTGTATCGTATCTCCTGTAACGTGTCTTCTGTATCACGTCTCCTGTATCGTGTCTCCTGTATCGTGTCTTCTGTATCGCGTCTTCTGTATCGTGTCTCCTGTATCGTGTCTTCTGTATCACGTCTTCTGTATCGCGTCTTCTGTATCGTGTCTCCTGTATCGTGTCTTCTGTATCGCGTCTTCTGTATCGTGTCTCCTGTATCGTGTCTTCTGTATCGCGTCTTCTGTATCGTGTCTCCTGTATCGTATCTCCTGTAACGTGTCTTCTGTATCACGTCTCCTGTATCGTGTCTCCTGTATCGTGTCTTCTGTATCGCGTCTTCTGTATCGTGTCTCCTGTATCGTGTCTTCTGTATCACGTCTTCTGTATCGCGTCTTCTGTATCGTGTCTCCTGTATCGTGTCTTCTGTATCGCGTCTTCTGTATCGTGTCTCCTGTATCGTGTCTTCTGTATCGCGTCTTCTGTATCGTGTCTCCTGTATCGTATCTCCTGTAACGTGTCTTCTGTATCACGTCTCCTGTATCGTGTCTCCTGTATCGTGTCTTCTGTATCGCGTCTTCTGTATCGTGTCTCCTGTATCGTGTCTTCTGTATCACGTCTTCTGTATCGCGTCTTCTGTATCGTGTCTCCTGTATCGTGTCTTCTGTATCGCGTCTTCTGTATCGTGTCTCCTGTATCGTGTCTTCTGTATCGCGTCTTCTGTATCGTGTCTCCTGTATCGTATCTCCTGTAACGTGTCTCCTGTGTCACGTCTTCTGTGTCACCTCCTCAGCCCGCCGAAAGCAGCAGAAGACGAGAAGAGGCGAGCGGCGGCGGCGGCGTTTCGACCGGACGTGGCGTACAATCTTTTGCACACAGCGTTCTTTGGCGCGCTCGCCTTCAGCACCATGAGGTAAGGCTGGTAGAATCGCTGGTTTTATGCACTTCCCGCTTCCCGGGGAGACCTGCGGCCTAAACGCGCGGCGGAGCGGCGCTGGAGAATGCGTTCCGTCCCCTAAAAGCCCGATTTATTTTTTTCTTTTAGCAGCAGAACTCTTAAGTGCCTCTTACATCACTGAATTGGTCTTCTTTAGTCGTGATCGGGAGCCTTGCACCGGGCGCTGTGATATGTGGTGGAGCCCGGCAGGAGCATAATAGTATAGCATTTAGTTTAATTAGACTCATCCTGATAATAATAATATCATCATCTCAATAACATCACTTGAATTTAGTATTCAACCCACTGATAATAAGGTTAAGATATGATAGAAGTCTCAATAAAGAAGCTGCTCTTGCTTTCTCTACCCTTTCACCCATCAAACTCTCCTACAGCTGACCACAAGACACTATCATGATCTATTGTATTAGTTAAAGGTGCACTATGTAACTTTTCTGATGGTCCTCCCACCTGTTTGTCTCCAAGGAGATGTCATTTATTTTCCTGGAGCAGTACTGCATTACAATTTAAACATATCTATCATTTATTTTTAGAGTTGTAGGTGTTTTTTTTGCTCAGAAATACATTGCATTTACATGTATTCCGCTCAGAATTTCTGGACTGAGATTAACAAAGTTCTCCAGAACTATGTATTTGGGCTTCAAACCTCCTGCCATGGCCACAGTAAATAGATACCTTTGGAATTTGGCAGTGGGGAAGAACGCCATCAATATTTATTTATTTTTGCCAGAAATTAAGGACTGGATTGAGATTATGATTGACATTCAAAAATGTTTAAAAAATTACATTCTGACTTAATTTGAAGTAGATTTTAGACTAAATGAAACTTTTATGTTAATTTAAATGTGCCCTAACTCTATGACATTGAACGGTGTATATTGTTTGTATTTGTATTTATTTTATTTTTATTTTTGTCCATCGCTTCTGACACGTTTCACCTGTGCATAACAAAAGCTTCAACTAAACCCGGGTCCGTTTGGAGGGCGAGGTCAGGGCGAGGTCAGGGCGAGGTCAAGGCGAGGTCAGGGCGAGGTCAGGGCGAGGTCAGGGCGAGGTCAGGGCGAGGTCAAGGCGAGGTCAGGGCGAGTTCAGGGCGAGGTCAGGGCAAGGTCAGGGCGAGGCTGAAGAAGCTGAAGAAGCTGAAGAGGCTGAAGAAGCTGAAGAAGCTGAAGAAGCTGAAGAAGCTGAAGAGGCTGAAGTGGCTGAAGAAGCTGAAGAAACTGAAGAAGCTGAAGAGGCTGAAGAGGCTAAAGAGGCTAAAGAAGCTGAAGAGGCTGAAGAGGCTGAAGAAGCTGAAGAGGTTGAAGAGGCTGAAGAGGTTGAAGAGGCTGAAGAAGCTGAAGAAGCTGAAGAGGCTAAAGAAGCTGAAGAGGCTGAAGAGGTTGAAGAGGCTGAAGAAGCTGAAGAAGCTGAAGAAGCTGAAGAGGTTGAAGAGGCTGAAGAGGTTGAAGAAGCTGAAGAAGCTGAAGAGGCTGAAGAGGCTGAAGAAGCTGAAGAGGCTGAAGAGGCTGAAGAAACTGAAGAAGCTGAAGAGGCTGAAGAAGCTGAAGAGGCTGAAGAGGCTGAAGAAGCTGAAGAGGCTGAAGAGGCTGAAGAGGCTGAAGAAGCTGAAGAGGCTGAAGAAGCTGAAGAGGCTGAAGAAGCTGAAGAGGCTGAAGAGGCTGAAGAGGCTGAAGAGGCTGAAGAAGCTGAAGAGGCTGAAGAGGCTGAAGAAGCTGAAGAGGCTGAAGAGGTTGAAGAGGCTGAAGAAGCTGAAGAGGTTGAAGAGGCTGAAGAGGCTGAAGAAGCTGAAGAGGCTGAAGAGGCTGAAGAAGCTGAAGAAGCTGAAGAAGCTGAAGAAGCTGAAGAGGTTGAAGAGGCTGAAGAGGTTGAAGAAGCTGAAGAAGCTGAAGAGGCTGAAGAGGCTGAAGAAGCTGAAGAGGCTGAAGAGGCTGAAGAAGCTGAAGAGGCTGAAGAAGCTGAAGAGGCTGAAGAGGCTGAAGAAGCTGAAGAGGCTGAAGAGGCTGAAGAGGCTGAAGAAGCTGAAGAGGCTGAAGAGGCTGAAGAAGCCGAAGAGGCCGAAGAGGCCGAAGAGGCCGAAGAGGCTGAAGAAGCTGAAGAGGCTGAAGAAGCTGAAGAGGCTGAAGAGGCTGAAGAGGCTGAAGAAGCTGAAGAGGCTGAAGAGGCTGAAGAAGCTGAAGAGGCTGAAGAGGCTGAAGAGGTTGAAGAGGCTGAAGAGGCTGAAGAAACTGAAGAAGCTGAAGAGGCTGAAGAGGTTGAAGAGGCTGAAGAGGTTGAAGAAGCTGAAGAAGCTGAAGAGGCTGAAGAGGCTGAAGAAGCTGAAAAGGCTGAAGAGGCTGAAGAGGCTGAAGAAACTGAAGAAGCTGAAGAGGCTGAAGAGGTTGAAGAGGCTGAAGAGGTTGAAGAAGCTGAAGAAGCTGAAGAGCCTGAAGAGGCTGAAGAAGCTGAAGAGGCTGAAGAGGCTGAAGAGGCTGAAGAGGCTGAAGAGGCTGAAGAGGCTGAAGAAGCTGAAGAGGCTGAAGAGGCTGAAGAAGCTGAAGAGGCTGAAGAGGCTGAAGAAGCCGAAGAGGCCGAAGAGGCCGAAGAAGCTGAAGAGGCTGAAGAAGCTGAAGAGGCTGAAGAAGCTGAAGAGGCTGAAGAGGCTGAAGAAGCCGAAGAAGCCGAAGAGGCCGAAGAGGCCGAAGAGGCTGAAGAAGCTGAAGAGGCTGAAGAAGCTGAAGAGGCTGAAGAGGCTGAAGAGGCTGAATAAGCTGAAGAGGCTGAAGAGGCTGAAGAAGCTGAAGAGGCTGAAGAGGCTGAAGAAGCTGAAGAGGCTGAAGAGGTTGAAGAGGCTGAAGAGGCTGAAGAAACTGAAGAAGCTGAAGAGGCTGAAGAGGCTGAAGAGGTTGAAGAGGCTGAAGAGGTTGAAGAAGCTGAAGAAGCTGAAGAAGCTGAAGAGGCTGAAGAGGCTGAAGAAGCTGAAGAGGCTGAAGAGGCTGAAGAGGCTGAAGAAACTGAAGAAGCTGAAGAAGCTGAAGCTGAAGAGGTTGAAGAGGCTGAAGAGGTTGAAGAAGCTGAAGAAGCTGAAGAGCCTGAAGAGGCTGAAGAAGCTGAAGAGGCTGACGAGGCTGAAGAGGCTGACGAGGCTGAAGAGGCTGAAGAAGCTGAAGAGGCTGAAGAGGCTGAAGAAGCTGAAGAGGCTGAAGAGGCTGAAGAAGCTGAAGAGGCTGAAGAGGCTGAAGAAGCTGAAGAAGCCGAAGAGGCCGAAGAGGCCGAAGAAGCTGAAGAGGCTGAAGAAGCTGAAGAGGCTGAAGAGGCTGAAGAGGCCGTCAGCGTCCACAGGCAACATCTCTATATTTGTCTGTTAAAGACTTTCTAACAGCAGTATTCACTTGGACGTAGTTGTACTATTATTATATCAAAACATCAGGAAATAACAAATTTTTTCACAACATGTCGGCGTCACAGTGAATGGAGAGTTTAAATGTGTTTTCCATCTTATCAAAGAGGTAATTTAATGATGCGTGTGCTAAGTACAAACCACACGCAGGAAATAACTACTGTGTACTGGCCAAACCCCAGAGGCTCAACTCTAAGTCATCAGTCACATGTGAGGATGGACTGTAACGGCTCATCGCCCATAAAAATATAAGTTTAAATACGTAATAAGTACGAACATATGAGAAAACATAATAAGCTTCAACCTACTTATTATCATTGAACACAAACGAGAAGTCACACATTTCTGTTGATAAAATGCTCTGATGACAATAATTCTACAGCAGTTACAGTTATTTCACTGTGTTTAATAAGAATACACTCCAACGCACCAACTACACTGTAAAAATAAAGTTTAAAAAAAGGGGCGGAGCTTTGTCCTGGAGCGTCTTCCAGCTCAACCACGGCGTCTTCACTTTCACACTCTGCTGCTCTTTGTCACTTTTGTGACAACGTTGTTTTTGTTCTTTCTCAAATAAGTTCTTTCTGTCAAAAACACAACACTTGCATTTATTTATTTACAAACCCATTTGACGCACAATTATCACGGCGCGCTGAACTCTGCAGACAGACATTTTCTCTGGCGCTACTTTAATTGCCTTTAAAAAACTGACAAGTGGCTTTTTTGTTTGTTTTTTTGAATGGATTGCTATGAATTAGTCAAAAAGGAACAAAAGAGCTGTTACTTTACGCCGGTGCAGAAGTCATCAATAAGCACTTACTGATTCTTCTGTGCGCCGCTTGTTCTCCTGATGCGTGTCACTCTTGCTCAGGATGAAGTACCTCTGGACGGGTCACATGTGCGCCGTGGCGGCCTTCGGCGTGTGCGGGACGGAGATCTGGACGCTCATGTTCAACACACTCCGGTGCAACAGTAGATTCTTGGTACGTGAGATGAATGATGTCAGTTTGTTTGAGTGTTCGTCAGGTGTGATTACAATGAACTGCACATTTGTCTGATGGAAACTGTAGCGTGTGGCTCAGTGGTTGGAATGTTGGCTCACATGCAGGTGTTTGTGTGCACTGTATTTTTAAATCATTTGATGTCAAGAGAACAATTTATACACAAAGGGCTTTACAGAACAAGAAAATATGCATTAATATCAAGAAAAAAGATAAATAATTACTATAAAATGTACTTTAACACAGAAGAAGGCAGATAAAACCAGCAGGAGGCCGGCCCCTGAGCTCCATGTTTAGTCCTGACTCTGAGCACCAGCAGGAGGCCGGCCCCTGAGCTCCATGTCTAGTCCTGACTCTGAGCACCAGCAGAAGGTCGGCCCCTGAGCTCCATGTTTATTCCTGTCTCTGGCACCAGCAGGAGGCCGGCCCCTGAGCTCCATGTTTAGTCCTGACTCTGAGCACCAGCAGGAGGCCGGCCCCTGAGCTCCATGTTTAGTCCTGACTCTGAGCACCAGCAGGAGGCCGGCCCCTGAGCTCCATGTTTAGTCCTGACTCTGAGCACCAGCAGGAGGCCGGCCCCTGAGCTCCATGTTTAGTCCTGACTCTAAGCACCAGCAGGAGGCCGGCCCCTGAGCTCCATGTTTAGTCCTGACTCTGAGCACCAGCAGAAGGTCGGCCCCTGAGCTCCATGTTTATTCCTGTCTCTGGCACCAGCAGAAGGTCGGCCCCTGAGCTCCATTTTTATTCCTGTCTCTGGCACCAGCAGGAGGCCGGCCCCTGAGCTCCATGTTTAATCCTGTCTCTGGCACCAGCAGGAGGCCGGCCCCTGAGCTCCATGTTTAATCCTGTCTCTGGCACCAGCAGGAGGCCGGCCCCTGAGCTCCATGTTTAATCCTGTCTCTGGCACCAGCAGGAGGCCGGCCCCTGAGCTCCTCAAATGGTTCATATGGCTCTAACGTGTCAGAGATGGTTCGTCCCTTGGTAACGCCGTATCCACCAACACTTGCTAAAACCAACTAATCCGCCTGTAACACTAGTTTGATTTAGGCCTTTTAGCTTTAATTTGTGGACGAGATTAATGTAATTTAATTTAAAATTGAGTAATGAATCTGGCTCATAAAACCCATGCTTTTCTCACAGCACAAATACTAGTACTTTTTACTGTGAAATTGGAAAATTCAGGCATATTGATGTTATACCGACCTAATATAAAAGTTCCAGGTGTAATTAAAGGTGTGGAGGCTCATCGCAATTACATCCAATGCAGAATTTTTGATGATTCACTTTGTCATTCAACAAATTCGACATTGTCAAGTGTTTTGTGGCCCTATGCCCCGTATACGTTTCAAAATGCGGCCCTTGGTGAAAAAAGTTTGGACACCCCTACACTACACGTTTGTAACAGGCCGGAGGGGAACGCGGGCGAACCATGCAGCTGTTTCACTCTTGTCAGTACAGTCCAAGCAGCAGAGACACGAGTGGCCACCAGGGGTCAGTGTGTGCCTGATGTGGCGGCTGCAGACGGTATAGTTCCTGCTGCTCTCTTCTGCCACTTATCTCCTCCTTATCTCATTCGCTCCTCATCTTAAAATGTATAATTTCGGCGTGATTTTCTTGGTCCGACTCCGGGATTGACTGTGGCTGATTCGATTATGTCCTGACACTTCATCCGAGCTGTTTTCTCTTTCGTGTTTCTGCAGTTGAGGCTCGTGACGTGTGCGGTTCCTCTGGTGATGATGGGCTGCCTGTATCATAAGGTATGTCATGTTCGCTCGTCGTCACGGGCGTTGTCATGGTCTTGTTTGAAAGTTACTGTACTGCGAAACGGGACGCCAAACGCCAACTTTACTTGTTTTATTTGACCGCACATTGTTTTTTTGGTTAATGAATGTTGTTTCATTTATTTACTCGCTTAATTCTTTATTTTTTATTATTTTTGTATTTATTTTTGTATTATTGTATTTTTGTATTGTATAGTACCTCAGATCCATGCATATATATATATATATATATATATATATATATATATATATATATATATATTTATATATATATTTATGCATATATCTATATCCACCTATACATACACACACTCATTCTCTCTTATGTTTTAATGATAATAATAATTAATTCTTTATTTATAACACGTAGATAAATGCACGAATAAAAATGACACATTCAAAACATCAATAAAATAGATAAAACATATTGTATTATTATAGTATATAACAACATAATATACAATCTGACACAATTCAACTGATATTACTGATGTTTTTTTTTTAAATTTGCCGTGCCTATTGGAATACCGTATATTCCGGACTATAAGTTGCACCTTTTTTCATAGTTTTGGCCGGGGTGCGACTTGTACTTATATTTATACTTATATACTCAAACTCCGGAGCGACTTATGTGATATTATTTGTTATTTTCCCACGTGCAACTGCATTTCATACTCCAGTGCGACTTATATATATATTTTTTTTTTATATTTTTATGTTTTTTTAATGTTTTTTCTTCTCTACTATGCATTTTTTGGCTGGCGCAACTTATACTCCGGAAAATACGGTACATAAAAGTCCAGTATGTACGTTCACTTCAGTCAATTAGAAAAGTGTGCGGAGGAGTGAATTATGTGTGTATTAATTGAAAATGAAAACCCTGCTCATTATTGTGTGAAGGATCAAACGTCCTGAATCAGCAGATTGTCCCGGAGCTCTTTGTATTCACGACGCCACTAACCACTGGAAATATTGAATACGAGGTGCTGGAAAATCACTTGAAAAGCCCAGTCATGCGTAGAATCGGCATGTTAACTCTGCAGCAAACAACATTCTCTTTGCTTGTGCGCCGAATATGACTCAGAAACTAAACTAAAATGATCAAGGAAATATCTATTGAGCCGTCATCTCTCTCCTGCATTTATTAGGCCTTGTTTAGAATGAAAAACATGTCAAATATGGCCTTATTTACTAAGCATTTATTACTCTTACAAGTTTTAGTGTTAGTTAATTACTGCAATATCAGAAAAGTGTATCTGACTAACGCTGAAACACATTTTCTCCTTAAATGTTGCTGTGCAGCTTTTTCAAGTTATTTTTTTGTTTTAATCACATTT